>NC_044191.1:3999404-4325476 GCF_900880675.1 Sparus aurata | reverse complement strand
CATTACTTTGTTTCACCAGCGGCATATTATATTAAGTAGAAATACAAATAGACACATTACCTCGTCCATATGCACGCTGCAGATAGCTGCTAAAAAAAAAAAAAAAGTTTTCAAAGCAAGTCCTGTCGTCTTTCCGACGTTTCCAAAACAAATCTACACGCGCCGGCCAGACAAACGTCTTCACGACAGTGGGCGCTAGAGCTCATGGGAAATGCAGTCTTCATTCCGGCAAAACACTACCGCTATTCGTCCAGCGGGGCCGCCAAAATCAACACTAAATGAAAAGTCTGTACAGGGGCTTTAAGATTCAGGTTATGTTAAGTTGCTGTACTTCTCGCTGTTCTGAGTTTTGTACAAAGTGCCTCAGCATTAATGTTCCTTCGAGACAGAAGTTTTCAAGACATAACATTGTTATGACATGCTGAGTGTTGTCTTTAGTTAGCACGGAAAGTTACCTTATGTGACAAATTGTTACTTAAAACTGTAGTTATGACAGTGATGTTGCATTCAGTAACCATGGGGGGTGCTAAATTGCACAAAATATAAATTGCTACATAATGTTGCTTTAATATTTACATGCATCCTGGCATAATATCACAGCCATTTGTTTAAACTTGCAACTATCATGTCATGTTCAAGTTCAACAGTCTTTTTGGTGAAAATGGTTTGCCTGATTTATACCACGCAGCCATGTTATATTACATGACTCATTTCAGATACCAGCCTTACCCAACATAACACAAGAATCATGAGAATTGCAGTAAAACCTTCACAGTAGATTAACATTTCATATAGGATACGTCCTTTAATATATTTACTGGAAATCACTTTACTTTTGTTGTAATTGAACAAGTCTTTAAGCGGTCATGATGAAAACTTCATGAACAGCTGATAATGTTTCATGCAAAATGGTCGCACCAGTTTGGAGCCACAGTGACCAAGGAGAGCAGACTATCTCAATTTTGGTATTGCACCAAATATCAAGTGACCCAAACATTTCCATATGTAACTAAATAAATAAACAGATTAAAAAACTAAAGACCATAAACAACACTGAGAAACCCTATTTATAGCATTTTGTTCATAGTCATTTTAAAAGTCTCATTCTGTGTTTCTCCATCACCTGATAGTGTCCAGAGAATGCAGCATCATGTAGGGGTGTGACACCATCAAAGCTTCTAGCGTTAACATTAGCACCGGCCTGCAACAGCTCTTCAACCACTGCCTCATCACCCACAGCAGAAGCCTCATGGAGAGCAGTCCAGCCTGACAATTCAAGTCAACATTCACTTATAAAGATGTATTTTGTGTTGACAGTTAATTATTTTTTCATGGGGGTAAAATATTTAAGAATATAGAGGCAAACGCGTGCAAATAAACAACTGTCTTAGCCAAGACAAACCTGCATTATCCACAATGTTGACGCTGATCCCAGCTTGAATCAATGCCTTGATTCGTACCAGATCTTTTCTTTTGCATGCTTTGTGCAGAAGAGTCTCTCCCTTTCCATCTCTCTTGTGAAGATTCATCTTTGTAGGGATTCTCACACGTTGCGAGACATTTGCTGTTTTGGAGATAAATAAAATTAAGATTACCAGTAAGTAAAACCAGATAAAACATGACAAATTAAAGGTAAAAGTACAAATACACAAATATGTTGTAACATGGTGGCAGCCTGCTGCACAGTTAGTACCTTTGGATATCCCTGACTCAGGAGGTTTGGCTTGAATTATCTCCATTTCCCTTTTTCTGCTTTTTGTTGCCAGCTTATTAGCAGAATTACTTATCTTATGTCCTCAGCTGCCCCTCTGTTTGGCAGACATTAAGATCACACAACACGCTTTAAGAATCATTATCTGATGCTGATGTATCGCCATTCCTTCCAGCCATGCCCATGACAAAGTTAATTTGCCATTACCTTCATAAGTGTTTTCTGAATGACACCGCTACTGGTGGGATGACAGTGTATGTCACTTTTCTGGCGAGGACAGTTTCTTTGAACCAATTCCAGTAATTAATTACCATTGATTTAAAGCTGGGATAGATAATTTCTTTTCAAAATATTTTTTTTATCACATATGTATAACATTTCTTAACATCCAAACAGCAATCACAACAATAAATGATTTTTGAAAAAAACAAAAAAAATCCATGGTCCATGGCAGTGACAGGGCTGTAAAAACTTCATCCGATCAGTTTTACCTACCCATTAACTAGTATGGACAGACTACCTGTCAAACAATCTGTCCTTACCTGACCACCATGCCCACCCTGTGCTTACTCCACCCATCACTCTGCGTGACCGAGTTTAATAAACACACTGGAGCTATCGCGACCATCTACGACAAGGATGGCAGAGAAACTACAACCACACTCCTCATCACCAGTGGTACCTACAGCAGCTCACACTGCTTAACAAAGAAAGAAAAGAAAGACTGAACTAAGAAGTAAAACAACAGTCAACATCGGAGTGGTGTGAGAAATTACATAGTCTTCCTGTTAGTGATTAAATGTGCTTTAAGGACAGGAGGAGGAAGAGAGATTGTCACATTGCTTGAGGTGTCACAAGAGCAACAGGTGGGAACACATACCCCTCATGGGAAAATACATAAGTTTAGATAAGATGACATTTGCTGTCCCATCTGTTACATCAAAGGGTCACTGTCCTGGGAAGACAGGATACACCCAAATATCAAAGAATCATTATTCTGTAAAGAAAATGTTTTATGACTGTTGTAAATGAAGGTAACCTCCTCTCTGTTCTGTACTTGATGGGTAACAATTCAGAGTTCGGGAGAGAATGCTTTTGCCTTCCCTCCATGCTGCGTGTTTCATTAAATGAGATCTGATTCATACGCTGAAGTCTGAAGTTCTTCGGAGACTTAGCAACTCTCTACCTCACAAAGGAGAATTTCCACTACAGTGGCTGCTCAACTATGGAGACAACTGGAGACGAAGGCCTGAATATGGACACCATGTTTGCTTTGTCTCTGTTGGACAGGTAATGAGCTGGTTTACTTTTTTGGGGAAATGTGTTATCACTCAGCATTAAGTAGTCAACATAGCTAACATAAGCTCCCTATGTTGCTGTCGTAAGTATTAGCCCAACACTAATGTTGGCAGTTTGAAGCTAATGTTTGCTAGCTAGCTAGCTAAAATACTAGACTACTGCCGTATAATAAATACACTATACTGCCAAAAGTATTCACCCACCCATCCAAATAATTGAACAGGTGTTGCAATCACTTCCATGGCCACAGGTATATAAAAGCAAGCACCTAGGCATACAGACTGTTTAAACATTTGTGAAAGAATGGGTCGCTCTCAGGAGCTCAGTGAATTCCAGCATGGTACTGTGATAGGACCTGTGCAACAAGTCCAGTTGTTAAATTTACTCACTCCTAAATATTCCACAGTCAACCATCAGTGGTATTTTAACAAAGTGCAAGCAATTGGGAACGACAGCAACTCAGCCATGAAGATGTAGGCCACGTAAAATGACAGCGCTGACCCCGAAATTCCACCAGGTACGTGTCTGCAGCGTTACGGCTCCGATCCACTGTCCACCGTCCAGCAACCCGCCCCCCCCCCCCTCGCATTTTTGAGTCCGCCACGGCGCAGTATGGTAGACAGCTGGCCGAGGAGTTCCCGCGATATTCACATGATCACTCGTGACTGCAGTTGTAAGTATGTGTCATATAAACAACAATACGAAGTGTTCCTGACCGAACGATTAGCAGAAGAGCTTGTGTTTGTCTCTCTTTTGAGATTTGTCTGCTGATGTCAACACGCAGTGTTTTATTTTGAAAAGTAACTGGATGTCATATTGTTGTTTTGGTGCTGGACTTCCTGTCTGCTTGGTGCTAAATTCAGCTGAATTGCTGCGTCGTGATCCGGGATCCACCAGATATAGAAGCCCTGCGTATTTGTCCCGGAGAGCTCCAGACTGCCGGAGCTGGGACGAAGCATATACGCAGCGCAGCGGACCTGGTGGAAGTTAACACATAGACTAGAGTGAAACCTATCAGCTCCACTGGGGTGGCGGAGACTTAATGCAGCAGACACGTATCTGGTGGAATCTAGGAGTGAGACACACATACAAGTGCAATGCAAAGTGTTGGATGCAGTTGTGTAAAGCACGCCACCACTGGACTCTAGAGCAGTGGAGACGTTTCTCTGGAGTGACAAATTGCGCTTCTCCATCTGGCAATCTGATGGATGAGTCTGGGTTTGGCAGTTGCCAGGAGAACAGTACTTGTCTGACTGCACTGTGCCAAGTGTAAAGTTTGGTTGAGGGGAGATTATGGTGTGGGGTTGTTTTTAAGGAGCTGGGGTTGGCCCCTTAGTTCCTGTGAAAGGAACTCTGAATGCTTCAGCATACCAAGAGATGTTGGAAATTCCGTGCTCCCAACTTTGTGGGAACAGAGTTCTTCCTGTTCCAATATGACTTTGCAACAGTGCACAAAGCAATGCACAAAGCAAGGTCCATAAAGACATGGATGAGAGAGTTTGGTGTGGATGAATTTGACTGGCCTGCACAGAGTCCTTACATCAACCTGATAGAACACCTTGGGGATGAATTAGAGTGGAGAATGAGAGCCAAGCGATCCTGTCCAACATCAGTGTGTGACCTCACCAATGCACTTTTGGAAGAATTGTCAAAAATTCCCATAAACACACTCCTAAACCTTGTGGAAAGCCTTCCCATAAGAGATAAAGCTGTTATAGCTGCAAAGGGTGGACCAACGTCATATTAAACCCAATGGATTAAGAATGGGATGTCACTTAAGTTCATATCCGAGTCAAGGCAGATGAGCGAATACTTTTGGCAATATAGTATACATGTAACAATACTGTTAACACCCAGGCCAATGTTTAGACGTACTGTGGATCTTGTCTCGATCTAATGCTGCAGTGGATTTCTGTGTGTTTTGGTGCTTGGTTTGTCTTTTCTGTTTTGCTTGCAGAGGTGCACTGGGAGGCTGGGCAGAGTTTGCTGTCTCTTGAGTGATTACGCACATGGACCTGCAGCAGGTTGGCAATCATTGTCTCCTTATAAGCCCTGATCCCCATGCAACCTGCTACCAGATGATTTTGATAACCATACGTGGTATATGACTCAATCGATAATGACTCCTAAATTGTCTCGAGTGTTTTCATGTTTCCAATGTAGGGATGTAACGGTTACCGGTGTCAAGGTAAACCATGGTACAATTCCTGACAGTGAAGGTTACCGGTTAAGTTTTAATTACCATGGTAACCGCCGCGGTCGATAACCACGGTGTAGAAATGTGCACTTGTTATGTAGTGAAGAAGACATGGCGGAGGGAGGACGTGATATAGCGGCCCTCAAGGCATTTTTCCCCCTTCAAAGAAACCAAATGTGAAGTCTGGGCGTATTCTGGTTATTATAAGAATGCTCAGGACAGCTGGTCGAGGATGGCATCCAGTGACTCACTGGTAATCTGGAATTTGGGCAGATGCCAGAGGGGCCGCCGGTCCTCGTGGGCCGTTTGGGCCGGCTGGCTGACCAATCAGAGAGAGGCCCCAAGATCGTTTCTGTCGGCCCCCTTACATGTGTCAATAAAGTTCATATGCTAAATGAAAACCAAATTCTCCAATTCCTTCTCACCTAACACGTCACCTATCTAATCAGTATTGATATGCCACATACGAGTCTCTATATCACAGCTATGGTTACCTTCTACATTCACAAACTTTTATATCAGTCTGCATTGTTTTGTAACAAAATGTCTTATTCAGATGTTCAAAAACATGCATGGTTTGAAAACAAACAAATCTACCAGTATTTCTTTTTATTTGATTATTTGTTTGCAAACGTTAAAATTAAGCAATGCCTTCTGGGAATTTCAAGATTGAATCGAGTAGAACCGTCTGCGTGGTTGTTGTTGGGAGTTGACTGAGATTAAGCTAACAAAAAAATTAATTGAGGTATCAAGCAACACAAGGAGGGAGCGGAGAAAAAGAGAAAAATCTCAGAGGGCACTGTTGGCTGACAGTAAAAAATGCTGCAAACTGACTGATTTGTTTTTAAAATCAAGTGCAGCTTCAACTAGCACTAGCGCTAATACTGCTAGCACTAATGTTAGCGACACAGCTGAGCCAGCACACCAGGAGAAAGACAGGACAGGAATATGAGCAAGAGGAGGATGAAGAGGTAGACATGGATAACTGCTTGACGGTAAGACACGTTTTTACTATGGAGCGGCTGGCTCTGATGATTTATTAATTTGTTTTATTATTATTATTGAGTTGTTTATAGCATGGGAATTTACGTTCACCATCACTGGGGCTATCAAAAGTTTGTGTTATTTACGTGCGTCAAAAGTTGCCCATGCTCAGTCAAACTGACTGAGATGACTGGTAGACACAGGTAGACACTGCTCAGATGACTGACTTTCATCTGAGCTCCGTTCACCTGAGCAGTGTCTACCTGTGGCTCAGCAGACATTTGACCAATCAGACTGACCGAGTCCACTGACAATATACAAGCAGGCAGACAGAGAGACATACAGCCAATATATATATCCAGCCAGTAATATCAGAAATATATAATACTTGTGGATTATTTGTACAATAGACTGTATATAAAGAATAATATAAAATGGTGAATATAACAAATGTCTAGATAGAGATAAGAGCCAAAATAGAGTATTCATAATTAATTTAACAACAATAATCCTTTTTGTTTTGATCTAAAAAATTATCCAACCTGTTTCCAACAAAAGTGATATGGTCTGAATTGTGAGTTTTGTGATCTGTTGGTTGCACCCTTAGTATTGACAGTAATTAATAATGACATGTTCTATTCATTTTTTTCACAGAGAGGTTCTGCTGGCCAATCGAGTACTACTGCCGATACATCTCACTCTACTGTATTTAAGGTTTATTTTGCACAGTTTTGATGCATTCTTTTATACTTATTAAAGTTGATTTTGCAGTGATTTGTTAAGGTTTTGGATTTGGACTATTTTGATATATAATAAATCTATTTAAATATAAATCTTGGTGAAATTATTTAAATTTATCAGTGTTTTTTCAGTATTTTGAAGACATTTTAAAAATACCACGGTATACCGATAACCGAGATAATTTTTGTAACTATTACCGTGGTGTAAAATGTTCATACCGTTACATCCCTATTCCAAAGCAAGATCTAACTTTGCTTTGCTTTGCCTCCAGTGATCACCTGTGCACCATACTACCAGTGACTCTGCTTCAGCGGACCAACTCTCTGCACCTTTGCAGCACACAGCCTGCCCTGTGCTCCTTTGAGTGTCTGCCCACCACGCAGCACCCAGCATCACTGTGAGCTGCATCTCCTCCTTCCTCTACCTCTCAGACCCAGACTCAAGTCTACGTAGTTCCGGGGGGGCTTCCGGTATGAGGTGTGCGTAGTAGACGTGCCGCAGCTCGCTCCCACGACTGAACTTTTACTCTACCTTTTAAACCTCTCCTTTCATTATTTTACAACCGCGTTTTTTTCACAGCTACTTGTGGATGTCTTTGGCATGGAGGTCCTCTCTTCACCCCCCGAGCTCGACCAAAAACTCCATGGCGGAACTGTACAAGCGTGGCTACAAACCGGCTCTGCTGTATCCATCCAAGCTCCTTATCACTCTCTCCAACGGCGAGAGGACGTGGATCCAGTCTACTTCGGAGGCTGACAAGTTTGTCCAGGACTTGAATAAAGACACATAAGACAGTATCGTTAATGCACTGTGTGCCCGAAGGCGAAGAGTGGCTTTCCAGTTTAGTGTTGTTTTCTCATAATGTGCGCTAGCACTTGTGCTGGGTGCAGCTAAATGTTATGCTAGCTGTCAGGAGTTGTTTGCACTGCAGACACCTTTCCAAACGTTATCTCTAAATTGTTAATGGGCTTTCTACAATAGCCTTTAGTTTAGACGTTCATGTTCCACTGTTTAATAATATTTTCAACAGGTATAACAGACCGTGCATTCAAAATAATATCTGAAAATGCCTATTGCACTTAAGTTGGTGTTCCTCTTGAGGTTTTTAAGATGCAATGTTTTTTCTTGAAATGTATTGAGCTGTGGGATCAGTGCGATAGATTTGAAGAAGTATCAGGTTATGCTGATCAGTGAATCAGTGAGTTTCATGCTGCTGCTGTTTCTTGCAGCAGCAACTGGGTTTAGGCTGGGGGGGGTGGGTTGTGTTGGGGGAAGGTGGTGTGTTTTTGTCATTGTTTTCTAAGTTTTGCTTTATTGTGCGTCTTGTCAGTGTATTTTTATATTATCAGTTATGTGCTACTGCTATAATTCATAGTATTAAACCCAGACAGATGCTTTATTCCCTCTCTCTCATGCTGAGTAACAGTGGGGGGTGGGCAGGGGCATTCATAGAGGTGACATTTCCACTCACACCGTCAGTCCCATCGTATAATGGCTAGTACATACTCACTACCTGCACCAAGTGGTGCTGTGAGGTTCACTAGTTAGAATGGTAAAGGCTTGAACTCTCCTGTTAAGCACAACAAAGTGTTTAACCATCTTAAATCCTTAAACACTAAAATAGCCTTTTTACAAGAGACTCACCTGAAGCCATTAGATCATGTTAAACTTCGCAGAGGTTGGGTGAGCCAACTCTTCCACTCCTCATTCTCAAGTAAGGCTCGTGGGGTGGCAATTCTTATTCATAACTCTGTCCCTTTCTCAGTGTCCACTGTCATCTCAGACCCTAATGGATGTTTTATAATTATTACGGGTAAAACTGGAGGCAATAATCTGGTGTTGGCAAATGTGTATGGCCCAAATTGGGATAATGAGAACTTTTTTAAGAATTTTTTTTCTCTCTCCCTGACCTATATTCTCACCAGCTTATCCTTGGTGGTGACTTCAACTGCTGTCTTGATGCCTCGCTTGATCGTTCATCTCATAGGCCTTGTGTTCCATCTAAATCATCTAAAGTCATCCAGCTCTTCATGGAACAATACGCAGTCTCAGACGCTTAGCGCTTTTTTAATCCTAGCACCAAACAATTCTCATTCTTTTCTCCTGTCCATGGCACATTCTCACGAATAGATTTCTTTCTTATTGATAATAAACTCCTCTCCTCTGTCACGTCGTATCCCTACAATCCCATTGTTATTTCAGACTATGCAGCCGTCATTATGGATGTCTCCCTTCCGGGCAGATCCCTCTCCCGCTCTCCCTGGCACTTTAATTCGTGTTACTTTCTGACACCAACTTTATTAGTGCAATTAACAGTCGTATGGATCTTTTCATATCTACCAATGTTAGTCCAGATGTGTCTGCAGCAGCTATATGGGAGTCATGTAAAGCTTACTTAAGAGGAGAAATAATATCTTATTCGGCCTATCAGAAAAAGATTGCTAGCGAAAAGAAGGTGTCTCTCTCCAAGGATATATCAGAGCTGCAGTTGAAGTGTGTGGACACACTGATGCTGACCTTTTCAAAGAATTGCTCACAAAGAAGGCAGAATATGAAATTCTGGCCTCCAATGAGACAGCAGAGTCACTGTTAAAAACACGCCACAACTATTATGAGTTTGGAGATAAACCAAGTAAACTGCTTGCTCACCAAATTCGACATTCCTCCTCATCAATGCACATCACCCAGATTAACACAGATATTGGAATGACCATTGACCCTCAGACCATTAACAAGCAGTTCAGAGACTTTTATGCTTCATTATACACCTCTGAGAGCCCAGATAATCAAACACAGTATGAAAACTTTTTTAGTTCCTTAGATATCCCCTCTGTCAACTCTGAGGTGGCTTCTAGTCTGGACGCACCATTAACAATAAACGAACTTAGGAGTGCTTTAATGTCTATGCAGAATGGGAAATGCCCTGGCCCTGACGGTTTCCCTGTCGAATATTTCAAAACATTTTCAGATGCATTGTCCCTACTACTACTTAACATGTTTAATGAATCATTGCAAAGTGGCTTACTTCCTCTCACATTACGTCAGGCTACTATCTCTCTTATATTAAAAAAGGATAAAGATCCACTGTCCTGTGGTAACTATCGCCCTATCTCTCTGCTTTGTGCAGACGCCAAACTATTAGCTAAAATGCTGGCTAGGCGACTGGAGTGTATCCTATCAACCTCCGACACCCCTGAGCTGGTCATTTCAATGGATGCCGAAAAGGCATTTGACCGTGTGGAGTGGCCTTACCTGTTTTACACATTGAAACGTTTTGGCTTTGGCAATACATTTATATCATGGATTAAGCTTTTATATACAATGCCACTTGCTTGTGTCCGCACAAATAATGACTATTCTGACTATTTCTCCCTTGAACGTGGTACCCGACAGGGCTGCCCACTCTCTCTATTACTGTTTGCCATTGCTATTGAACCTCTAGCAGTAGCCCTTAGGTCCAGTCAGATGCAGGGCATCTCAAGAGGTGGCATAGAACACAAATTATCCTTATATGCGGATGACCACTTGGTCTTTCTCTCCCACCCAGACAAATCTATTCCCTTAGTACTAAACGTGTTGAAAGAATTTGGGCATATCTCAGGTTACAAGTTAAATCTTCATAAAAGCGAACTTATCCCAGTCAATGCTGTGGCCACAGCCTATCCCCTCTCAAAATTACCATTCAGAACGTCTCTGGAGCACTTTAATTATTTGGGTGTTCGTGTAACTAAAAACTATTCAGAACTATTTAAATCTAACTTTTCCCCCCTTTTAGCCAGGCTGTCCCAAGACATCCACCGGTGGTCTCTCTCATCTCTGTCTCTCGCTGGTCGGATAAATTGTATTAAAATGAATGTACTGCCCAAGTTCCTATATCTTTTGCAATGTATTCCTATTTTCCTCCCTAAACCTTTTTTTCACTCACTTGATAGCTCAATCTCACAATTTATTTGGAACAAAAGCACCCCTAGGATCAAAAAAGAAATTCTACAAAACCTTCTAGCTTTCTAAATTCTAGCTCTACCCAACTTTTTACTTACAGTCTGCAGCCCACACATTTCTTTAGATATTTGCAAGTCAGAGATTTTGTTCGCAGATGGTTTCCTGGCTTCCCTGCCCTCCCTCCCTCTACCCTCACTGACACCATACTTGGAGTTAACCCCAATCTCAAAGGTTCCATTTCATTACTGTACAATACTCTTCTCAAAAGTCAGACAACAATCTCCGATGCTTTACGCATTGCATGGTCTGCAGAGCTTGGTAAGGATATAGGTTCTGCTGCCTGGGAGCAGGCTCTAAGTCGGGTCCACTCATCATCTGTCTGTGCTCGTCATGGAGTTTTAAAATGCAAAGTGATTCACAGAGTTCACTGGTCTAAAAGTAAGCTGTCTCGTATTTATCCAGACATTAATCCAAATTGTGACAAGTGTCACCAAGGACCAGCCAATCTCAGTCATATGTTCTGGTCTTGCCCCACCCTTGCTCCCTTATGGACGTGCGTTTTTGACTCCCTCTCAGCCATCACATCTGCCAACATCCAACCCTTACCATTACTTGCCGTGTTTGGTGTCAAACCCATTGGCGTCTCACTGCCCTCCTATTTTATTGAACTTGTTGCCTTTCTCACACTTCTAGCAAGATGTGCCATTCTGTTGCGATGGAAGAGCCCCTGCCCCCCCTCTTACTCTCAATGGATAAAGGATGCTCTTCACTTTATGAGACTGGAAAAAATTAAATACTCCCTTTGTTTCTCTGAACAAAAATTCCATAAAATCTGGCAACCCTTCCTAGATCATGTCAGATCTCTCCAGATAGACATTGGCCTTAACATCTAGACATTCTTGCCAATGCCTGCAGGTCATCACCTCTTCACATAACTATATTCCCCCCATGAGCAATAGCTTGTAGCACAGTAGCTGTCTTTTTTTTATTTTGTTTTTCATATTTTAATTGTTTTATTTAATTTTTCTTTAGTGTTGTCAGTATTGTTTAATTATTCTTTTGTTTGTGTGTTTTGTAAGCGTGTGAGCATGCATGACATGTATGTAGGTATGTCTATGTATATGCCTGGGCATGCATGGTCAATATTAGACTACCATTACCAGCACTACTTATATCAAAAACTTTTGTACCCCATTACATTGCTACCCCTCTGTAAGGGGAGGAAGGGGGTGGGGTGGGGTAAACTGTCTCTTTGTTAGTACCGTGCTTCACAGACTGAATCTTTGTATTCATCACACTTCATGTATGAGATTTACTATGCATGTGATACGCTCAAAATCCCATAAATAAATCATACAAAAAAAAAAAAAAGTCTACGTAGTTCCTACCTTCTACTTAAACCTTGTTTGAGATCAATAAATTGCCTTGCTATCCTGATCCAGCCTCCTATCCGCTCTTGGGTTCTACCAGTTTCCACATAGTGTGACAGATCTAATCCATATAGAAGAACTCACACATGCACTGCTACTCTGGGCTGTGTGGACATTAGCCAGACGAGCTGTATGTGAGAGGTGGTGTGACAGTTTAACTGGTGTTCATTTTAACTGGTGAGGATCCCAGATGCGCTGGACGTGTGGTTTGAGAATCCTGTCTCAAGAGGGGTTGTCAGCTGTGTCCGCTAACCAGGAAAAACTTTCTGATCACCCTGCTCATTGATCCAAGTCATGTACTTGTATCTGAATTTGTATACATTTTGACGTGTTTTGAACTCTACTATACCACACGGAGATGCTGGGGTCTGCGACCTGTAAACCACTGTTCAACGAATGCTAGAGAACACACAATGACAGTGTAGGTGACTGTGCCGATGCCTGTCCGAAAAAATGCAACTGTCAATAAATCATCCAAAAGTGCATGTTGTTGGTCTTATATCTTTGTCGTGAATGTCTGTACTTACATACAGCTGGTGGGTTGAACAGTCAGAGGCATTTGTTCATGCTGAGCAGCTCGAGAGCAGCGTGGAGATCACTGTTAACTGTGGCATTAAGTGCGCAGCGTCCAGGTTAACTTGTGACACTTGTTATCGAGTACTTCTGTCATTCCACACTCCGTTTAAACAGTAACTTGAAGCCATCGTTCCCAGCTGTATACATTGTTATTAAAGTGAAACTCTTGCCAAAATGCAACCAAGGCTTTATTTGTGATTGAATACGAGTCAAATCTTCGGGTAAATGCATAAGTATGACGAAAGAGGCACTTTTAAGATTTACCGTAGTTTTGTTTTTGGGCAAGCTAATTTTGAACAGGAGTGCTCGGGGCAGGGATACGATGGCATCAAAATTGCTATTTTTAAAAAACTAAGAAGGCTCGACGCAACTTTAATCTTTCCTCGTAGCATCGCCAGGGTCTCTACACATAAACATGAGCATTGAGAACATTGTTTGTGTACACAGAGTTTATGAAAAAGAAGGTTTTTGAACTACTCACGTTAGCTGCTGCATCTCTGGCGCGCAGCCGTCATTGGCAGGCAAAAAGTGTCGATCTACGAGTGCGACCATCAGGAAGGAGAGTAAATGATCCTGGTGAAATGTAATCTCATTTTTGTTGTGCTGCTTTGTTGGTACACCAAAATGACAATAAAGCTTTGATTGATTGATTGATGAATCATCATAAGTTTCATGAGAATTGTGTTTAGACCAAAAAAGATGATTTTAAATGTATTTCATACATCAATTGTGGTATCTATGAGCGACAACATGAGGTCATAAACCTAGCATAGAAGTGCACCATTTTAGCTGTGGGTACTAGTAAAAATGGTAGCTCTGGGGTAAGTTGAGCCATTTGGCCAGGGGTAAGTTGAGCCACCCAGCAGAGGTGGGAAATGGACGGATCGAGGGAAAAATGGGGATAGATGGAACGAGAAGAAGATGGGAGAAGTTTAACGAAGATGGAGAAGAGAGGATAGATAGAGGAAGGAAAAAAGGATGATGAGAGGATGGGAGTTTCAGTTCAGATTGTTCAACTGTGTTACTGGTCCATAACTGACCTTACCGTCAGCAAGGACACCAAGAAACTATGATTCTGGACCAAGAATTCAGTTCTAGTGTTTTCTTTCCAAAAACACAGCTGATCATGTTCTCTTCCCAAGTGCACTTTAAGGTATTCTCATGTTAAAATGTTTTTTTCCAAAACAGCTGTTTAGCAGTAATATGCAATGATAATAAAAAAGTTATTGTACCTGTTGAATTGTGTCTAATAAATAAAAATATACATGAATGTGAAGAAGCGACTGTTATTTAGGGAGGGAGGAGGTGAGGGAGGGGTGGGGTGAAGGCGGGGAGGAGGGTGGCCACTTTTTTTGGACATGCTGTATTATCGATATGTGTATACTCATTCTGTTTGTTTGAACGGATGCACGACATATATGCAGATATATTAATTAGCAACAAAACAATGATTGCCTTGATGTAGGGATCCTAAATCTGAAAAATGGCTCATCTTACCCCAGTCTCCCCTACATTTTATGAAGAACGGCCTAATTTGCATTACATAAAATCTAAAAAGCTTGCAATACACTTTTTCTTTGGTATAATGTCGCTAATCAACTGGAGAAGTTTCATAGTGATAGCTATAAATTGAAAATTTTCCCCTGCTCTACTCAATTGACTTAGAGTGTTGGGCACAACTTTGGCCTTTAATCTCGAAAAAAAATATGTTCCACTCCATCTATGGTGGTAGACTTGAAGTATATGATTCAGGTGGGTACTAGGACCAATAAAAACTATGAAACATTTCTTATATAAATGTTTTGTTTTTTTGGGCTCGATTGGCTTGCCCAGTAGCCTTTAAAACTCACACACATATCACAGTTTTGTGGGTTTATAAGTTGGTTGGACAGTGAAAGACAGCACTATAGACAGTAATATAGAGGCTGATAAGTTACCATGGATCAAAAAATGAATACATGAGGTGTTGGACCTAAAGCTCTGCGGTAAGCATCCTGCTGGTTTGACCTCCAAGAAGCGTTTTATTATCAGAAGGAGAGCAGACACCTTCAAGATAAAGGTTAAAGATGCATAATCTATCAACCCTCGAACACAACAAGCATCTGCTATGGTTTCTACTCCCTACAAAACTAAAACTATACCAGTGAAACATCAGATGGGGACCTTCACTATATTTGCAGGAGAAAAAAGGACCGCTCCGAGCACATGGCCAAAGTTGTATTGAATGCAGTGGAGGCCAGCTCCATCTTCGAGGAGTTCCACTGCAGTCATTTTGGTGGACACTGTGGAGTGAAAAGACCCACAGTGCCACATCTGTAGATACTATTGGCCAGGAATGTTGCAAGATGTCCGCAAATGGGTATCCATAGGTATCTTCAGACTCTTGTGTTGATACATGTGCTGTTCACACACACTTCATTACTGATAACCTGTGATACATCCACCTGCAAACAGTCCTGCCCTGGTGCACTGGGGAGTGTAATGTGTATTCTTGCAAATGTAGTAGGGGCTGTCTGTGGATGTAACACTGAACTAATGTGTCTGTTCATCACAAATTTGACTATTTGGTCTCTTCCAGGTTGCTCAGTCTCCCAATGTTAGACCAAGAGGGCAAACAAAAGAAAAGAAGCAGGGCGACGTTTAGCTCAGTGAGTAGAGCAGGCATCCCATGTACAGAGGCTTTGTCCTTGCTGCAGCGGACCCGGGTTCTACTCCCGGCCTGGGTCCCTTTGCTGCGTGTCACTCCCACTCTCTCTCAACCTGTTTCCTGTCATATCTTCAACTGTCCTGTCAATAAAGCCAAAAAGGCCAAAAACATTTTTTTTTTAAAAGAAAAGAGGCAATACAACCCAATAGAGGTAGAAACAGTGATGGCAGACTGTCAGCTTTCAAACACATCACTGATCACATTCACACGTCCTATTGTCTTTTCGCTCAGTTGACTGAGCCTCTTGAGCTTGTTGGGATCGACTTGGGGGGGGGTAAACTAACCCCTAGATTCCACCATATGTGTCAATGAAATTGAAATCAAAATTAAAATAAATTATTTTTTAGTGGTTTTTCATTCATTTGAATTGGCCGTGGCCTTAAAAAATTTTCTAATCTAAGTTCTTATCTATTTAAAGTGTTTAGAAACAAATTATTTTATTTTTTTTATATTTCTTTGTCAATAATGATTTCATATTTGTGTTCTATAATATTACAGTCCTGTTCTTAATTGTATGACACACCTATATTTCCTCTAAATTACATTACATGGATTTAAAAAATATAAAAAACTACCATTCTCTTAATTATACTGTATCAGTGATTAATATTTCAGCCACAGAAACTTGATATCATATTTTGAATTCAATAAAGTCACAACTTTTACTGGTCGCACCACATGATGTGTGGTCGCATCAAATGACACTAAGATATCATATGATACATCTAGGTCAATAAAAAGGCTAATAAACAATACTTTTAATACAAAACATAGATTTACACCCGATTATAATAAAATTATAATAATAATAATAATAATAGGGCTGTCAAACGATTAATTTTTTAAATCGCGATTAATCACATTTTGTCCATAGTTAACTCGCGATTAATCGCAAATTAATCGCAATTTTTTTGGCACATTTCTTTCTGTTTTTAATGTACCTTAATGTATTTTGTTCATGTTCTTAATACTTTTAACAACATAAGAAAGGGCAAATATACTTTCTTTATGAACATTTTTATTCAACACTTAAAATCATGCACTTCAAATAAAAGGCTAAAAAAATATCCCCTCACCCTAAATGGGATCAAAACATGGTGATGTCTGCTTTTGGCGAAGGGGGGCGGTGGGCTCTCTGCATCTGCCATGTGTTTGGCTTGCAAATGATATCTGAGACTCGACGTACTTCAATGGTGACTCATTTCATGTCGACAGTACATGCAGATAACTTTTGTCCTACCGACCGAATCCTCTGGCAGTGTTTTGAAAGTGAATTTGCCGTTCATAAGTCCTTTCTCCGTGTACTTTCACTTTCACTTTTCAGTCCACCATATTTTTCCCGAACGCCAACCCTGCTTCTTCTTCTTCTTCTTCTTCTGATTCCCTTTCTTATTTATTCTGCTGCCCTCTGGATCAAGACTACAGGTGCCACTGACGGCCGTAAATCAAACAATGCGCGTTCCTTTTTTTTTTAATACCGAGCATTAATCGCGCTTTAAAAAAATTAACGGCGTTAATAGGAAGACGCGTTAACTTTGACAGCCCTAAATAATAACAATACAAATAACACCATTTAATTACACTAAACATGAAATATCTCAGACATAAATGCAGTAATCATCTACTTTGTTTTAAGCAAATATTTTAACGATATTTTACAATAAAAATCTGAATGTGCTGCGCATTGCCGTTTCCTGAATAAAATATTTTATGAACTTTAAAAAAAAAAACCCCAAACATAAGTGCACAACACATTGGTTTTGTTTTCAACAAACATTTCATAACCATTTTGAAATTTTAACAAATCCATCAAACAGAAGTGCATTAGCTTGACAATAGAATGAATCAATTATGTTTATCAGATTAATTTCATAAGAACCATGTATTATAAATCATGTAATCATTCACAAGGCCACTAGTGGAGCGGCTAAGTGCTTATTTTCGTCAGAATTTTTCAGTTGATGATACAAGCGTGAAAATTGGCATGAGCAGTCTGCATGGGTCGCTTGTCAAAGAAATTGTCAGAGACATTTGAAATTTCAAGATGGCAGCCATTTTTCAAGATGGCCGTCGCCTTAGTGGAGCAGTTAAGTGATATAATGGTTTATTTGGTGATACCAACATGAAAATTGGCATGAGCTCCCTCCTGTGCCAGTAGCCTCTGAACATCTGTCAACCAGGGCCGGTAATGAATTTGCATCATTCTTCACTGCCAAAATTCAGAACATTAGACAAGCGGTCAGTGCCACTCTACTGGAGGTGTGTTGTCGTTTTGTCCACCTAAACCCAACTCTTACACCATGACACAATTTGATCCAATCAATGACAAATACCTGCAAGACATTATACAGCATTTGAAATCTTCCTCCTGCAGCCTGGATATTTTACCAGCAGGGTTCTTCAAAAAAGTTTTAGACTGCATGATTCCAGATCTGCTACAGATTGTTAACACGTCTCTTGTCTCAGGTGTCTTCCCCCAAGCAATTAAGACTGCAGTCATTAAACCAACCCTGAAGAAGAGAACTATAGACACATCAGTAATGAATAACTATAGGCCCATTTCAAACCTCCCAATTTTAAGTAAAATAATTGAAAAAGCAGTTTTTCAACAGCTGAACAATTACTTAATAATAAATGGCTGTTTTGATGTTTTCCATCAGGATTTCAACCACATCACAGCACTGAGACGGCTCTTGTTAAGGTCCTCAACTACATTTATTCAAACACAGACAGCGGAAAAATCTCAGTCTTAGTATTACTCTATCTCAGTGCTGCTTTTGACACAGTTGACCATAACATACTACTGGAACGACTGGAAAACTGGGTTGGACTCTCTGGTACAACACTAAAGTGGTTTAAATCTTAAAAATGACAAGCGGAGTACCACGGCTCCATTCTGGGGCCTCCACTATTCAACATTTACATGCTCCCTCTAGCTCAGATAATGGAAAACAATGAAATTTGCTACCATAGTTATGCAGATGACACACAAATGTATATAACCATATCACCAGGGGACTATAATCCCATACATACCCTGAATAGATGCATTGAACATATCAATGATTGGATGTGTCAGAGTTTTCTTCAGTTAAACAAAGACAAGACTGAAATAATAGTTTTTGGATCCAAGGAAGAACAACTTAAAGTCTCTGCTCAGCTACAGTCTGTAATGTTGAAAACTACAGACCAAGCCAGAAAACTCAGACATTAATTTCAGCAGCCATATTAAGACAGTTACAAAGTCAGCCTACTATCACATTAAGAATATATCCAGGATAAGAGGACTTATGTCTCGGCAGGATTTGGAGAAACTTGTTCACGCATTTATCTTCAGCAGACTCGACTACTGTAATGGTGTTGCTGCTCGAGTCCTAACATGAACCAAAAAAGTAGATCACATCACTCCAGTTCTTAGATCTTTACACTGGCTTCCTGTTTATCAAAGAATAGATTTAAAAATCCTGTTGTTGGTTTATGAAGCATTGAATGGTTTCGGGCCAAAATACATTTCTGATCTGCTGCCGCGTTGTGAACCATCCAGACCTCTGAGATCGTCAGGTACCGGTCTGCTTTTCAGTCCCCAGAGTTAGAAGTAAACATGGAGAAGCAGCTTTCAGTTACCATGTGCCACATATTTGGAACAAACTCCCTGAAAATTGCAGGTCTGCTCCAACACTCACCTCTTTTAAATCAAGACTTAAAACATTTCTTTTTGCCACTGTTTTAACTGAAGCAATTCAAGTCTTTGAATTGTATTATGACTCTGACTCTACAGTCTTGTTTCTTTTAAAGCTTTTCTATTTTAGCCTACTTGTTTTGATGTTTGTTTTTAATGTTTTTACTGGTTTTAAAATGCAATTTTTTATGTTTTTTAATGTCTTTTACATGAAATTTTTATGTCTTTTAATGTAATTGTGTGATCGATTAGACAAGTGTGAATATCTGGACTACCAATTCACACTGGTGATATATCACTTCTGTTAAACTCAGAGTGGGGTTTAATGTCAGCTAATTGAAAGTTAATATCCCAAATGCTGTCTAATTTACCCCAAAACTGTTAGATAGCCGCACCTGAATTGACAGGTTGTGCCAGCGCGGAAGAGCCGAGCCAAGGTTAATTGGGTTTTAGTTAACTGGATGGTGTACAGATCGCACAGGATATCAATGGCATTGAATGAACGATCGGAATAAGTGTAGAATAAGCTTTGTGCTTTATCTGTGAAGATGAGGGTGCAACACCCCCCTTAAGAGAAGCAATGACAATGAAACTTAATGAAAGGGTTAATGAATGTGCCAGGAATCTAAGCTACGTGAAGCTCTTTGCAAAGCTTATTGCTGGTGATGTTGTTGCACAGGAATTCAAATACAATCCTGCCTGTCTCATTGGACTATACAACAGAGCGACACAATCTCAATGCCCTCAAGCATGAGCAGAGCCTCAAAAGCTCAGCTAGCCATAACTGGTACCCCTCTATTTTTTCAGAACTTGTCATTTACATCACGGACATGAAGACCACAAGTGACGGCACAGATACAGTTATATTCAAGCTTGCAGATCCAGTCTCTCTCTACAAGCAACGACTGCAGCAACTTGCACTGCATGAAAAGTGGGATTTTCGTCAGTATGCGGCACTGTAGATTGACGTGGAATTTCAGGTTTGCGGCTGCACGCGGCAATTTGCAGGCAACACTGAAAACTGACGTAAATTGTCGGAAATTGATGTGGGCCTTGCTTGGCAGTTGTCCCCCAATGACCCCCCTCCCCCTGATTCTAGGGGAGGCTTTAACATGTAAATGAAAATGCTGTGAGCTATACAAATGCAAATCAGTGTTGCAGGGGGAGTTTTACCCCAGGTGACCTTTTTCTAAGAGGTGTTAACTTCATTTAAGAAAATCTCTGGTATAAATAGATCAGGCTCAGTATAGCCTAATTATAGACCCTTATATTTGAGCTTGAATGGATTTATTTAATGAAAGTATTCTAGATTAATTACTGTGTATGTCATTAGCAATGGCCAATGTTATGTAAAAAAGAATATTTATTCTTTTCTCTCTCTCTCTCTCTCTCTCTCTCTCTCTCTCTCTCTCTCTCTCCTGGGAACAAGTTAAAGATAAAACGCCAGTTGTTAAGAAGTTAAAATTTGCATTAAATATTTTGAGATAACCAAGATATTAAAATGTAAAAAAAAAAAGTATTTCTATAATTTCATGGGTTCTGAATGTTTCAAAAGCAGTTGAAAAGTAATTCTTATTGCGTGTGAGAGTTCATGACCTGTAAGAGTTTTTACACTTCCGGGTAGACCGGAGCTTGAGTGACAAGGAAGAAGGAGCGGCGAGTTAATGGCGTCGAGCAGCTGACAGTGGACTGTGTGTGTCGTCAGTGTCGTGTTTTATCACTAACAGACTGTGAACTGTTGTCGGACGACGTGCTGTGAGTGTGTGAGTTGGACTCTCCATCGCAGTCGAAGTGTTTGTGTTTTAATGGACACGAGGCAAGTTCGGCTAAGCTAGCTAGCAGGAGCTAAGCTAGCTAGCAAGAGCTAGGCTAGCGGCCCGGCCATTGTCGAGAGGAGGCCTGCGCGGACGGGAGAAGCTTTGCCGGGTCGCCACGAAGAATGTCGCCGACGGACGGAGCTTCGCTGCCGCAGAGGGACACGGAGGTTTATCGCTGCGAGCATTTTGTTTTCACAGACTAACCTCGCCTCATAACAAGGCCGCGACCTCCTGTTAGCTCGGAGCCACGTCTGCAAGTCCAGATTTACACAATGCCGATAATGACGCCATTGTATGTAAGTAACTGTTACTGTTTTCTCCCTCGTTTAATTTTACTGTGACTTACGTTTCTTTATTCATACCAGTCTTTTTAATTGTTTTCCAGCTGCCTGTAAGACATTACGAGACAGTACGCAGGACAACAAACAACCAGATCTCGCATCGCAGGCGGAAGCTGTGAGGAGTTCAGCTCAGAGTCGATCGAGAACAAAGAGGGTAAGATTTATTAGATTAGATCCGTTTTTGGTCAATGTGATTATTATTCTATCAAATAATATATGTGTTGTATCCATACGCAGTGCATCGCGCAGTACTGATTGTCTTTATTGATTGTTTTTACAGCTGCTGGAAGCGAGACAGAGTGCTAGCTGAGGATGAGGTGGACCTTTGGAAGTGCGCCGCCATGGACCTGATGTCTGAGGAGGAAGACGGCACAAAGATGGCGGGTGTCTGGATGAATTGTGCGACCTCCGTCCTTTCGCAGCCGGGAGCTCACCGAGCTCTGCGCCACATTGCTGTCACATGAGAGGCGATTCCGAAGTACAGGGCAGCGCACCACAGACGTCTGCAGAAACAGACACTTCGCGGTGCTGCAGGATTTTGGGCCTCTTGTGAGCTTCCCGTTTGTTGTGTGGGCAAATTATGCTTTGTACATGCTGTGTGTTTGTGTTTGTGCTAATAAAACTCTTTCTTTGAATAAACAACACCTTCCTGGCAAATGTTACTTTCCTCAGTAAATTCATTCATGTCATTGATGATATCATAAATATAAATGAATGAATAAATCATATAAATATAAATATATAAACATAATATATATATATATTCCCACCGGGGTTCACATTTATAATGACCCAGGGTGACCAATCACGAGTGATTTTGCTTGTTTATGAGTAGTGGTTTCATCCAATACTGAGTGAGGATATTCAAGCCAGCCCACACATTATCAGGCCAGGCGTGGTTTCGCTGCTATTCATATGCAAATTAGAGGCGTTCGCACCTCCGGGAGCTCCACTGACGTCATGGTTCGTTTCCGACAATTTTCGGCACAGACAAATGCCACATTCACAGCCTGTAAATTGTCGTTAACTGCCGAAAATTAGGTAGATTTTCGGCCGTTTACGGGGCCGAAAATCCCACTTTTCATGCAGTGTTGGTGTCGAATCACCAAATGTGAATTCAACCAGACTGAAGGAGCAGCTGCTTTCTAGCATACCTGAGCTAAAGGAACACAATGCAGGACACAATGTACTACTTGCATTCAAGAAGGACTGCAGCTCTGTTCTTTCTGAGCAAATAGAGTAAAGCTGAAGCCATTCACTTAGCTAAGGCTGCCAGTATCATACGTAGAGAGATGCTTAATCACAATACAAAATTTGACATAGACATAGTCGATAGATTCGTAGCACAGTTGGTCAGACTGGGGGCTGAACAAGAAGAAAGGCCGCTGACGTCACTCCCCTGCGCCATTTGGAATTATGAATTCAAATTGAATTTTGGAATATTTTTTGCGGGGGGCGGGCATGAAAACGAAAAAGCAATGTCCTTTTGTTTCCTTTTTAGTTGTGTGACAAAATGAGCAGTCTTGAAGAAGATAATGAAAATGCAGTTTGGATGATTTATTAACAATTGAGTCAAATAATGCAGCTATGAGCTTAAAATGAAAAGGCCTTTCTGCTATTGCATTTTAATTTTCAAATTTGACATTTCAAATTGAATTTTGGTAACTATTTGCTGGGGCATCTTTTAAAAATTAAATCTTTAATCTTTAAACTTCCTTTTCTTCATCATTTTAATTAAGTTACAAAAGGAGCAGTCTTAAAGAAAATGAAAATGTAATTTGGATGATTTATTACTCATTTTATTTATGAGTCAAAAAATGCAGCTATATTTTGAAAATGAAAAAGCATTTCTGTAAATCCATTTATATTTGAATCATGGTACAGATTCGCTTCCATACCGAGTGTGAAAGGAGGGATGACCCTGTGATCGCGAGACCAGAGACCAGAGGCAAGATCCAACATGGCAATACCCAGTGACTGACAACAAACTTTTCTAAACTCCGGAAAACCAACTATTTCCATAAATAAAGATTAAACCAACTCCAAAGGGGAAGAAATAACATAACTGGAAGACTTCATTGACCAATATTTTCACAGAGATACAAACATGGACCCAGACACTGGCACCCCACAACACAGCACCAACAACCCTGACATAACGAAAGAAAACTGACTCATCCACTGACAGAATATCTGAGCACCACGGACATTGAGGTCAGTATTCTCACCAGCATAAATAAAAAACTAGACAAAAACAGGAACATAAAAACACGAAGGATACGAGCCAGTCTCAACTTTTCAGGCATAGCCAAACAACAGCAGACAAACCCAAAAACACTAAGAAGTTCACACAAACCAGGAAAGGACCATAGCCAAATTTAGACATTTTCAAAAAAAATGACTGACTCAAAGCACAGGAAGAGAACTGAAGGGCACACATGAGAGATCCCTGAGAGATCAATGAAAGAAGAAAAGTACTGTACCCAGGGTTTCCCCTACATGTACTTGACTGTGGCGCACCGCCACGGCAAAATAAAAGCTGCCACACCTTAAAAATTCAGTGTTTCCCATACATTGACGAGACTGTGGCGGCCAGCCATATTCTAAATATGGAATGTGAAAAAACATTTCTGCCTTTCCAGCGCATACCGACGTTTCAGTCAGTCTCGTTTTTTTGCATAATTTTTAATGACTTCAGAACTACTAATTCAGGGCTGAATTAGTGAAAATAAGAATAATAATATAAAGCTGTTTTCGGACCTGGAGCAGTGAGCTACACGCCCTCGGAGGCTCCTCCACTCGCACACACACACAAACACACACACGTGATGACAGATGGTGGGTCTGTGTGCCGCTCCGAAGCAGCCATGAATTAGTTACAAATGAAAAAAATGTTGTCTATGACTGACTGTACGTTGAGTTGAAGAGTATTAGAACCTCTTCTGGAACCGTCCTTCCCTTTTCCGTACCGTAGTACTTCACACGAACAGTCCCGGTAGCACAGTATTAGCAGCTAACATCCAGCATGCTATACAGACCGCTGCTCGGCATGATTGACAGCTAAGCTGCCCCCCCCCGGTAGGGGTGGGCGGATCGATCCAAATATCGATAGTATCGATACCAAGAGTATCGGTGTCAAATTAATACTAGCGTGATGAGATTGATATTTTTGTTGTAGTTTTTCTTCTATAAGTTCAGCAAATCACTCATATTTCTTCACAGAGTTTGTGTGAGCACAGCATCACTCTTAGTCCTTCTGCGCAGCGCTCCTCTCCACCTCTCTCACTCCGCTCACTCAGGTTCACTGTGCCCCTCCTCTCCCCCTCCCCTCCTGCGCTGCATGCCAGAGCAGAGACGGAGTGGCGACCCTTAATGATGGCAGAGAGGAGGAGCAGTGCTGTTTGGAGTTACTTCACAGTTTCAGACAGAGAAACTGCTACCTGTGATGTATAGCAACATGTTTCTGTGGTAACACCACTAACTTGTATGCATTTAAAAGCAGCACACCCAAAAGTTAACGCTGAGCTGCAAAGCAAATGGAGGGAGGAGGAGGGAGCTCCCCAATCCCAAACCAGATCCCTGGCACAGAGACGGACATCACTGTCAGATGCCTCCCAACAAAAACCTCAACAATATCCAGGTAGCAATTTCTAGCAATGAAAGCTATTTCCAGCAGTAATTAATGTTAGTGTAATTGGTAGTCAGTGATGTAATTTTAGCAGAGTGATTAAACTATTATATTCAGACAGTTGAAATAAATCTTAATTGTTTTACTGGAACTCAAAAAAATATGCTTATATTTAGATATATAGCATACCTCAAACCTAAAGTATGAATATAGCAGAGTGTTATAACCCTTTTGTATTTGTTAAGGGAACATAAGTATTCCTATTAAGGCTACATGCAGATAGCTTATAGATTTAATTATGTTAAATATTATTTTCTTATTGGCTAAAATCTTTGTCCTGTGTTTTATTATTATCATAATCATGATCAACTTATTAAAGGCAAAAGTACAAAATCATTCAATGATCAGTAATTTTCAAGTAAAAAATATCAGTATCCGTATCGGCAATACTGTCCCTGTAATTACTTGGTATTGGATCGATACCAAAATTTGCAGAATCGCCCACCCCTACCACCTGGAGCCGTCTTCTACTTCTCCACCTACTCTTGCAGCACACTGCACTGTGTCTCTCACCAGCTCCCCCTGGGAGCCAACCCAGGTACTGACACTCTCCATGGCTCAGTGCCCCTACCATGGCCCACTGTCTCCTACTGGCTGTGATAAATCTACTTCCACTGCTGTGATTAACTTGATTCCAATCCCCTTTGTTACTTTACATAGTAAATCAATACACCTGCACAGGTGTAGTCGAATTATTGATCACAGTGTGCTTGCTATTCCAGCCAGATCAGCTAACACCAAACCTCACATCAGCAAACTAACCTTTGGGTTATTTAACATCCGCTCACTGACCAACAAGGGACCTCTGCTCTTTGATCTACTCAATGATCGGAAGTTTTATTTCTTTTGCCTGACTGAGACATGGCAGCAGCCTAATGATTTTTCACACCTTAATCAAACTATTCCTCCTGGATCATATCTTGAGGGAAGATCTATGTGTGTACGCCTTGGTGGCTCTGAGTCCCGCTCTGCTCCGCTGTCATATGGGGTTCCACAGGGCTCAATCTTAGGGCCTCTGCTTTTCTCTTTGTATCTGCTTCCCCTGGGTTCCATCCTGAGAAAACATGGCATCTGCTTTCATTTTTACGCTGACGACAGTCAGATTTATGTGCCGCTGAAAAAGAAAAACGCCTGTCTGAAACCACTTCTTTTATGTCTTGAAGACATTAAAGCATGGATGTCGCTGAACTTTTTAAAATTTAATGAAAAAAAGACAGAAGTGATGATTTTTGGTCCGAGCGGCTCTAGTGAACCCCCCCCTGTTGACTTGGGCCCTTTGGCACACTATATGAAGCCAACAGTCTCAAACTTGGGTTTTAAGATGGACAGTGATTTTAAACTGGACCGGCAAATTGGTGCAATAGTGAAGTCCAGCTTCTTTTACCTGAGGCAGCTGGCAAAGGTGAAGCCCATTCTTGCACAAAAGCACTTTGAAACGGTAATCCATGCCTTCATTACATCTCGGCTGGATTACTGTAATGCACTTTATTTTGGAGTCAGCCAGTCCTCCCTCACACGTCTCCAGTTAGTCCAGAACGCTGCTGCTCGCCTCCTAACTGGAGCACGTAAGAGGGAGCACATTACTCCCATTCTGGCCTCCCTCCACTGGCTGCCTGTGCATTTTAGAGTTCATTTTAAGATTCTTTTATTTGTTTTTAAATCTTTAAATGGTCTCGCCCCGCCTTACCTCTCTGAGCTGCTCCATCACTACGCTCCTGCCCGGTGCCTCAGGTCAGCTGACCAGCTGCTCCTGGAGGTACCGAGGTCTAAGCGGAAGCTCAGAGGGGAAAGAGCCTTTTCTATCGCCGGTCCCAAACTTTGGAACGCCCTCCCGCTCCATGTCAGACAAGCCCCCTCACTGTCCATTTTTAAAACGTATCTTAAAACCCATTTTTATTCCTTGGCCTTCAACCCAGCTTGAGACTCTGCTGTTGTTTAGTGTTTTAATGTCTTATTGTTTTTATTGTTTTTATTGTTTTAACATTTTTATTATTTTATTGTTTTTTTTTTTTTTTTTTTTTTTATTTATTTTATTCTATTTGTTGTTTCCTATGTTTTATGTACAGCACTTTGTCCCAGCTGCGGCTGCTTAAAGCGCTTTATAAATAAAGTTGAGTTGAGTTGAGTTGAGGATTTGTCTACTCATCACAACCCCGTACCTCTGGCAGAGGGGGTGGCCTGGCGATACTATACAATCAAATATGGAAGGTGTCCTCCATCACAGTGCCTGTATAGCCCTCATTTAGGTCCATTGCTCTACAAATCTAGGGCCCAACTCCCACTATTCTAGCCACTATCTATCGACCACCCAAGCCAAATAACGCCTTCCTACATGAATTCTCAGCCTTTCTAACAACCCTATGCTGTGTGTCCCCAAATTTAATATTGCTAGGTGATTTTAATATCCACTGGGATAGCATCAACAACGTTTTTATAAAGGACTTTACTTCATGTGTTGACAGCTTTGGACTACAGCAACATATTGACTTTCCAACACACTCCAAAGGACACATTCTTGACTTAATCTGCTGCTCTGGTGTAACCCCCCTAAACTGTTGTGCCTCAGATTTGCCTATCTCAGACCACAAGCTAGTATCCTTTGATGTCATGCTAAGATTATCCAGGACTAACATTCCTCGCTCTCTCTTTTCAAAACATCAAAGATATTGACTTTCACAGATGAACTGGTATCCTCCTACAATCTCAGACTTCAGCACCTCTTGCACCTCTGAAAACAAGGTCTGTTTCCTTTGCCCACTCTGCTCCTTGGTTTACACCAGCACTACGCCAGCTCAAAACCAAAGGCTGTCGCCTGGAACGCCTTTATGTCAAAACCAGCCTAGCAGTGCACAAAGAAATGTATCATAATCACATACTCCAATACAAGGATGCTATTTCTCTAGCCAAAGCCACATACTACTCAACCTTAATCAGGACAGTAGATGGGAACACTAGAGCCCTATTCTCAACCATCAACAATATCCTGAAACCACCAGATGCTAAACCACTTAACCTACTCACAGCTGCACAGTATGACAACTTCATGACTTTCTTCAATGCCAAAATGTAAAACATCCACCAGACATTGACTGCTTCAAATAACTCTACACCCTCTCTGCACTCTCTGCCCACATTCTCCATCAGCTCTCCACATGCCAGTTTCAAACTGCCAACTGTCTCCGAAATAACCGGACTCATTTTTAAATCCAAATCATCTATCTGCCAGTTAGACCCCATGCCCACATACCTGGTAAAAAGCTGCATGCCTGCCTTGTCCTCTCTCATAACTGATATCATTCATTCCTCACTGACTTCTGGTGTTGTTCCATCATCACTAAAGACTGCTGCAATCACTCCAACTATCAAGAAACCTAGTGCAGACCCAAATGATTTGAACAACTTTCATCCCATCTCAAACTTGCCATTTATCTCCATAATACTCGAAAGAACTTTTGCAGCTCAACTAAACAACCATCTGTCTCACTACAACCTTTTCGAACAATTTCAGTCTGGCTTTCGTGCCCATCATAGCACTGAGAAAGCCCTCGTGAATATCACAAATGACCTTTCGATGGCATCCAACTCTGGCTTACTCTCCATCCTGGTTCTCCTTGACCTCAGCGCAGCCTTCGACACTGTCTCTCATGACATCCTCCTGGACACACTGGCCTCCATTGGAATCACCGACATCCCTCTGGCTTGGCGGAAATCCTATCTCACTGGTCGCACACAATTTGTCCAACTCAAGAATCTAAGATCTGGCTCCACTCCAGTCTCCAGCGGTGTTCCCCAGGGCTCTGTCCTTGGCCCCCTCCTGTTCACTATTTACCTTCTGCCACATTCTCAGGAAATTCCATATTCAATTCCACTGCTATGCTGACGAAACACAGCTTTATATCTCCACCATGCCTACTGTTGGAAAAATTATGCTTATATTATCAGTTTCTTGCATTGCATTGATAAAACCTGCTTGTCTTTCTTTATATGAAAAGCTCCTGGAAAAGTACTGCGAAGAAACACACTCACCCTCCGGCAGGACCACAAGGCCTCGAATGGCATCTTGTGTGAATAACATTTGGTGGACATCATAAGAATGTTTGTGTGAAGGATATATGCTGAAGGCCGTAGGTCCGAAAGTGTGTACGTGTACTTCTCCATCATGCATAACAACTGTATGACTCATATGTACTGTCAAAGAGCCAATCATATACGCTTACGCCCTATTGTAGGTGAATAAAAGATGCTTGGGGAGAGCAGTTCCTTGGAACTCAGAAGCCCAGACTTTGTGTGCTGACTTCTGCTCTTCCCCTTCGTCTAGAAAGACAATCTCCGTGTCCGTGTCTCATTTCTTAACAGATTTAAACCCAACATTTCTTTGTGCCGTGACCCGGATCTCAACATACCCAGCTCTGCCAGAAGGAGGACGACACACCGAAGCCCGTCGACGGGCAGGACCACAACAGGTGGCCTGAAGGAGGCGTCCCCTCCAATTGAACAGCGTTGGATTGACGGGATCCGGACTTTGAAACTAAGGAGACGGGACCGGAGAACTGAGGAAAAATCATATCACCTATCTTGTGAGTAAAAACACCCTACATTTAGAAACAGGATATTGCAAATTCCTAGGTAAAGTAAAATAGAAACAAAATTAAAATCAGTTTAAGTAGTATTTCTCTTTGAAGCAGCAGCATAGACTGAAACCTTATCGGTGTTAACGAACGTCTATGGCCTGTTGAAGTAGAAGAGAACGCATAAAAAACACAACGCAGACTAGGGAAAAGCATTAAAAATAACAATCACTGAAAAGAAAATTTGCATACAATGGGTGGGAAGAATTCTTGTAAAACTGTAGATGAAGACAGTACAGGTGATAAAAAGTATATGAAGCAATGGAATCCTCAAAGTGTCAAGTATCTAGATAAATGGAAAAAGAAGTATGGATTTACAGGCCGCCTAAAAGTAAGAGAAATAGAGGATTTAATATCCCGTTTGGAGACTAGTCTCATCACCAAGCGAGGGAAAAAGCATGAAAAAAGAGCTGACGAGCTCCGCATAGCGCAAGGATGGTTAACACAGTCTAAAGCCAGACAGGATAACCTTAAGAAGCAAAAAGAAGTGAAAAAGGAAGCTAAGAAAAGCCAAATCCTTTTTGTGCGCATAGAAGACAATGAGACAAACTGCAGGCAAGCGCCTGAACCTCCCCCATACGTGCCAGTGGCCAGTGCGCCGGTCGAACAAAACATTCCAGAGCAACAAAACATTCCAGAGCCAGTTCCAGAGCCAAAATTGGCATCTGCAGCTAAACCATCCCATTTGTCCCACTGGCCGCCTCTGTACCCAAAGGTGCCAACTCCTAAAACTGAAAAAATGAACGATAGGGGGGGCCCTAGTCATGGGTTGCGACCAGCAGGCCTCCTCCAAGCACCCAACAGATACACCCCCTCAAACAGCCCGGCTGGAAGCCCCAGCCTAACTATCAGACTTAAAAAAAAAAGAACCACCAGTGAAAAACTCCTCAAATATGATAGCTGAAGAAGTGTTTTCCCAGATCCAAGTTGCCAATCCTCAGGCGGGGGGTGAGGATCAGCCTCCAATCCTGTACGTTTTTCGTCCTTGGACCCTCGCGGAGGCCGCGAATGCTGTAGCCGGCATTCCTCCACCGGAGGATGATCCAGAGGAATGGATAAAATGTATGAGAGAGCTGATAGACTCCTACCGCTTGAATGGACAGGAAGCAGGGGAAGCTATGCAATCATCATTGAAAATTAAATGGGGGAGGGTAAAGGGTAATTACACAGGGAGAAATGGTGCAGGGACAGTGTTTGCATATCCAGCCGATGGAGTGCTGACGGGAGAATATAAAGAGGCTCTCGATGCAATAGCAGCTAGAGTGAAGGCTGCTTTTGCGTGCACCGCGAACTACTCTCGCATAGCTGCCATAAAACAGAAACCAGACGAGGATCCTGAGGATTTTAGGGCCCGAATGGAACCCGTGTTCCGTGCTAATAGTGGTATAGCATTTAGTGAAATTAAAACTGATGCATACCAACAACAACTCAAACACGCTATTATGCATGGTTTACACCCAGATGTTGCAGGCTGGGTCCGCAAACATTTCATTGAATTTGACACCGCGGACGTTCCTACCACTATGCAGTGGGTCCGCCATGCAACCAAACACTTAGACTCCAAGAATAAGAAAGGGAAAGGAGGTAAAGGAGCGAACACATTTTTCTATGATGACGAACACTGTGATGCTTTCCTCAATGACAGCCCAGATTGTCACATAGTGGAAACGAAGGGGGATGATAACCTCAACAGGGAAGCCTGTCCTCGGGATGTTTTGGCAATTCTGACACATACTCAGCAGAGGCAATACACCCTCTTATCACCCTCGATGTCCTTCGTGATATGCAGACCTCTGCTCCTGATAATGAAAAACAGTATTGGGTCAAACAAGGCGCTGAAACAGACAAAACAGGACTGTATACACAGGCTAACAAACCTATTCTCCCTAAAAACTTGTACAAAGCTGCCGCCATTTTGAGTCATGGGCCTTGCCATGTCTCAACAGGAGGGATGACAGAATTCCCGAAGGATCCCCGAAATATTGTACAGTGATAATGGTGCACATTTTGTAAACCAAGTTGTAAGTCAAGTTGCAAAACACTTACAAATAAATTTAAAAAATCATTGTGCCTACCACCCTCAAAGTGCAGGTCTGGTAGAAAGAACAAATGGGACTGTCAAATCTCGGTTAAAGAAATGCATGGAAGAAACAAAGAGACCATGGCCTGACTGTTTAGATCTAGTGAAATTATACATGAGAATCACTCCGACCGATAAAGGGTTAACCCCATTTGAGATAGTTCATGGTAGAGCATTTAGACTCCCTGCTTTCTCAAAAGACCTTGAGGCGTCTGAGGAAGAGACAACATTGGCAAAGCACATGAGAAAACTGTTGGACCAAAAAGATGTTGCCAAAACAAATTTACTGCCCTCTGATTCTCTTCCCCCTCCACAGGACAGCCAAAGAGTGAGACCAGGGGACTACATATTCGTCAAAATCATCAAAAGAAAATGTTGGTCCAGCCCACGGTGGGAGGGTCCGTACCAGGTCCTGCTAACAACACCGACAGCAGTAAAGATTGCAGAAAGGACAACTTGGATCCACCTCAGCCACTGCAAACTGCAGCCTACCTCTGTCTCAACTGGACAGTGGGGAAGTCTGGGCTACAAAGGGGGCTCTGCTATATAGTGGCAGGGCCGTCTCAAACCCCAGTGAAGAAAACAACTGATCCCTGTCCTATTAGGATGACAGAGCAAGGTGATGCAGAATCGGATTGTTCTGGACTTGCTAACAGGATCACAAGGAGGAGTGTGTGCAGTTATTGGACAAACATGCTGTACCTACATCCCTGATGGCATGACGGATGGAGGAGATATCTACCAAGCTCTGCAAAACCTGACCGATCTCCAAAGCTATGTGCTGGAGCAAACCCCCGGTGCTGACCCACTCCCGGACTGGATGACTGGATTCTTTAACGGCACCTGGTGGCAGGTTCTCCTAAAGGCATTGGTACCCGTGTTCGTAGTCATGCTGTTGTTCCTCTGTTTTATCTCTTGTGTGATACCCTGTACACGATCGATGTTTGAGAAAATGGTTCAACAAAGTTTTGTGCAAATGCAATTATTATCCCAAAGGTATGAGTTTGTTAATCCTCAACCTTATGCTGATTCCCGAGTGTAAAAAGTGTTTTACGCCTCATCTTTTTCCAATGAAGGTGTTACCGAAAAATGGCGACAAGAGATAATAACCTGATGAACTAAAAGTACGAGCAATAAAACTGATAAACAGGAGGGAAATGTTGGAAAAATGATGCTTATATTATCAGTTTCTTGCATTGCATTGATATAACCTGCTTGTCTTTCTTTATATGAAAAGCTCCTGGAAAAGTACTGCGAAGAAACACACTCACCCTCCGGCGGGACCACAAGGCCTCGAATGGCATCTTGTGTGAATAACATTTGGTGGACAACATAAGAATGTTTGTGTGAAGGATATATGCTGAAGGCCGTAGGTCCGAAAGTGTGCACGTGTACTTCTCCATCATGCATAACAACTGTATGACTCATATGTACTGTCAAAGAGCCAATCATATACGCTTACGCCCTATTGTAGGTGAATAAAAGATGCTTGGGGAGAGCAGTTCCTTGGAACTCGGAAGCCCAGACTTTGTGTGCTGACTTCTGCTCTTCCCCTTTGCCTAGAAAGACAATCTCCGTGTCCGTGTCTCATTTCTTAACAGATTTAAACCCGACACCTACTTCCACTCTACCACCCACAGCTCTATCCAACTGCCTACTGGAGATTAAATCATGGTTCTCACTCAACTTCCTTGAACTGAACAGTGACAAAACCAAGGTCCTCCTCGTTGGCACCAGATCCACCCTGGCAAAGCACAACCCCTTCTCCATGTCCATCGACAATTCCATTGTCCTACCATCACCCCAGGTAAGGAGCCTGGGTGTCATCCTGGACAGCACCTTAACCTTTGAAGCCCACATAAATAATGTTACCTGGTCTGCATACTTCCATCTACGCAACATCAAGCGCCTCCGTCCCTCACTCACACCAGCCTGCACTGCTATTCTCGTAAACACACTGGTTACATCTCGTCTGGACTACTGTAATTCTCTCCTCCATGGTCTTCCTCAGAAGTCACTCCATAAACTCCAACTGGTCCAGAACGCAGCTGTGTGTATCATCACCAGAACTACCTTTGCTGAACACATCACTCCAGCCCCCTCAAATCCCGCATTGATTTCAAGATTCTACTCCTCACTTTCAAGATCCTTCATAACCTGGCACCATCATATCTTGCTGAACTGATCCATACCCACACACCCTCCCACATTCTCCAATCCTCTTCTACCATCCAGCTCTTTACCCCATCTGCCAACCTTACCACCATGGGGTCAAGAGCTTTCAGCCGATCTGCCCCCAGCCTCTGAAACTCTCTCCCACTAGACATTTGCACTTCTGACACTGTCTCCACTTTTAAATCTCATCTGAAAACACACTTATTCCACGTGGCTTACTCTGTATCAGCCTAATCATATAATCACACTCCTGCCTATTTTCCATTCCATTCTATTGTACTATTCCCATCCCAGAAGCTCAGCCCTGCCTAACCCGGCCGACTTCCTGTATGGTGAGGACTGCGAAGTCTGAAGCCTGCACATATTTTTGACCATTCTCTATTCCACTCTATTGCACTATTCTCACCCCGGAAGCTCAGCCCTGCCTGACCCAGCCCGGTTGACTTCCTGTATGGTGAGGACTGCGGAATCTGAATCCTACACACACTCTTCCCTTTTCTAATCTATTGCACTATTCTCACCCCGGAAGCTCAGCCCTGCCTAACCCAGACCGGTTGACTTCCTGTATGGTGAGGACTGCAGAGTCTGAATTCTGTGCCGAGCCGGCACCATGTAACTGCATCATCTTACTTATCCATTTATTTGCACTACATTGTCTTGTACTTGTACTGTCTTTTGTTGAACTGTTGTTGTTATGTGCAGTGTCCTTGAGTGCTTTGAAAGGCGCCATAAAATCAAATGAATTATCATCATTATTATTAGGGCCCGAGCAGGTCATCGACCTGTGAGGTCCCTATTGTAATTGGAAGGATTATTCTTGGTTATTATTTTTCCGTTGCGCTTTAACTGCAGTTTTGGAAGCCTGTACATACCCAAAAACTCACCAAATTTGGAACATTCGTCACGTTAAGCGAAAAATTTGATAATTCAATGTCGTTGGGCGTGGTCGTGACCTGCGGGCTCTGTAGCGCCCCCTAATGTTTATCTCCGCCTCCCACAAGTGCGTAGAAGAACGAAATTCAATTTGCAGATTCCTCATGACCAGACGCACAAAAAACCCAGTGGGACCCCTAGTGTCACTCCAACAGGAAGTCAGCTATTTAGATGTGTTGCGGCGTTTTTGTCCAATTCATGCCTACTTTGAAAATTATCTTGTCCTAGAGCTTAAACACCACAGTCTTCAAATTAACTCAGTAATTTTCTTCATGCCTTGGAGAACAAAAGTTATGGAATTCATTCAGCTGCGCCAAACTTTAGTGGGCGGGGCCGTGGAAACAATTTTTTCCTCACGCCGTCAAGCATCGAGACTTTATAACTTCAACATACAATTTCCTATCCACACCAAACTGCTTTTAATTGTAGAGGCTGTCTCCCCGAACAAATCTCAGCATCAATACTTAGTCTGCCATTTTGATTGGCCGCCATGTTGAAATATCGCCAATCTTCGTACTTAAATTATCTCCTCCTACAGATGTAACACCACCGACTTCAAAGTCACTCAGTAGCATCCTCTGACCTTGAAGATGAAAAGTTATGGAAATCTTTATCCTACGTCATACCTGCTGGCCACAGTGGAGCGGTCAATTCGAATCCTTCGCCGTAAAGCATCGTGTCCTCATAACTTCTTCATACAATGTCTTATCTCAGCCAAATCTCTCAGGAATGCAGAGGGAGTCGCCCTGATGAGATCTGTGTAGTCATGGGGCGTGGCCGTGACGCGTGGGCTCTGTAGCGCCCCCTATTGTGATGCCCCGCCTCCTACATGTAATATAGAAGGACGAAAAAATGGTACGCAGATTCCTCATGACCGGACGCACAAAAAGCCCATTTGGACCCCTAGTGTCAGTCCAACAGGAAGGCAGCCATTTAGATGTGTGGCGGCGTTTTTGTCCAAATCATACCTACTTTGAAAATTATCTTGTCCTAGAGCTTAAAAACCACAGTCTTCAAATTAACTCAGTAATTTTCTTCATGCCTCGAAGAACAAAATTTCTGGAAATCATTCAAATGCGCGATGGTTATGTTGGCCGTTCGGTGGAAACCATTTTGTCCTCACGCCGTCAAGCATCGAGGCTTTATAACTTCAACATACAATTTCCTATCCACACCAAACTGCTTGTAACTGTAGAGGCTGTCTCCCCGAACAAATCTCAGCATCAATACTTAGTCTGCCATTTTGCGCTTGGCCGCCATGTTGAATTACGCCAATCTTCGTGCTTAAATAATCTCCTCCTACAGATGTAACACCACCGACTTCAAAGTCACTCAGTAGCATCCTCTGACCTTGAAGATGAAAAGTTATGGAAATCTTTATCCTACGTCATACCTGCTGGCAGTTGCGGAGCTCGCCATAACAATCCTTCGCCATGAAGCATCAAGTCCTGATATCTCCTTCATACTATTTCCTAGCTCGGCCAAATCTAGAGGGAATCTAGAGGGAGTCGCCCTGAATAGATCTGTGCATCAATGCTGTGTCATATCCATAGCCCTACCCACTGGAAACATAAATTAGTTTTAATCTCATTCCATTAGGGCTCCTACAAGCTGTGAGTGACACAAGTCGCCACTAGATGGCAGTGTTGTCTTTCAAGTCACAGGTGTCCTTTGTGCTTTGCAACCTCTGGATAACCTCTAGATTATTCCATTCCATGGCAGGAATTCAGCCTCAAATGTATCAGATTTTATTGAAACTTCAAAATGTGGCTGCATGCACTTCATGGAATAAAAACTAGCAAACAAAGGAGACATTAGATCAAAAGCTTGACATTCATAGACAGCCATACATACATTTTGGTAAGGAGGCAAGTGAAGCATCATTTGACACTCATTTATCTGCAGTGATGACAAACATAGTCAGATGTACATGGCATTTGCAGGCAGTTTTGTCTGACTTGCACATTACAACATGGCATAATTGGACGGTAATGTTTAGAGCCACATAATGGATAAGTTAGTGGTAGTAAACTACAGCACACAATTTTCAATCAAGCCAATTTGCTAAGAATGCCATTTGTGTGTTGTGTCTGCCCTCTCAGTGTGGCACACAACAAGATGTGTGTAGTTGTGTTTCCGACCAACGTTTCCAAGATGAACAAAGTGGCTTCCCCTGCCATTTTAAACAACTGAGTGATTTCTTTGGATAAAAGCCCCATATTATATTGTTTTTCATCAATGTCACACAGCTGTCAGAGGTCCAACAACTCTGTATTTGTTATTACCCCAAACACATCCGTGGTCCTGCATTCCTATGAAGGTAGATTTGTGTCTTTATTATTCAATCAAAAAAAAGTTTGCTTCAATCAAAATATATATTTTCAATGAAAAAAACCTTCACTTCAATCAAAAAAAACCTTTTCAATCAAAGAAAAAAAGTGTTTGAATGCAAAAATATAGTTGAGACTCAAAAAAATGCATTTGAACACTGTTTTTCTTTGACTGAAAATGTTTTTCATGTTTGAAGCAACTTTTTTGATTGAAGTAATACTGTTTTGTGTTATTATGGGTAGGACATTTGTGTCTTTATAATTCAATCAAAAAAGAAGTGGCTTCAAACAACAAAAAAATTCCCATAAAAAAAATCACTTCAATGAAAAAAAACAACTTTTTCAATCATAGATAAAAAGTTTTTGAATGCAAAAAATATTTGAGACTCAAAAAATTGCATTTGAACACTTTTTTTGATTGAAAATGTTTTCTTTGATTGAAGTAATCTCTTTTGTGTTTGGGCCATATTATGGGTAGGACATTTGTGTCTTAATTATTCAATCCCAAAAAAGTTGCTTCAATCCAAAAAAATATTTTCAATCAAAGAAAAAACTGTTCAAATGCAAAAATAAAATTGAATCCCCCCCTAAAAAAATAAATACAATGATTTGAAGTGTTGTTGTTTTTTATTGAAATATTTTTTTCGATTTGAAGTGATTTTTTCTTTGAATGAAGTGAAAAAAGTTTTGAAGTCGTTTTTTTTAAATTGAATTATTTTGACACAAACATCCCGCAGTGGGCGGGTGCTTCCCCATTGGTCAGACATGTTTGAGTGACAAGTGGCTACACCAACGACGTCTTTCTGACAAGGAAGTCATGGCCGCCAGCAAGCCAGGGAGCAGTGGTGCTGGAGTTGTTAACTACAGCATTAAAATGATTGGTGTCATGTTATTAGCCTACTCTGTTTGATATTTCAATTAAACATGAAGCTTGCTAACTTAGTTCACGTTGACTAATTTGTGTGATGGTGTCAGATATCTAACGCCGTCATATTGTTAGGCAGGCTAGCTAATAACGTTAGCCGATGGCCCTGCACATTGAATGACCTAAGTACAGAGGCTTGCTATGTGCTAGTGCAATGTTATGTTATAATAAGTAACGTCATTAGTGGTCAAACAACAGTCCACAGGCCAACTGTTGCCCGCAGCGCTGCCTGTTTAGCAGCAACAGATCATGCAGAGCCTGAGTCTATCTTCTCACACAGCCCAGTGCAGTGACTGCGGTCAAGCCAGCCGTGAACAACGGCCGAGCAACGGGGCTTAAGCCGCGGCGCGTTTGGACGGCGGCACGCCCCGACGTGCGCGCGGACTGCGAGGGCCCGTTCATCACTGCTCGCAGTTTTAATTATTATTGTTATTATTATTAATAGGGCTGTCAAACGATTAATTTTTTTAATCGCGATTAATCGCAAATTAATCGCAATTTTTTTGGCACATTTTTTTCTGTTCTAAATGTACTTTAATGTATTTTTTTCATGTTCTTAATACTTTTAAAAACATAAGAAAGGGCAAATATGCTTGCTTTATGAAAATGTTTATTCAACACTTCAAATCATGCAGGACAATAAAAGGCTCAAAAAATATCCCCTCACCCTAAATGGGATCAAAACATAAAAAAAATTAAAAAACAAAATGGTTCTATATAGAACCTTTTAAAGGTTCAATCAATATCCCAAACTTTTTATTCCCTTACTGCTTTGGTTGGCCACACTGTTGTTAAATAATTCTGCAGAATTACCATGATATGAAGTTAATTGACTACTACTACTACTACTAATCTAATATTTAAAAACTTAAATAACATACAGTCAGCCCTTTGCCACTACCAACCTATTGCAGACTGAAGAAAAAGAAAAGAGGGATGGTTTCGAATTGACTGTATACGAAAAGTAGTTGCACCATATGAAAACATTACAATACATATACATTACAAAATATAAAATATTACAGTGATTAACCAGGCAAAAATTACATGACAGCTGCTGAAATAGATAGTTTGCATTCAGCTTAAATCCCCCAAAATAAAGATTTTTACTATGAGGAAAAATATCCAACAAAAACTGATTCTGAAAAGTTGTATAATTTATTATGGGATAGGGATGTACATTTCATGCACACAGTAATGAAAATATACAAGCACCACATATAAAATAAAAATACAATTTCAATTTCAGTTAAAATAGATCTGCATAAAACCATGTAGTTTGAGAGTGCAAATGCATGTGTGTATGTAACATACCATTTGTTAACCTCAGTTCCCAGCAGGCGTGACAGGAGGCCCCTCTGACTCCCACTACGAGCTATCCCTATAATGTTGGGTGTCATCACATTGACAGCATCTTGAAGATTTAGCTCAAAGTCCTGGCCAAAACACAACCTCATTTCATGATGCATCTGCAACAAACACAAACAATTAGTAAACCTTAAAACTGATGGTGACCAAGGTTATTTTAAGTGAATTAACAGTAGACTAAAACTAAGCATGATAATACATTTAGGTAAACTTTGATAAAAAACTTAAAGTATACTTACAAATAAGAAAACAAGTGTATTTGTAAAATAAACCAAATTAATAGGAAATTAAAATGTCTGGCCCCAAACTTAACTAACATAGAATAAAAAGTAAACAAAATCTAAAATTAATCTGAAGACTGAAGTTTGGTCTCTTGACTATGGCCACTCTGAGCTAAGTGGAGATCAGCCAATACTAGATAAAATCATCTACCTGTAATATTACTAATGGCTACTCACAAGCAGTGGCACCTGCAGAAAGGGGAACATCTTCATCACCTCCTCAGTTGGTTTGCCCATGTGCTAAACTCTCTTATATAGCGAGCGCTTCACTTTGTCCTTAATGTTGGGGAAGTCTGGCTGTCAACAACGCAGCTCATTATTGATAGCATTTATGTGCTCCCTGAAACTCAATTCATCCTACCCAACAACTTCAAGGTCCTGCAAAATCTGACCAGAATAGGGCTGGGTATCGTTTGAAATTTTTCGATACCAGTACCAATACCAGTACCCTTAAAACGATACCGATACCAATTGAGTACTTCATTCGATACTTTCTTTTCAACTTCATTCAGTATTAATCATGTGAAAATAAAGCAATCAGTTGCATAAATGTCACCACTCCACCCCATTCTAAAGATTTTCTACACGAATGCATTTCAAAAGTGCTCAAATATTTATTAACAGCTGTACAAACCTGTACAATTAAGTATTTTGGTCTGTGTCAATATCACAACCAGAACTAACATTGAACAACACTGACTCATCAGTCAGTCCTCATTAATTAACTTTTTTTTTTCAGAAATATTTGCATGTCTGCCTTCTCTGGCGAAAGGCAAGCCCTTTCCTGGCTGATTGTGTCACCAGCTGTTGAAAAGATCCGTTCGGCTGGAGTGGAGGATGCCTGGACACGTGTGTAATTAGAGGCCAGATTAAACAAGATAGGGAATGTCCCTCTCCTCTCCCACCACCACTCAGCAGGATTGGTGGAGGTCAGCTCTGGAGGTAGAGCTCTGTAGAGTTCAAGCTCCTTCCGTACCTTCTCTGATAGGTCAAGCAGTGGCGCTGCCTGGTTGGTTTTAAGGGCCAGGTCCTCCTCTGCAAACAGCTCCCCCAGTGCAGAGTGACACATGGAGTGGCTCATAGTCACAGAAATCTATAAAGATAAGTATCAAGGTAAAAATTGAGAGAAAAACAAAAAACAAGTGAGACAAAACCAGAGGAAAGGACTCAAGTACTGATTATCTTAATGTGGTGGTAGTAGTTGGACCTTAACATCAGTAAGTAATTAAGCTGCCACAGAAGCTAAAACTACCAGTAAGTTAAACACTGAACAAAGCAGTGATGTGACTGAGTAGGGTGCCACTGCTTATTTGCTAATTAACGTTAGTTAAAATTAGCAAGCAAGCTAAAGCTAGCATTAGCACACATACCTAACATGCCCAAAACGATTTACTTCACAATAAATGTTTTAACACACAAAAGACGATTACTGTTAACCTAGTAACCAAAATATATTACCTGGAGTTATCGACGGTTGCTCTATGTCATCCTGAGATGACAACTCTGATGTTGAAGCCGGCTTCTTGCTAAACACCGTGCAGCTCTCCACTCTGAAGTTCTCTCCATGTATTATCAGATGTTTGATCATGTTGCTGGTGTTCCCAGATTTCCCAAAAATATGCTTGCCGCATTTTTTGCAGGCATTAATCCCCGGCCCCATGGGTTCGTAGAAGAGCCATACTCTTGACCGTTCAGGTGGCTTTTTTTTTTTTTTGGAAAGCTGCAGTGCTGAGAGCTGAAAACTCCGCTGCAGCTTCACCGCACTTCACTCTCACCCGCTCTCACCCGCCAAACTTTTGTTGTCCGTGGACCAATCACACGGCGCACTGAATTGAAGAATGCTTGCAATGATTGGCTGCGAGCAAAACCATACAAACAGTCATTTTTTTCTTTATCTGGGAACAAAAAATCGATTGGAGGCATCGTTTCACAGGCGCAGTTTCGATACTACTTGGTACTGGGTTGTTTCGGTCGATACCTGAAAAGTATCAAGTACTGATACCCAGCCCTAGACAAGAAATATAACAAGAAACACAGTATTGGTATTCACAGTGTGAACGGTGTGAGAGCTTCACGGCTACTTACTAAAGAAATAATCTGACACTAAATATTTATTTAGAAAGGATTTTATTGATTTAAAGAGTCTTTGATAAGAACTGCGTCAATAGCAACAGTCTGTTATTCATAGCGGTCTGCAATTCAGAAGTAACAGACCATAGAATGCCATAATTGACCAATCAGAATCGAGTATTCGACAAAGCCATGTAATGTAATGTGTAGCCGTGTAGATGATGTAAATGTTCTTATGCCAAACATACAACATTATTTCAATCGTCAAAAAAATTGCAAACCCCCTTGTGTTTGATCAAGATCCCCAGAGGATATCTGGATTGCCTCATAAATTCTTCGTGCTCTGAAATGAGTCATTACACAGATCATTAAATGCCAGTGGTTGATACCTCTGAGATGTTCATACTGTCAATCAGTTTAGCTTGCAGATGGACAGACAGGGAGCTAGACAGACAGGAAGTTGGGCAAAAATGTCAAAAAAATGTCGACAGGCACCTGTTGTCCAGCTAGGTCCTCCAAAGGCACATAGTCCCCACTTCTCTTTCTTTTGGCACCAAACTTTTTTTTCATCTCCTGGAGTGTTTTTAAGTGCAATAGAGGAGAGCTCTCTTTCTTGAACTTATTTCTCAGGCACTCCAGTAAGGTTTCCTGTAGATATAGACATACATTATAATGCTCACACAAAGAAAACATTTATAAAAATACAACTGGGGAAGAATGCTTTCCATACATATTTGACTATTCACTGCAATTTAGTTTTATTAAAAAAGCAATAGTTAAAGTGATATGCAAAAAATCTAAATGCAACCTGACATCAAACTAGTCAAGCATAAATCAAGGAGAAAACACTGACTATAAGTACCATGTGTATTTGGTTAAGTTGTCGAACAACACTTGGACGACCAACATTGCTCGTAAATGGCACTTCTCCTTCTTTTTGAAAGATGGAACTTTTCTTTGCAGAGCTTCCTGCAGCTCTGTGGGCAGAAGAGGCAGGCTATATAATGCTGGCCAAGACTCCTGGGCTCCATGACTATATAAAGAAATGAAGAGGAATTCTTTTAAAGAGACTCCATAGCAACACTCACCATATTCATGGAAATCTAGATTTTTTTTGTTTTACTATTGGCTCCTTCAAAAATTACAGAGTTAATATGCATGATTTAGTCAACTGACATTTGTCTGTGTTAAAAACTAACTTTGATTAATAAAGATGTGAATAAATGCAGAGTTTCTCAATCCAGAAAACTATATTTTTCTTGGAGGTGCTGTGGCATTAAATATTTGTTCTGCAGGTAGTGCATTACACGGTACTGGACCTTCTTGTCTATGGGAAGATAAAGTAACAATTGCATACTAGACTTTCATGTCAACAAAATTCCCTTTTGAATGTTTTTGATAACAAACATGCTATACTTACTGGGCCAGAGATGAGGTGTTCCGCAACTTCTCCAACTCTCTCAAAAACATGACCTGGTGTTTCATCACAGGGAAAAGTTTTTTCCACCATCCTCTCTGTTGCTGTTTTGTTGAGTTAAGAATTACATTAAATTGTCAGGAAATTGTAATCCTAAACAGGAGGTTGGTTACCAATTTCAGAAGGACAAAAAATAAAACATTTCATTAAGACAATTGCAGGAATACATAAGGCTTTTACCACTGGAAATACACACTATGATGAAGTGTAAGGAACATACTGTCATCATGAACATAGGTGTCCAAAGCATGGTAGTCTTTCTCATCCCCTGGCTGAACTCGTCCTCCAAAGAAAAGGCATGGTAGTGGCTGTTAAACTTCTTGGGTGTCAGTGGCTTTCCAAAGATCACCCAGAGAGCCCTGAACTAGATAATCTTAGCTATTTTCATGAATATGGGAATATCCTGCTCTACCACATCAATTATTATGGTGTCATCCACTTTGTATTTGATGATATTAATCAAGAGAGAGCTAAGAACTCCTACTTTCTTACTCTTTCTTACAGGGAGTGCATGGGGCAAGACACGCTAGCATCAAAATCGCTATTTTTAGAACACTAAGAAGGCTCGACACAACATGAAACTTGTTGTGTCTTGCCCCATGCACTCCCGTTCAAAATTAACGTGCCCAAAACCGAAACTACGGTAAATCTTAAAAGTGCCTCTTTCGTCGTAATTATGCTTTCACACGAAGGTTTGACTCATATTCAATCCCAAATAAAGCCTCGGTTGCTTTTTGGCGAGAGTTTCGCTTTAAGGTGTGAAGGTCTCTGGATACAGAGTCAGGAAGGAGGAGAGGAATTCACCAATCTGGAAGCTGAGGACAGGAATGATACTTTTTCTGATGGAGTGAGAGAGGATGATATCTCCAATCACTCTGCACTTGAGATAAACGTCCCAGTGTATCTCACCTTCTGGAATGTAGTGTCCAATAAGGAATGGTAAGATCCTGAATAAACCAGATATAAATATAAAACCAGAATAAACACCAGCCACTGATCAACTTGTTGTGCTTCAGTATACTTGGTGATAATATCGGTGGGACGTTACGTCTATTGTTTTTTCCGATATTAAATGCTCCCAGCTCTGAATTGATGTCACTCAGTGTTACAATTTTCAGCAAGTGAAGCGCAGTGACAACTTTACAGACAAAAATTGGTACAATGCCCTCTAAGAAATCTCAGGAGGCCCTGGGTTCTAAAACTAGGACCAGTTTTACAACTCCTCTTTCATCCCTCTATATTGCAGACAATGCTAAAATCGGGCTGATGATGATGCAATATCTGGAGGTGCTTCAAGTATTTTGACAGTTGAAACTTCACAACATCACAGACTGTACATTTGTAGGTTTCCATTACTTGTGAAGGCCTCTTTTGTATCGATTAAGTTAATGTTTTGCAGCCACTTGCATACATCATCAATATTCCATTGGTCTGTCATCTGAAATGAAAAGAAAGAAAAAACATTGTTATTTTTTTAAATCCTAACACTCACAAACTAGGCTGCAACAGAATAAGGCAAACACATTTTCTGTTCTACTTCTTCTTACTGTTCCATAAATGTTATGGTTGTTATGCAGCACAACACTGAAGTAAACTCCATGTATGTGTAGACGTACTTGGAATTAAACCTATTTCGGATTAGATAAAAAAAAAAAAAATAAAAAAAAAAAGATAAATAATTAATGATTAAAAATGTTGATAATTACAAATCCGACTTGAAGCATTAACTTTTGTTTTACAGCACAAAAGCTTTCAAATCCTAAACCTCTGTACCTGCCTCATTTAACTTAAACCATTACTAAAATGATAACAATAATAATAACAATAATAAAAATAATAATAATAATAATAATAATAATAACAATAATAAAAATAAATGTGTAACACTGCAGGAGTACTGCATGAAACACTGTCCCACTTTACATGAAAACACTGCCCCTGAACACCTTCAATGAAAGTGTGGAAAAAAGTCCAGGACATATAGTTTCCAGGAAAAAAAAGACACAATGTGTTTTCCTAATTTGATATGAGATCAGGGTCATTAAAAAACCATGTCTGCTGTAGCTGAGAAATTAATATTTTATATACCAAATGTTTTTTAAGGTCAAATTCCTTTGCCGGTCCACTTTTCCTGACCACATGTCCAAAATAATGCTGTCACAGCAGCAGTGATGGTTCATTAACACTGAAGAACTCAGGATTAAATAGGCTACTTTTAAACTTGTTGGTTCAATCAGTCGAACAGTAAAACACTTTATTTATTCTGTCTTTTATCATTGTTAGTTTCTATTACTTCATACTTATCATATTACATTGCATTACACTGCACTTTGTGTATTGTGATACTACATGAAGCTGGTAATACTTGTGTTCTTTTATAGTGCTGATTTAACTACTTCAACCAGTAACAGTAATTTTACCTCACACAACACAGGAGTTGCTCCTGTGCTAACCAAAGTCACACAATGACAAAACAAACTCACAGACCGACACAACTCCTGTATTCTGAAAGGTTATATTACTGTTTTTGTCAATGGAGTCTGGTGGCTAACGTTAGGTTAGCTAGGTTAGCTAACTAACAACTAACTAACTATTATGGCAACGTTAGTTTACATTAAGCCACGGTAACGTAACATGTAACCTTATCCGCACTTGCCACTAATCTGGTTAAAACAACATGGTGAAAACAGATAGCATTTATAAACAAATATTATACATTATGAAAGTCTGTCGAACTTTGTACCCACCTTTTAGTTCGATGGAAACTGTAACGGCAGAAAAATGAAGCTCTCCAGACACCCGTTGACACTTAACCGTCCTTGCTCATGCACATTCTGTGAAGACAGTGGCTGCCATTCACAGTCAAAAGACCGCAAGTTTGTGATTTGTTATTCTCCGTAAATATGACCTGCTGACTGGGAAGAGCCGGTACATTATATTTTTCTGTGGGCTCTGCTTCCTCCCACTTTACGACAAATACACTGAATGAATGATACAGTCACATATCGGATTTACCGTAAATATGAAATGCCAACTAGGAGAATGTAGTTGTAGAGAATCAGCAAATTATGAAAATGATTTTGTAATTAAAATATAAAACAAAACCAGTACTGAAAAAGGAAACATTGGCATTGAAACATTTGTATTGAAAACAGTTGTATTTGCATTGAAACAAGTATTGGCACTGAAAAAAGAAACTACTTAAAATAATTAGTAATAATTAATAAGTCTGAAAATCTTAACCTTTTTATTTTATTGGGATTTTTTTGTATTTTTCAATGACAATCTTCAGATTTTTTCTTCATGTCACTTTTTTTTCAGTGACAGATTTTTTTTACAATGTCAGTTTTTTTCCAGTGTCACTGATTTTCAGTTTCAATTGAACTGCTGTCGGCGCTGCAGCCCCGGCTCGGAACGACACAACTGGGGCTAATGCTCGTTAGCTCCATACTACTACCACACTCCATACGCATATACAGACCGGAGCTCGGGAGCTCCGGGACAGAAACAGAAACAGATACACAGAGACTTGGACACATCAGGAGAGAGCTTAATGAAAAGTCCACGAGGTAGTTGGACTCTGTGTTGCCCAGAGACGGCTGGCACACGGATCCTAAAATAGTATTGTGGCTGGACCTTCAAGGCATGGCTGGACCGTCCAGCCCCGCCTTTCCGCAGGCTGCTGCCATTACCTTCTCAAATTATATGCAAACCACGCTGTACTTGCCCCTCCCCTCAGACCCCTCCCTCTCGATGCCAAAACAGTGACAGAAAGTTGAAACTGAAAATCAGTGACACTGAAAAAAAACTGACATTGTAAAAAAATCTGTCACTGAAAAAAAAGTGACATGAAGAAAAAATCTGAAGATTATCATTGAAAAATACAAAAAAAAATCCCAATAAAATAAAATGAGCTGGAGCTATAAGCACTCCAGCAGCTCCCCCATAAGCCACAATGTTAATTTTGAGCCTTAATTTCTGGAGGAGAGCAGACAATACCTGTTTTGTCTCTCGCTCTGGTGCCCTCATTTTTCACTCTACAGCAGCACTCTAAGCATGCGACCCTCATCCTCACTTAATTCGGCCCACGAGTCAATTTCCAAGTATCAATAATTCACAGTGTCGTCGGAAGGAACATTATGTAAACAATTTGTATCTTGATATGAGAGATGGGCCTACTTCTCCACCCCGGATCACACCCCCATACCTCCATCCTCAAAAACACAACGAACAAACATCTATCCTTTTTAACTGAAAGAGAGGCATTAGTGGAGCCTGTTTCATATGTCCATGCGTGCTCTCCATGGCCTCTCCATGGAAAACACCGGAGCGCACTACAAGGGTGCGCTCCGACTCGGACTGCCTTTCCACCTGGACGCCGCATACCTCAATCACATGCACGGTCAAATTTACCCTACAGCTCTCCTATTTCCCCTTTCATGGACTCCTCAGCGCGTGTGATTACTCCTTCGAACCTGCGTTCATCCCCAAAAGGAGCGTCACCAAGTGCGCTGTGTAAATGAAGGCCACGCGCGGCTCAGAAAGCACCCGCCGCAGGAGCTGGAAGACGAACGATTCAGCAGGGTGGAGACACTACGGGCAGCTATTTACTATATCAAACACCTGTGGAGCGTGGAGCCTGCTGTACTTGAACGCGCCCGGGATGGAGGTGTCACTCGGAGACGCGCATAACTATGCTGCTGCAGCAGAGGACAGAGTGCAGCAATGATGGAGAATACTCGCTCAAGTTGGCGCAATGATATAAATGTGCCACAAAGTCAACTCGGTGGGAGACTTGGAGAACAGACGCTAAATTCATATTAACTGTTTGTTAACGCAGTGCTAACTTGAGCCAGTGTGCAGGCGAAGTAGAGCGCACAGAAGGAGAGATTGAGAGCAAGCGTGAGCAATCTGCATAGCAATCAAGAGTTTGTGAGAGCACAGAGGTTATTATTGCACCTTAAAATGCATGAAAGCAAACATGTAAATACATTTATTGAGCACAGAATATATTGCAGTTTCCGCAAATGAAGTTATGTTTTACCCGGGGACAAAACATCTTCAAAATACTAGTGCAGTGCCCGTAAGAAAAATGTATTCCTATAGAAAAGTGGGAGGTTAAGCAGCTTTTTCATGGATGGCCAAATGAGGCTGTGTTTGAAGGTGGGACGTCAGGGATATTTAGGTTTGTTGTGAAATCCGATATTCCAGGGTAAAATTGGCCGTTTTTGACTATTCTTGATTTTGCCATTATATTTCCCCTTAAAAACTATTTACTTGGTGTCATTATTTTCTTAGCACAACCTCACATGTGACTGTGCAGTTACTTTTTTATTTTGACATACTGTATAAACACAATGGACCTAAAATCACAAAAAAACATAAAATCCGAGTAGAAAAAGTTATATTTTTTTACTGTGAAAACCACAAATATGTTTAACAAACCATTTTTTATCACTTATAATGCAAATATAAATTGTTGTTTGCTAAATATGTGCATACACCTTAAAAATTTACAAAGTTACATGTAACTATTTACATTTAAATGCAGGCAATGCTCATTCAGCCGTCTCCTAATTGTTTTGACTCATTAAACAAAAAAACGACTCCACTACACACTTAAGACACTACACCAAACACTCCATAACACACTAACTACACACTCCAAACACGCTAAATGTCACAAATCTCTGAACTCTCAATATTGCTGTCTGTCACTCATCTGCCTACGTCCCTCCCACAACTTCCTGTTCCTCTACAACCAAACTTGCTGCTTGGACACTTTTGTCACAAAAGACCGTTTTTACTGTTTCTTCTGCACCAGACACAAAGCAAATGTGACGGCAATGTTCGCGAAAAAGCGTGGCGGACATTATTTACCTCAAGTCCGGTTTTGGACGTGCCGGTGAGTCCGGTCCGTTGCCTCGATCGGGAGGTGGGCCGTGTAGCTAGCTAGCTACACACGAACATCCACAGATCAGATTCCACTTTGTTGTCCGCGCGTCTCCGGATCTCCTCAGACCCGAACAGACTTGGTCCGGACTCGTTTAGTGTAATGTATCCACAACAGTCAGTTTAGATGCACACAACGGGAGCGAACCGCTGGCTATATGTCCGGTTTTGGACGTGCCGGTGAGTCCGGTCCGTTGCCTCGATCGGGAGGTGGGCCGTGTAGCTAGCGGCCCGAACAGACTTGGACTTGTTTAATCTCATTAATCCACAACAGTCAGTTTAGATGAACAGAACGGAACCGAACCGCCGGCAAAATCCCGGTCCAGCTCGCGCCGCTGCAGGTATAAATCCGCTTGTTTCTTCAGGTATGTCGTGGGCTTGAGCGCTGCAGTGATTGGCTCTGGTGCGCGTGTAGCCACGGTGTGCAGTGATTGGCTCTGGTGCGCATGTGACTGTGGTGGCTCCGGTGGACAATGCTCACGGAATTTGTAAAGCATTTATGTAATAATGAATTAAAGGTATCATTGCAGTCCATACAAATGCGAAGTGGCACACCCTTGAACCACGCAGCAGCCATGTTGTAAGTCTCAGGTCAGTCTGATCCTGATCCGCAGAGATATTTGACACACACACACATACACACACAGACAGACAGACAGAGGTTTCTCGTATTTATAGAAAGATAATCTATGTGCTAGCAAAATATATTTTTCTGTGCTCAAAATCTCCCATTGCTCCTTCATGAATGTGGCACAAATTTCACGCCATAAATATGAAACATGTCATGGAATGGGAGGGCAGAGAGTAGAAATGCACATCAAACATGAATATTGGTTTTTATTATTACTGTTGCACTTTGTGCCTGTTATTTTTATTGAATGATGATTTTTGAGACGTCATTGCACTGAAATAACTGTATATCACTCAGGAATGTAAATGTCTTGTCTCTGTATTAAATTGGCTAATTGAATGATGGGGATACAGTATCCTACTGGTGGAAGTGCGCGATTACAATCTGGCCCTCAGGTAGTGAGGATAACATTTTTGTGGCCCTCTCTATGATTAAAGTTGCCCATCTCTGTTGTATAGAAATAAAAAAGACATGACAGAGTTCAGCCATGTCTCCTGTTACTCAATATATAAATATTTTGGCGATAACCTTTACACTTTTTTCAAAAATGGCAGGAGTTTGGGAGGCGTTTTCCCATTCATTCTTATGGGGACATTTTCAACTTTGGCTCTGCTACTGCTCCTACATGTGCAGCCAGCGAAACTGTTCACCTTTTTAAGCTCTTTAAGCCCTCTTACTTTTTAGCTTTTCTGCCTTTCAGCTTTTTTAAAATATTCATCTTTCTGCCTTTTAAGCTTTTGCATATATTCAGCTTATGATCAGCCAGAGAAATTGTTCAGCTATCAAAATATTCACCCTTTTTATGCTCTTTCAGCCTATAACTTTTCAGCTTTTTCAGCTTTCTGCCTTTTCAGCTCCTTCAAACATTCAGATTCATTTTCAGCCTCAACTTTTTTAGCCCATTCAGCCTATTACTTTTAGCTTTTCAGCTTTTTCATCGTCCTGCCTTTTCAGCTCCTTAACATTTAGCCTTATGATAAGCTATAAAAATGTTCAACTTTTAAGCCTATTCAGGCTATTACTTTTCAGCCTTGTCAGCTCCTTAAAACATTCAGCTTTATGTTCAGCTATCAAAATGTTAACTTTTTTAGGCCATTCAGCCTATCACTTTTCAGCCTTTCTGCCTTTTAGGTTCTTTCCATACACTTAGCTTTATAATCAGCAAGAGAAACTGCACAGTTTTCAAAATGTTCACCTTTTTTGTGCTCTTCAGCCTATAATCAGCCTTTCTGCCTATTCAGCTTTTGAAGAATTGAAAAACCATTCATTCTTGACCATTCATTCTTACATTTTTATGCCTTTCTGGCAAGTGTTTTACAGTACATGCAGCAGATTTTAGCATTCACACTCGATTTTCGCAGGAAATGCATTTTTTTTCTAGTTTAAAAATAAAATAAATAAAAATGAAAGATTAAAAAGGTTTAGCATAGAATACTCATGACTAACAGTGTCTTCAAAGATTGGCTTCCCCCTTAATATGGTGTCTGGTATGAATCCCCAGTCTTGTCAGAGTGTGTTGGTGCTGACTTCCACTGAGTGACTTCTTTGCAAATTAACTTTACATCAACAAATTTACTTCTACCACTCAAGGGACTAAAACACATTGGTCCATTACCTCACTGTTAAATCGTGTGGATCAATGCAGCTGCAATATTAGTACTAAGTTGTTTACCTTTGGATTTTCTATTACAGTTTAAGACTACTACTATATACTACATTGATACTTTTGATGAGAGGAAGTGCTCTTGAGGAATGTTTCTTTACTTCTATTTTTAAATTTCATATTATATAATCAGCTAGAATTTTACAGATAGCGATAGTGTCTGAAGTACTTGTTGTGGGGAACTTGTGGATGCAGACTAAATCAGTGAAAAGTGCTAAAAGAATGACAAAGAAAATTTTAAAAATGGAGACGGAAACCATTTTGGTTGAGTTTGAGTCTAATGTTATTCCAAAGGAGCTGTACCATGGATTCATGAGATATAGTGTAAGAGAGTACATACAAAAGCCTATGAGGTGTTTCAATTGCCAGGAATTTGGAAATGTGGCTAAGGTATGCAAAGAGAAAAGAAGATGTAATAGGTGTGAGACCAAAGTACCTGTGGAGCTAATCATAGTTTTGTCTTTTGCGGATGTGAAGTGTTGGGTCAAGAGGTGAAGGGTCAGCAGACAGATGTAAAAGAAAGTTTCTTATGCAGAGGCAGTTAAGAGAACTGGACAGGAAAAACAGAACAATAATAGAGAGTATAACAGAGAGCTGCAGCAGAGAAATGAGTGGAGAGTGAAGAAGAAACTGGTGACATTTATAGCAGGGTTGATACATGCAACATCTGACATCGATATTATCGTTATTGATCCAGGTTATTGTTAAAGCAGCAGTGCACCACCTGGACATGGTAGGGTTGAAGGATGAGCTGAGTGTACAGTCAAGTCAAGAATCAACATGTGTGGGTTAATACTAATGGTTTTACTCCTTCAGTTGAATATAGAGTATAAAGAGTATATATAGTATATAGAGTATATAGAGTTAAACAAACTTGAGGAAATAGAGGGGCAGGATAGAAATAACATTGTATGGTGTGGGGGCTGTGAGAGAGTAAGAGAATATATAATAATGGTCATGTCTTAGAAGAATTGTCAGACAGGGGAGGGAAATTGATTTTGAGAGTGCTGATTGGGAGAAATTTTAGAACAAAAGTAACAGATACTTGATTCAGACTGATGATAAAACAGACATAGAAACATCTGACAATAAAATCAAAAAAGCTATAATATCAGCTGCATTAGAAACCATTCCTAAAAGTAAAGAAATAAAGCATTTAAGCTGGTAAAAGGATAAATGGGGACAAGAGGGAGTGGAGTTATCCTGTTTTGAGTTGTGGAAATATGTTTGTAGTACCAAGAAAAGGCTGAGATACCTTTGTTACAGTACACAGCTCCAGTAATTTATCTGAGGAGGGAAGAAGAGGTTGCATATCACTCACCCTAACACAGGATACACAGCTTAGAAATTTTTACATTAATCAATCTACATATTGTACTATTAAGGCCCGAAAAAATTGCACGCAAACATACTGCCCTTTTCTGACTTTGAGCCCCTGCCCCTCTATAATCATGTGCACGTCCCTGCTTATAAGGATACCTTGGAAGGATGCTAGCAGACCAGTAAAGTGTAGGCCTATTGCCTTAACGTCCCATGTATGTAAATTGATGGAGTCTTTGGTCAATGGGAGGTATGGTGACTACATACCAAAGTGGATTTAGGAAAGGACAGATGCTATGGACCCAGTGTTGAGTCTGGAGTATGAAGTTAGAAATCTCAACTGAATAAAAGACACAGTGGTGGGAGGCAGTGTTTGTTGATGTGGAAAAAAGCTGACGTTATGGAGAGAGGGGCTGATGATCAAATGTCATAATATGGGAGTCAAAGGGAAAGTATTCAACTGGATTATGGAATTTCTTAGCCGAAGATCCATCCACATTAAAACAGGATCTTCTCAGGGGAGTGTTGAAAGTCCCATATTGTTTTCTATGATGATAAATGATATATTTGTGCCGATGGACATTGGAAGATCAATGGGGAAGGGAGGGAAAAACATGGAACATAGTCAGTTAGGTTCCTTACAGGAAGGAAACTTTTTTTTTAAAAAGTAACCCAAGTATTCAGTTTGGGAATGTATTTTGACCTCAGATTAACATGGAGAGAGCATATTATATATGGTGGATAAGTGAAAAAAGTGATAAATATTATGAGCTGTCTTGCGGGAGTTGAATGGGGATCTGAAACTGCATCACTAAAATATTTCTATATGTAGCTCTAATAAGATCCAGGTTAGATTTTGGGAGTGTGGAATATGGATCAGCAGCTCTCCTAGTCTGGAGAGTGTGTTTGGGGGCAGTGTGAACATCTCTGGTGGGTTCACTTCAAGCTGAAGCAGGAGAGATGCCCTTGTGTCTCTGTCGGAAACAGCTCATTGTAAACTAATGGATAAATCTGATAAATCAATAAAACAGTGTTACAGGCCAGGTGTGAAAAGGATAGAACACAAACATGTAATTTTGGACGGATTGGAAATGCAGCACTAAGAGACTTGGAGTGCATGAAAAAGAGTTTGGTCCAACTGTAATATGGTCTGTTCAGTGGTAGATATGAAAGTAATTCAAATCAAGGCAAGAAATACAAGTGCAGATCTGGAGAAAAAGTTTTATGAATTTAAGGAATTATGTTTATGTGCAGGTCTTCACAGATGGATCAAAGGATCCAGTAACAAAAAAAATGGTTCTGCAGTTTTAGGTCCCAGTCATCAAATGATGTAAGTGTATACCTTTGAGCTGAACTCAATACTTTTGGCTCTAGAATGGGTTGGAAAAAATAAATCTGAAAAGGTCCTAGTTTGTAGTGATTCAGTCAGGTCAGGTATACCAGGTGATCAACAGGATTTACTTTAGGAAATCATGTTAATACACAAAAGAATCAGGAGACAAGCGCTGAGGTCATATTCATCTGGGTTCCTGCTCATATAGGAACTATAGGTAATGAAAGAGTGGACAGGTCAGCCAAACAAGGTGTGGGAAGGGCATTCTGCGAAGGAAAATCAATAAAAAGTGGCAGCAGCGCTGGGATCGGGAGATAAGAGGAAGACATTTATATTCCATTCAAAACAGAGTTGGTGTAGTGACAAGTAGGGCAGGAAACAAATGACTAAATTTAGAAAAGGACACAGTAATCTGAATAGTACACTTTATATCATAGGGAAGCATCCGGTTTCTGTTATCATTGTCAGCTAACAGAAACTGTAGGCCATGTGCTTGTTAAGTGCAGGAAATATGTAGTAAAGAGGAAGGACATGGTGGAAAGAATGAAAAGATCAGGGTTAAATGTTTTTTTTTTCTGGCTTCTCCTCCAGCAGGTTTGTACTTTACCTCCACCACTGAAGCCCCTCTTCGCTGCTGGGGTTTTGATTCTTGGTTAGAGAGTTTGGACAGGCTGTATGTCCCAAGGCAAAACCAAGTTGTTCAAATAGGCTCAAACACGCCAGCCAAGCAGACACACCAGCCACGCAAACACACCAGCAGCGCTGACACACCAGCAACGCAAGCACACACGTTTAAACTCTTACTTTGGCATGGACTACTTGCGTAGGTTATAGAGCAAGGGTGTTTTATTGCCGTTGACTCTGAGTAGAGCCTACGCTCAACCATAAATCAGCCTTTAGTGTTGCGAAACCATAGTAAAGCAAGTATAGTATAGCTTGTGCAAAGAGCATTTTAAGTTTGTGCAGGGGCAAACTTGCCACATTTTTAACAAGATTTAACTGGTAATTCTGTATGTAATTATTGCCCAGTGGCCAATGAAAGTGAAGATATGGCTTTCTTCCTATTCATTTAGCATGGAGGCTGGTCCTGTTGGTCCCAAATAACTGTTGCTTTAAATGCCAATGCTGAACAGAGTAAACAGTCTAGCTCTGTGGCGGGACCATGAGCTCTCCAGCCGTTAGCTTACACAGTGACTGAAATAACTGTACGGGACTTACATAGCTGCCAACTCACACGCTTTTTTTTCACATGCACTCACGCCACACATCCGATTTCTCACTCAAAAAAAAGATCGGATCTTGGGCCGAGAGTCATCTGTTTCTTTTCAAACTCCCCAACGTTAGGTGGCGCTGATGAGCACCACTGAACACTATGCACTGCACCGCTATGCTCTATCCGCTTGTTAAGTCATGACGTATCGGCATTCCGCTAATACTGTTTCCGGGTCCAAGATGGGTCCAAGCCTCTACTGTGGTGGCTGAGGCGCACATTCAACATGCAACAGTGCTGTGCCCCCTGTTGTTTGAATAGATCTCAGTTAAAAAAAAACTACTGGTATTCAATTGTCATTCTACCGCTTTCCTTGCGAAAACAAAGAGAAGAGGAAATGGCTGCAGTTGATATGGTAAATTTAAATTCTTAAACAAATAAAGAAAAACAACAGCAGTGTTCACTACCTAGCTAACGTCAGCACCCACTCGCAAAAGCCAAACTGGCTCTTTGCGGACACCCCTGATATAACTTAGGTTATGGGTTAAGTTTGGGTGTTTGTTGTTATAATTTCACATCTGCGTGTTTCGATCTTCTGCCCTTTTTCTAGCTAGCCGACTTAGCTAGCTATCTTCGTTAGCCCTTGTCTGACTGACTAGTCTGTCAACTGAAACATAAATATTTGGGTTACGTTAATGTTACATAACAAGAAAAACCCCATAAAACCCATAGCATATATCAGGGGTATCAGCTTTGACAGCATCTGTGCTGCCAAGTTCAGTTTAGCTAATCAGGGGTATCCGCAAAGGCCGGAGTAGCTACAGGTTTTTCTTCTAACCAAGGAAGAGCACAGCTGATACTAACGTCAAGATCATGTTACCTATTTACATCCTGTCCTTACCAGTGCATATACATTAGTGCACAACCTGTCTACACCTGCTACCACAGTATTAAGCCTATATTCTATTTTATTACTATTTTTTTTTTACTTGTATTACTGTTGTTTAACTTCTGCACTATTTCATGTCGTAGATTCTTAATTTTGTTTTCACTTTTAGTTGTGTTTTTCTTTTTTCTGTATATCATTTGAGCATTGTTGGAGGGAGCCTCAGATTTTAGATTTTCATTGCCAATGGCTGCTTCACTGTAATTGTTGTGCATATGACTAATAAAGAACTTAAGTCATGAGGATCAATTTCTTTTTTCAGGTGTGAAAACTTCACCCCAAACTGCAACCCTAGGGTGTGCAGTTGGCACTTCCCCAATAGCAAAGCTGCTGGGCCATCATAGTTTGCATGGAACAAGGGGAAGATTCTACAATACCCCAACCACTTAAGCCATACCCCTAAATGCAAGAAACAAGCACAATAAAACGCCTACCAGTGGTGAGGAGGAAGAAATCGATCAACTACACGCCGCTAACATTGTAACTGCACAGACCCCTAGTACATCTAAAAGTCTTGTGGTGCTTGAGATAGAGAATGACATGCTGAGAGAAAAGAATAAGAAATTGAAAAAACTGGAGAAACAGAAGCAAACTTTTTCCTTCAGTCAAATTTCCAACAATCCTGACAAGAGTCCAATATTTCTCTGATTTGCCTCATGCTGCCACCGTCCTGTTTTTGGAGGCGCTTCTTTCCAAATTCGAGCTGCAATATCATTCTGATTGGATTCTGATTGACCTTAATGGGGTTAAACTTAATTGCGGCCACGTAGACCTTGCAACAAGGTTTAGATGTAGCACAGCCACAGTAACAAACAACTTTACCATCATCATTAGTGTGCTGTATGACATTTTGTATGTTGGTCTGCTTGAAAACAACATCCCCTCCACAGCCAAGAACCAAACATCGCTGCCAGACTGCTTCCGGCCCTTTCCCAACTGTAGTGCTTGACTGCACCGAGTTTGCGGTCTCTAAAGGCCCCCACACACCGCCCAGACGTCCAACTGCCTTGGACCACTCTCCGACCACTCTGTTGCCTCTCGTCTGACCCATTCGGCACAAAAGTTGCATTGAACACACCGCTTCGATGTTCTGCCAGCTCCACATTAGCGTGTACATTCTGCCCTTGTGCGAGATGCAATAAGCCAGTGGCTCTAGTGTTAAAAACGCTGGACTAGAGGTTTACGCACGCAACTCTCTTTACTTTCGATCAAAACGAAACTTCACTATTTCAGACAAAAACAGCTGCATACTAAATATGCAGCGAGGCATTACCAAACGAACAGAGATTAATTCGTCCTGAGCGGACATAATAACAGCTAGTCTCGTGCCAGTACTCCAAAGCATGAAAACAGTCGGATCCGACAACGTCAAGCTTTTTCATGGATGGCCAAATGAGGCTGTGTTTGAAGGTGGGACGTCAGGGATATTTAGGTTTGTTGTGAAATCTGATATTCCAGGGTATAATTGGCCGTTTTTGACTATTTTTGATTTTGCTCTTATATTTAACCCTAAAAACTATTTACTTGGTGTCATTATTTTCAGCACAACCTCACATGTGTGACTGTACAGTTATTTTTTTATTTTGACATACTGTATTAACACAATGGACCTAAAATCACAAAAAAAACACAAAATCCGAGTAGAAAAAGTTAGATTTTTGTAAACCACAAATATGTTTAAAAAAGCTTTTTTTTTTACTTATAATGCAAATATAAATTGTTGTTTGCTAAATATGTGCATACATTTAAAAAATGTACAAAGTTATATGTAACTATTTACATTTAAATGCAGGCAATGCTCAGGTCTGCCTGAGCTCCTTCCAGCTGAATGAAGAGCTGCACTGCCTGCTCCACATTCAGCATCTTCTCATTGTTTTGACTCATTAAACAAAAAACCGACTCCACTACACACTAAACATACTACACCAAACACTACATAACACACGAACTATACACTCCAGACACGCTAAATGTCACAAATCTCTCAACTCTCAATATCGTTGTCTATACACAGACTGTCCTGTCATTCATCTGCCTACGTCCCTCCCACAACTTCCTGTTCCTCAACAACCAAACTTGCTGCTTGGACACTTTCGTGACAAAAGCCCGTTTTTACCGTTTCTTCCTGCACCAGACGCAAAGCAAACGTGAGGGCAATGTTCGCGAAAAGTGTGGCGGACATTATTTACCCTAAGTCCGGATTTGAACGTGCCGGTGGGTCCGGTCGCCTCGGGAGGAGGGCCGTGTAGGTTGGCTAGTGGCTAGCGGCTAGCAGCTAGCTACACACGAACATCCACAGATTACGATTCCACTTTGTTGTCCGCGCATCTCCGGATCTCCCCCGAGAACAGACTCGGTCCGGACTCGTTTAGTCTCATTAATCCACAACAGTCAGTTTAGATGCACAGAACAGAATGGGACCGAACCGCCGGAAAAATCCCGGTCGTGCTCGCGCCGCTGCAGGTATAAACCTGCTTGTTTCTTAAGATGGGGGGTCGCAGTGGGCTCTGCAGTGATTGGCTCTGGTGCGTACGTGACTGTGGTGGCTCCTGTGGACAATGCTCATGGAATTTGTAAAGCATTTATGAAATAATTTATTAACGGTATCATTGCAGTCCAAACAAATGCGAAATAGCACATCTTTGAACCACGCAGCAGCCATGTTGAAACTCTCAGGTCAGTCTGATCCTGATCCGCGGAGATATTTGAGGAATGCACACACACACACACACACACACACACAGACAGACAGAGGTTACTTGCTTTTATAGAGAGATGTAACAGTGTTTTGCTGAACATCCCGTCTTTCCTTGTCAATGGACAGTTCACACTGGAGGAAGTGAACAATAACAGACTAATCTCCAGCTGCAGGATACACGTGAAGCGATCTATTCAGAGGCTGAAATTGTTTGCCATTTTGCACCACATCCCATACCAGTTCAGACAAAAAATCCACAAGATACTTAAAGTATGTGTGTGTCTTACAAATTTACAAACACCCATTCTCCGTGAAATTGTATGAATGAACTAGAGCTGCAACAATTAGTTGCATTACATGAATAATACTTGTGTACTTTTACTACATGAAGCTAATAATACTTGCAAACTTGTACTACTGATTCTTTAACTACATGAAGCTAATAATAATTGTGTACTAATTAACTGATTGTCGATGTGTGTTGAAACCTTTTGAATAACACTGATTCATGCCTGTTAAGGGAGAGACAGGTGTGCTTTGTCCCCCTGTGGGCATCTTCCCATCTTCCTGTTCTTTTATTTGTTTTGAAAACCTTAATTAAAAAAGTAATACCAAACAACAACAAAACAAGTTACAAGTTATATCCAGAAACATTTGTGTAAAGTGACAAAACCTTAGATCGTGTTGTAGATGTTGGATGTGAATAGCTGAATGTGTTTTGTGCTTTTTGTGATGTTGTCAATGTTGAATGTCGGTATTGAATGAGTGGCTAGATGTCTGTGTTTTTGGGATGTTTTTATGTTAAAGGGAAACTTTGCTTGTTTTCAACCTACCTCTATCTTTACCCATCTCTGAGGCGCAGCTCTGTGTCTCTGAGCACAGCTGTCGTTCTCCTGCCTCCAGTACCATCATTTGACGAAAAATGCCTGGAATATGGATAGGATAACTTAACAAAAAAGCTGCCATATTCCAAGGGAACAAATTGCATTATTCTGAACAAAAGTGCATAATTCAACTGAACTCATGCATTAAAGCAAAAAAAATCTTTTGACGGAAATTTTTTTTCGAGCGGTAGCCAAGTCATATTCCCATTTTGTAATTTGTGAAACAGGGCACGTTACTTGACACGTGCTAAAAAAATAAGATTTACAGCCTCATCACACACCATGTTCTCTAATGCAGATAGGGCTGGGAGATATATTGAATATACTCGATGTATCGCGGCTTGTTCTCTGTGGGATGTAGAAAATGACTATATCGTGAATATTCGAGTATACATTCAATTGTCACGCAGTTGCTTTAAGTCGCGGGCACTGAACTACAGGTTTTTCTCACTCTTTCTCATCTCTCCACACAGACAGATAAAACAAACGCTCCTAGTTACGTACATCACATTCTGTCGTGCGTGCAACGTCATACGCCCGGCAGCATGAGCGAGGACGTAAAGTATGCATGGATTAAAGTTCTCCGTCGCTACGACGGATTTCCGTCATTCAATCTTCACAGGGGCGACTTATGAGATCAGTGTAGATAGGAGGAGACAACTGTTGGCTGATTTTTATTGACAGGTTGTCACACTCTACAGCCAATGGTATCGTTAACAGCGTGTGCGCGCCTGACCAATGACAGTGTAGTGACCCACACGGAGCGGCGCTAAAGTTTAGCTGCTTAGTTAGCAAGGACTCGTCGCGCTGCCACGTTATCAATTAGCTTTTGAGTTTAGTCAACACGTGAGAACTCGTCTGACACGGAGAGTCTCCTGTTGCGTGCTACATGTGTGAAATAACAACTATAGTCTGGACTTTGTCTGCAGTGTATCTGTGTAAACGGCTTCATTCAGCGTCTCTCCCTCCCCTCTGGCACCGTGAGTTACCATGGTTACAGGAACGCCCTGAAACTTTATAATGAAGATCAATAAGAAGTGTTTGGTTAGTTTGACTGTACAAAATCATGAGTGTAGCCTGATTGTAGCTCAATGCTGAAATCTTGTATTATAACAGAACAAATGTAAAGCCTCAGAGCTTCTTTGATTATCAACAGTATGTTAGTGATGACAGAAAGGTGATAACTCGCCATCAGACTGACAAGGCTGCAAAAGCTGCTGTTTGTATGATGTATTTTTGTGAACACAACACAAACACAGTAGAGCAGAGTGGCACTCACACTCATTCAGTCCCTCCAGAAAAATGCAATTATGCGATCGCATAATTCAATGCATAATCAGCCAAAGTCCGCATATTTATGCGAGGGCCGCATTTTTTCAAATTCGCCGCACTTTCGCCACATAAATTGCCGATTTCCACGCAAAATATTCGGGGCTTGCATGATTTCATAATCCCCGCATTTTCGTTGCAAATAAGTCACATATATCTCAGCAGAAAGTTGAAAAATGTTGTGTTTGCTTCACACAAGAGCAACCATTTTGCCATGGGAACGTTATGAAGTGACGTAATTATGCGACTTGAACATCATCAAAAAGCTGCAAACCACGCGATGAAGCCATGATGAAGCCCGCAAATCAGTTTTGCCAACAAAAAAATTATACTAGTTTCGAAAACCTTACAGTTGTAAGTAGTAGTATGTAAATGTATGGTACAGTAAGAGATTGCACTTTGTGCATTGGAAGCACTAATTTTAACAGAAGATGTCTGTTTTGTATAGCTACCTCTGTAAAACAGGAAACACACATTTTTTTATATTTTCTTTATTCATTTTTACAGAAGTTGTAGCATATTCCTTTTGTAAAGCTACAGAACTTGTTTGACTCATCAATGTTTTGTAAGTTTGAGCCATGTATTTTTTAAGGTCTGAAATAAAACAAGAACTTAAATATTCCCAGCACTTTCGGTGATGTAGTATGCTGCTTATCATAGGAAGTAGTAAGAAATTACTCTTTACATTAAGGTAGTAGCCTAGTGAGAACAGGGTGTTGGGGGAATCACTTTTTTCAAGTTCCCGCAATTTTTTCCAAGTTCCCGCAATTTCATTGCATAAAATTGCATAAATATCCCGCATATTCCATCGCATTTTTTAAGAAAACGTGCCGCATAATCAAGGATTTTTGCCCGCAACAATCACAAAAAAACTCTGTGTTTTTCTGGAAGGACTGCTCATTGGTGAGGGAGTTTATAGCGCGGCTCCATGGTGCGCACCACTAAGCGAAACTACGTTACTGCTCCGTTTGTTGCGGTCCCACTCACTAAACAGTCCGGGCGGCGCACGCTCTAAGGTTCCGGTTACGTATTTTTTGTTCCGGTCTTGCGGCAAAGCATTGACTTTAATTAATCGATGCCAAATCGTCACGTGACGCACGCGATGCATCGCCACATCGATGAATTGCACCCACCTCTAGTGACTGTACAGTTATTTTTTCATTTTGATATATTATAGTAAAACTAGGGACCTAAAATCATAAAATAACATAAAATCAGAGTATTATTATTAACACTATGGACCTAAAATCACCAAAAACATAAAATCAGAGTAGGATTCAGTTCGATTTTTTACAGTGAAAACCACAAATATGTTTAATGAACCAATTGCATTAGTTTCGTTTAATTTCGTTTCGTTTTCTTCCGCTTTCTCCATGCGGGTCACGGGTGATGTTACCGCTTTATACCACCTTTTTCAAGGTGGAGCGGGGGTTGCTGGGGCCAAATCCAGTGACTCTATGGGCGAAGGCCATCCAAGTACCCTGGATGAGTCGCCAGCTCATCGCAGGGCCCTTACTGATGGCAGTGGCTGCCATGAAGGTGCCAACTGCACATCAGGAGCAATTTGGGGTTCAGTATCTTGCTCAAGGATACTTCAGCATGTAGCCCAGTCCCGTCCCGGGGAGCCAGGGATTCGAACCAGCGACCTTCCAGTCACTAGTCCTCAGCTCTACCCACTGAGCTACAGCTGCCCAATTGCATTAGTTATAATGCAAATATAACTTGTTGTTTGCTAAATTTGTACATAAGTTTTTGAAATTTACAAAGTTATATATAACTTTGTCAATTAAAAAAACTATTCACATTTAAATGCAGGCAATGCCTCAGGCTCCTCAGCTCAATGAAGAGCTGCACTGCCTGCTTCACATGCAGCAGTCTCCTCATTGTTTTGACTCACAACACAAAAAAACGACTGCACTACACACTAAACACACTACACTAAACACTATATAACATACTAACTATACATTCCAAACACGCTAGGCTATATGTCACAAATCTCTCAACTCTCAAAACTCGCCATCTCTGTTGCTGTCTGTATCACTATCGGCGTCCCTCACACAACTTTCCCTGCTCCCTAACAACCAAACTTGCTGCTTGCGTTTTTACCATTTCTTCCTGCACCAGACACAATGCAAATGTGACGGCACTGTTCACGAAAAAGCGTGGCGGACATTATTTACCCTAGTTTTGGACGTGCCGTGGATCCGGTCTGTCGACTCTGGAGGTGGGCCGTGTGGGTGGGCTGGCAGCACCGCGTTAATCGCGCGTTAACGCAACATCCTTTTAACGCCATTAATTTTTTTAAAGCGCTATTAATGCTCGGTATTAAAAAAAAAAAAAAGAAATGCTCATTGTTTGATTTACGGCCATCAGTGGCACCTGTAGTCTTGATCCAGAGGGTGGCAGAAGAATAAGAAAGGGAATCAGAAGAAGAAGAAGCAGGGTTGGCGTTCGGGAAAAACACAGTGAGACTGAAAAGCGAAAGTGAAAGGAAATGGAGAAAGGACTTACGAACAGCAAATTCACTTTCAAAACACTGCCAGATGGTTCGGTCAATAGGACAAAAGTTATCTGCATGTACTGTCGACATGAAAGGAGTTACCACTGAAGTACGTCGAGTCTCAAATATCATTTGCAAGCCAAACACACGGCAGATGTAGAGAGCCCACCGCCCCTGATTTGAAGTGTTGAATAAACATTTTCATAAAGCAAGCATATTTGCCCTTTCTTATGTTGTTAAAAGTATGAAGAACATGAACAAAATACATTAAGCTACATTTAGAACAGAAAGAAATTTATAAAAAAAAATTGCCATTAATTTGCGATTAATCGCGAGTTAACTATGGACAAAATGCGATTAATCGCGATTAAAAAAAATTAATCGGTTGACAGCCCTAATATATATACAGTTGTGGTCAAAAGTTTACATACACTTGTAAAGGACATAATGTCATGGCTGTCTTGAGTTTCCAATAATTTCTACAACTCTTATTTTTTTATGATAGAGTGATTGGAGCACATACTTGTTTGTCACAAAAAACATTCATGAAGTTTGGTTCTTTTATTAATTTATTATGGGTCTACTGAAAATGTGACCAAATCTGCTGGGTCAAAAGTATACATACAGCAACATACATTATCAATTTTGGTGATGTAGAAAAGTTACAATCAAATCAAATTAGCTTCATGGCATGGCCTCTTAACTTCATGTGAGTGATTATGATTGACGACACCTGTTGACTTCTCTGAGCCCATTTAAATAGGGCTCATGTGATGCAGTCATTAGGCTCGGTTACAAACGCTACAATGGGAAAGTCAAAGGAACTCAGCACAGATCTGAAAAAACGAATCATTGACTTGAACAAGTCAGGAAAGTCACTTGGAGCCATTTCAAAGCAGCTTAAGGTCCCAAGAGCAACTGTGCAGACAATTGTTCGTAAGTATAAAGTGCATGGCACAGTTATGTCACTGCCACGATCAGGAAGAAAACGCAAGCTATTACCTGCTAGGTCTTATCTTTGTCCATGTGATCAGCAGCAAACTTTAGACGAGCCTTAAGGTGTCGCTTCTGGAGCAAGGGCTTCCTTCTTGCATGGTAGCCTCTCAGTCCATGGCGATGCAAAACACGCTTGACTGTGGACACTGACACCTGTGTTCCAGCAGCTTCCAATTCATTGCAGACCTGCTTTTTGGTGGTTCTCGGTTGACTCTTGATCATCCTGACCAATTTTCTCTCTGCAGCAGGTAATAGCTTGCGTTTTCTTCCTGATCGTGGCAGTGACATAACTGTGCCATGCACTTTATACTTACGAACAATTGTCTGCACAGTTGCTCTTGGGACCTTAAGCTGCTTTGAAATGGCTCCAAGTGACTTTCCTGACTTGTTCAAGTCAATGATTCGTTTTTTTCAGATCTGTGCTGAGTTCCTTTGACTTTCCCATTGTAGCGTTTGTAACCGAGCCTAATGACTGCATCACATGAGCCCTATTTAAATGGGCTCAGAGAAGTCAACAGGTGTCGTCAATCATAATCACTCACATGAAGTTAAGAGGCCATGCCATGAAGCTAATTTGATTTGATTGTAACTTTTCTACATCACCAAAATTGATAATGTATGTTGCTGTATGTATACTTTTGACCCAGCAGATTTGGTCACATTTTCAGTAGACCCATAATAAATTCATAAAAGAACCAAACTTCATGAATGTTTTTTGTGACAAACAAGTATGTGCTCCAATCACTCTATCACAAAAAAATAAGAGTTGTAGAAATCATTGGAAACTCAAGACAGCCATGACATTATGTCCTTTACAAGTGTATGTAAACTTTTGACCACAACTGTATATATACACATAGAATTTAAAATCACGCATGGTAATGTACATTAAAAAAAACAAGATGATTCGATAATCGGTTTAGAATCGAATCGCTGACCTCTGAATTGGAATCGAATCGAATCGTGAGGTGCGAGATTCCCACCCCTACATAAGGTAAACATTTTTTTTTTTTTCTTTCCTTTTGGCAGGTGTGGATGGCTACATCTGTTGCTTTAAAATTGTTGCATGCATATACTGTGTCATGCATGTTGCAAATGATGCATGTTTTTATCTGAACTTTGTTAATGGATCAACCTACAGTATACTTACAATATTAATCAAAAAACAAGGTATGTTTTTCCATTGTGTTCTCGGTGCATTTTCCATAGGTGACAGGAGCGAAAGAATTTGAGCCGGGTTAGGGTTAGGGTTAGCAAGCCATCGCCAAGCTGGTCCTGGTGTTTCCCCATTCAAATGCAGACACTGAGAGGGCGTTTTCAGTTGTGGGACTGAACAAAACCAAGACAAGAAACAGCCTAGCATTGGATGGCACACTGTCATCCATAACGACCATAAAGATGGCCAATCTGGAGCCCTAGTTCAAATGGGAGCCCCCTTCAGATATCATCAAGGCCTCCAAGAAGGCCACAAGCCAGTATAACCATGCCCACAGATCATAGACAAGGATTTTAGCTTCTGATCTGATACTGTTGACCTATTTTTAGTTATTTTTGTAACGTATTCATCTGTTTTATTGCTTAAGTTGTACTGTATCAGAGTACTGTATTTTATTTGTTTCTGATGGACCATGTGGTGGGAGGCTTTGAATGAAGAATGCCCCCCAACTAATCTTGTGTTGTTTTTGGCTGAACATAAATCATTAGGCCTAAGTGCTCTTAAGAATACAATTATTCACAACATAGGTTAGGTTTCAGTTAAGAATTAGTTTAATACCATTCTAATCAAAATATTAATCAACCTACCTAGGTCAAATCTTAAACACTGGTCTATGAATAATGCTATATTGTGGTACATAGGCAGTCATTTAGGCACAACAATGGTTTTCTGGTTGAATGTTCAGCTTAAGTCATGAAGTCCCTACAAGTCATGATGCCGAACATGAATCAGAATAAGTTCAGGTATTGCACATCTTTATCAGACCACCCAAAAACTCCACTAGAATGCAGGAAATCACATCTACTTAATCCAAAATTTCCTGGGGGTTGACCAACCTTCAGCTATGTCTGCTTCACAGAATGTAACCAATATTGTCCATCTCTAGTAGACTGCCCATATCAATGGCTTTGGTCCTCCCCAAAAACCACCAGAATGCAGGGTACAACATGGGTACAACATCAAATGAATTCCAATTCTCTGATATCTGAGCAACCAACTTGTGTGGCTGCATGCGTGGCAAAATCTCACTCCGGGGTTTTGTTTTGTTTTTTTGCAGCTATGAATTGCAGGGTTCTCCCCAGAAATTTTTAGTGTTGCGGCGCACCGTCTGTCCCGGGGGGGGGGGGGCGAACGCTCGTCAACGTCAGTCTGGTGGGGGGGGAGACATGGACGGACGGACAGACGGTCATCAACTCCGTCAGCCAGGGGACGGACGGACGCTCATCGCCGTCAGCCGGGAGCTCCTAGCCGTCAACCGGGGGACGGACGGACGGACGCTCGTCACCGTCACGCGCGGAGTATAGCGGCGCTGACCTAGCGGTATAGCGGCGTCTGGGGAGAACCCTGCTTAGGCGGGAGGCAAAAATGCTTGGGCGCCGCGCCTAAGCTGTATAATGGCAGGGAAAACCCTGAATTCATAAAAAAGACATAGGGGCGGAGTGGCTGAGACAAACACACCATTCACCCTGATTTTGATGCTGATGGTGTGTTGTTTTTTTCAGGTAAAATGCCAAATGTTCCTTTAATTGCCAATGATATGGTTCAGCCATTAGCTTAAACAATGACTGCCAGCCAGAGACTGACGATGAACTTACAAAACTTCTCTTGCTTTTTTATAAACTACATGTATACAAAATACAAACATAGATTATTGGGGGGGGGGTTGAATAGGGATTACCTGCAACAGAAGCTCTGGTGGCAGCTGGGCACCCCTCTCTCCTCCCGTGTCTGTCGTGTCTTTGGCGGGATGACCACACGAAAATATTTTATCATGTTTCCGAGGCGGAACTGAAGTTCTCTGTTTGTGCTGCTGTATTGCTACGACAGTATTGGTTGAGGGACCGTGTGGAGCGACGTATGAATTAGAGTGCCTTAAGAGAGAGAGTGGCGCCACCTCTGTTCGCTGCAATGGTTCAGGTTTTTCACAGCAATGGCTGTGTTGTTTATGGCTGCTCCAATCGCTCTAATCGAGAAAAGGGAAACAGGTTTTATATAGTACCAAAGATTGTCGTTCACAAAGGAGAAAAATGTAAAAAAAATAAATTAATTAATTAATTAATTTAAAAAAAAGCTAACAGAACAACGCCGTAAAAAGTGGATTTTAAACCTACATTTGCGGTCTGGAGGAGCAGTGTGCTGATGCCCGTGTCTACAGTGACCACTTCGTCGGAGGTAAGTTATGTTAGCTAGCTAACTCGGTTATTGTGGCATTAGGTTGTCGTTAAATGCTCATTTTCTTAGTAATGATTATTAAGTTACCGGTAGTCTAATATGGACTATTTAGGCTGCCCTAGCGCTTTGGGTGAAGCTGAGTGGGTAGACTGGGCTCCGACTGTCAACCTGGGTTACCAAAAAACTAAGCCCAAATCAGAGGCATCTCTTCAGCGAGAGCAGAGGATAAAGCCGAAGGAAGACCAACAAAGATAGTCGGAATGTGCAGAGTCTATGAGCCCGGATCTAACGCAGACAGCCGACTGTTTTGAACCGAAACAGCCAGCTGACAACAACTCACAATCAGAGGGCATCAGCTTGAATGGGACATTAAATGATCAAGGTAAATTATTCTGATGTGTAACCAGCATTTTTATTACCGTAAAATACCAAATAATAGCCGGGGCGTTTATTTGGGACCAGGCGCAATTTGGAGCAGCCGTTTAATTCTTTCCTCTCAAAAATCCGGGATGAAAATGTCACAAACTTCGCCAGCATCTCGGTGAATTCTCTGGCATCCTTCTGGGCAATAGTTGTCTTCTGCAAGTGAAGATGTTTTGGCGGAGGAAACGATTCAGCCAACCAGCATTCGCGGCAAACTTCTCAACTCTGCTGTCACTCAAGGTGGCGTACATTTGTTTATCCATCGCCCTGATCATTTTGCGGGACACTTTCTCGTGGCGTGCCCGTCTGCTGATAACTCATTCCCGCATGTTTATCTCAAGCTCCTCGCTAGCCTTCTTTCTTCCTCCCTGTTGCTGTCATCCTCGGACAGACGCTGAAGCTCAGTTTGATTTTTTCGCCAGTCCCTCACTCTATTCTGGTCGACAGAGAATCATCTAGCAGCTGCTTCTCCCGAGTTTTTCTCTGCATATTTTAAGACACAAAGTTTTAATTTAAAGCCCTCCTTTTTATTTTTCTGCTGCACTGGAGCCATGGTGATCTTCAATGTGATATTGACTGACATAAAGCAGCACAACACGTTAGTAAAAACTGAAGAAGAAAAAAGTGCAGTGTCAGTGGTCACGTCTTCTTCCTTGATACGTTTACAAAAAATTTTTTTAAAAATAAGACCCGGCATTTATTAGGAACCGGCGGTTATTTACCAAAATATACACCTGCACCAGGCTTTTAAAGGGGACTCAGCGGTTAATTGAAACCCGGCTATTATTTGGTAATTTACGGTAAATGTTACAAATGTGATTGTCAGAAAATCATCCTGTATAATTGGGCCAGAGAACTTGCATGTTTGTAAAAAGGTTGTCTAAAAGATAACTTCACAACCATTCACATAATTCATATTCATGAAATAACTAATTATGCACCCCACTGCTACATTGCAGGCTATGCAGATGCCGGATGCCAGACTGAGCTAACGATGGACGACACTGAGAAGATGGAGGATGTTCTGAGACAGAACACAACACAGCTTGGAGATCTTCGAACCAAAGCACTGGACACAGTTCAACCAGGAGTCCTTTGAAAAAAACGAAGACAAGACAAAATTCCACACGGGGCTCCCCAACTTCTTAGTTTTAATTCAGATTTTTGAGCTGTGTGAACCCTACATCACCTGTGGTCCTATGTCTGTGCTGTCAAAATTTGAACAGTTAATTTTAGTTTTGCTTGGGCTGAGACTAAATCTCCCACTGAAAGATTTAGCTTTCAGGTTCAAGATCTCTCTGCCCACTGCTTCTAGAATTTGGCATAAAATAATTGACATACTTCATGAGAGGTTAGAAGTTCTAATTGAGTGGCCAGAGCGACATGTACTACAAGCTACAATGCCAATGGGATTCAGACAGGCATTTGGATGTAAAGTTGTTGCGATAGTTGACTGCTTTGAAGTTTTTATTGAGAAGCCCTCTTATTTACTAGCCCAAGCACAAACGTGGTCAAACTACAAGCATCACCATACTGTAAAATTTCTGATTGGTGTTGCACCCCAAGGCTATGTCACGTACATATCTTGTGCCTGGGGAGGGAGAGTCAGCGATAAACAGATCACAATAGAGAGTGGCCTCCTAAAAAACCTGTTACCTGGAGATATTGTCCTGGCAGACCGTGGGTTCAATATTGGCGATAGTGTGGGATTTTACTGTGCTTCACTAGAGATACCTGCATTTACTAAGGGGAGAAAACAGCCGTCAGCATATGAGGTGGCAGAAACTAGAAAAATAGCTAATTTGCGTATCCATGTTGAGAAAGTAATCTGTTTAGTAAGTAGAAAATATCAGATTCTGCAAAGCAGGGCTATGCCCATAGAGCACATTGCAACAAAACCAGGTGAGGCACTAGCATTGATTGACAAGATTGGGGTTATTTGCTGTGTCTTGTCTAATCTTTCAGAGTCTGTCGTCCTATTGGAGTAAGGAGGAGGGAAAGAGAGTGAGAAGAAGAGAGAAGGGAGGGGGGTAGGAATAATCAGTCAGTCCAGTACCTGAGCCTTGACACACATCGGTAACTGTAATGTTAATGTAACGTAATGTAAGTATGTTTTGAAATGTAAGTTTTTATCCACTAGTCCAATTGTACTGGCGATATGTATTATATATGATGAAATGGATTCCAATGTATTATTGCACACTATGTTCTTGTAGTTATAACAATTGTTGAAAAATCTAATCTTGTAAATAAACCACCATGTATTATTCTTTCTTCTTAAAGGCATTTAATCTTTCCAGTAAACATCCTTTCATCACATTACACATGTACATTTGTAACTTAATGTTTCAGTATTTCTGGAAGTATATTGTTTTTTAAAAAAAGCACTCAACTTTTGGAATCACATCATCCCAAAGTTCAAAATCAGGCAAAATCCTTTCAGCAAAAATGTCATTGCGGTTCCACACAACAAAGTCACAGTACTCAGCATCTACAATGTGAAGCTGTGCCTGAACTTGGTAGTAGTAGTCATGACTCTGGTCTGTTTGCAGGAGGCTGTATCTCGCATTTTTAGAGTAGTATTATTGTGGGCGTTTTTACCCCAGCTTCAGTGGAAAAAAGAACTGCCCCTACATGAGAACATGAGTCTCATAGTCTGTGAATAGAATACAATATGACATTTTTTGAAACCTCAAATGCAATCTACACCAGGGGCAAAGTGCAATCTATATCAGCATATTTTGATGATGTGCAATAAACTAATTATAGTAATATGGAGTAGCACTTTAAATTAATTAATGTCTGTGTGTGTGTGTGTGTGTGTGTGTGTGTGTGTGTGTGTGTGTGATGTCGTGGTAAACATCCTAGCCTACATAAATGACTTACCCTGCCATGCAATTTCAATGAGCTGCAATGACTTCTCCATCCTTCTTTGCAATAATCCAGGTCTTCAGAGGTGTTTCGCTTGATCTCTGGGAGTGGTTTACCTTTATACATAAGATACTGTTAGGCTAATGTCGCTGTTATGCATGTTGCATGTATTAGGGCCAGACTAAGAAAAAAAAAAAACTGGGGGGGGGGGGATTACAAGAATAAAGTCAAAAACATTAGGTCTACGAGAATATGGTTGTAACATTACGAGAATAAAGTCATAATATTACAAGAATGGAGTCATAATATTACAAGAATAGAGTCATAATATTACGCGAATGAAGTCATAATATTACAAGAGTGAAGTTATAATATTACGAGAATAAAGTAGTAATTTTATAAGAACTCTTACAAGAAAGAGCAGTATTCTCCCTGCGTTAAAGTCAGGAATGTTGAGTATCTTGTAAAGTTATACTTTGGTATCGGTTTCACAAATAAGGAAATACTTAATCTTTTGGCACATCAGCATCAAATTATTATCAAGACTTTGAAGCGATTTTGCAAACGACTGTATACATTTCGAAGAAAGAACCACACGGACTTGTAAAGAAATTGCTTCTTTTGTGGACAAGGAGCTGTCTGGTAGTGGTCAACTGCAAGGCTATCGGTGGTTACATCTGCGTGCCATTCAAAGAAGTTTTGTTGTTTCTCAGGAAACAATGAGGATGTTCATCAAGATTATGGATCCAGAGGGAGTGAGAGGCACCCATCTGTAGTCAAGATGGCCGACAAGGGCGCCGCCATATATCCAATCCATAGCGGAAGTCCCAAGCGGAAGTTTCTTCTTCGTGTAATGTATTGCTTATTTGGTGTCCATACCGATTATGAACAGAGAGCGAGGGAACGGTAAGAGAAATAGTCTTTAATTATCATCCAACGAGTGTGTAATGGAGTGTCATGTGTCGTGAAGGCTGTTTATCCGTTTGACTCAATGGTCCGGGCTAACATTAGCATAGCCAAAGAAAGTACGCTGATGATTTGATTTTGGCAAAATCCTACAAGAGTACCAAAACATATTTGCACACATAGAGCACCAAGCAGTTCCCGAATGACTTGTATGTGTAAGGTGAACTGTTGCTTTGCAAAGAAGCAGACATAATAAATCATAATTAAAGGTGTAATGCACGAGAGTTAGCCACCTGTCTGATTCATTTTATCTGCATATAATACCAGAGTGACTGTTAACTGCTGCTAACAGTAGCTGCTTTTAGCTAGTTAGCCCCATAAGCCACAGCCCTCTTAGCTTACTCTGCCTGGGCTGGAAGCACAGAGGACATGGGGAGGGTTGGTGTTTTCACTGCTAGCTGGTTAGTATGCTAACTTGACATAACGTCACGAGTATAATATCTCATCTTTGCAAATTTTTTTAAAAAATATTTACAACTTAAATTTTTAGAACAATTTTGGTATGCAAACATTTACTGGATCAATTTGAGATCTGCCCATGTTTTTATTCAATGAAACCCAAATGAAACCCATAAAAACACAAAATATACTACTGTATGAAGATATGATGAAGTCAAAATGTTTCTGATGCTCTTTAATGTACTGTACGGTACAGTATTGAGGAAATGTGTTCGTCACCTCAATAAATTTAAGGTAATTTCTTTTTTTTGTAATTCAAGTTTTTATTGGTTTTTCCTTTGGTGTATGACAGATAAGTGCATCACATACAGAGACATTTCTTGTTATAGTACAGATAGTGTCTTATAAGCAAAAAATATATATATAACAAGAATAATAATAATGAAATATAAAAATACATACATACATATATATATATAAAATCCAATATCCAATACACAGCGTCAAGATCCACATCAGCTTCAGGGGCAAATCAATACGTAAATAATTATTAGCCATGTTCATATTACAGGTTTATCAGTCAGCGTGATATATGTCCAGAAATTATCCCATGCTGGTGCTTTACCCTTTTTAACAATATTTATCCTGTTTAGCATGCTCATAAGAAGCTGTTTTTATCATAGCATTTACCCATTCTTTCAATCCAGGGGTTTTAGGCGTTTTCCAGTGTTTAAGTATTGTCCTAGCAGCCACTGTAATGCCAACCATGATCACAGAAAACTCTCTACCTGATATGTTGTGTATTTGACTTCTGTCACCTAGTAGACAGAGTCTAGGAGATACTGGTAAGTTTCTTCTAACCCAGTTACCTAAATATTCCAAAATGATTCTCCAGAAGGGCTGGATAATTGGACATTCCCACATGCAATGTAAAAAAGTGCCCGCGTCTTTCTGACATTTCCAGCACAGATTGTTATTTATTACTCCCATCCTATATAATCTTAAAGGTGTCCAGTAGTATCTGTGTATTATTTTGTATTGGATGAATTTCCCTTTCGCTTCCCTAATGTGTTTTCCCTTGTCAGATAATATTTTCAACCAATCCCCTTCCTCTATTATACATCCTAAGTCTTTCTCCCATATCACCTTTAAGTTATTGCAGTCACTGCTTAGCAAATTGTTGGTTGTTCTGTAAAATACAGAAGCTCGATGGCACTCCTCAGATAGTGTGAAGTAGTCTGTGATGTGGTTTCCATTTCTGTACTGAATCTTGGAGGTAATACAGCTCCTAATTTTAAGGTATCTCCAAAAATGATCTTTCCCTTTGAGCTTATACTTTCTAATTAGCTCCGAATATGACACAAACATCATTTTCAAAAAGGTCAGCAATGGTACATATATCACTATCATGCCGTTTCTTCCAAAATACTGATGTCTTTCCAATTCTAATCAAAGTGTTATGCCATAGGGAGGAGTAGGATTGCTTACAGTGTGACAGATTATACATCTTATGCATTTTAGTCCAAATTTCTTTGGAGTGTGACATGATAGGATTGAGTAAGTCAAGTGAAGACTGAGACAGTGTATCTATAGGCGAAAATGGAGATGCCAACTTATTTTCAATAGCAACCCAATCTAATTTATTATCTTTAGTCCAGTGTTTGGCTATTTTGGCCATCTCGAAGGCAATGTAATATAATCTTAGGTCCGGCAATCCGAGTCCTCCTTTATCTCTAGGTGGGCACATTTTACTGAGCTTAATTCTGGGTCTTTTTCCCCCCCATAAGAAGTCTTTAATTATCGTATCATATTGTTTAAAGAAGTGGGGAGATATAGTAACTGGTACCATCATAAGTATATAGTTGAATTGTGGTGAAATCACAATTTTTATGACATTAACCTTTCCCCATAATGTGAGCCTAATTTTTCCCCATTTATCCAAATTGTTTTTTATTTTTTGTAGTACTGGTTCAAAGTTAAATGCTGGTATTTCTTCGACATCCTGGCTTAGTTTTATTCCCAGATATTTCATCCCATTTGATACCCATTTAAACCCAAAATTTGTCACTGAGTTCGAATGGCATAATCCCGAGATAGGCATGGCCTCTGACTTTGTCCAATTAATCTTGTATCCTGATAATAGAGAATAAGATTTTATTGTATCCATTAAGTGGGGTATTGAATTCAGTGGGTCTTTTACCAGCATCAAAATATCATCTGCATACAATAGTAATTTATGCTCCTTCCCACCCAAATCCACCCCCTTAATATTTCCATTCCCTCTTATAGCAATAGCCAGAGGTTCCAACACGATGTTGAACAATAATGGGGATAAAGGACAGCCCTGACGGGTTCCTCTAGTGAGGTTAAATAGGGTGATATTAGACCGTTCGTTATCACCGCCGCCTTAGGGCTTTTATATGTGTTTTTATCCAGCTAATAAATGTTTGTCCAAATCCAAAATGCGATAGGGCCGCAAACAAGAATTTCCACTGAACCCGGTTGAATGCCTTCTCAGCGTCGAGAGAGGGCAACAACCGAATCTGTTCCTGTCCTATTGGACAATATCAAGTGTAAAAGTCTTCTCATATTGTCGGTGGATGACCTATTTTTCATAAATCCCACTTGAATCCCATCAGTAAACAGTGATGATGTATATGTATGTATGATGCTTGGTAATGCACTTTCCAGAAGTAAGGCCAAAATCTTGGTTAGAATTTTGCAATCCATGTTAATTAAGCTCAGCGGTCTATAATTTGCAGGGTCTGCTGCATCCCTGTCTTTTTTAGGTATAACAGATATCAAGGCCTCATAGAATGTTGGAGGGAGAGTTCCTAATGTGAAAGCTTCGTTATATACATCTTTTAATATTGGTGCCAGGATATCTATATATTGCTTATAATACTCTGCCGGAAAACCATCCACGCCAGGCGACTTCCCTGTTTTCATGCAAGAAACAGCCCTCCTGATTTCATTCTCTGTTATCGGGCTGTCCAGCCACTCAATCTGTTCGGTTGACAGTTTAGGCATATCGATGTTTGTAAAGAAGTCCGTCAATTCATCCTGTTGAGGGTTAATGTCTGATGTGTATAATTCGTTATAGAACTGTTGTCAGAGCCGTTTCTTGCTATAAGCGGACTATGCGGGTGCATAGGGCCCCCGCGCCACTAGGGGGCCCCCTCAAGTTGCAAGGTCAGCTGCAATACCTGACCCGAAGGAAAAGATGTGAAAACAGAGACGTTCTACTATTGTAGAGACAGATCACTCTGATCATTTTGAATGGGGAAATCTGCGACGCCAAAGATGGCGCATATCCCGCCCCTTTCACCAACAGCCAATCACCTGCGTTGTCACAGCCGAATCGGGAAAATTATAGCCCAATCATGTTGTTTCACCAGCGCATGCACACAAGTAGTTTTTACGACAGCGAGAACGTCTCTGGTAGAGTCATTAATGGCACCGGAGTAGTGTCCGAAAGTCCGTTTTTCTTTCTGCCGTTGAGCTCACTATATAGTGCACTATGTTGGACTCACTATGTAGTGACTAGGGAGTAGGGAATGAGTGGGTGATTTCGGACGCAGCCCCAGAGCACTGCAGCCGGCACAGATTCAGCCGTACGATTGACGTCGGTGTCGTAAATCTGTGCGCATGCGCAGTGGAGTTCTCCCTGTAGGAAAAGAGCGTTTTAAACATAATTTCTACAGTAAAGTCAATGTTTTTTGGTTTTTATGTGTATCTTATTTCACTGGCGAGCATGTCTGTATGTTTTTTCCGTCCTGTTATCACATTAAAGGGTGGATTTGACCATGCCTCCATTCATTTAGAAAGGGGTCTGGTCTCTTTGGGCTTTTCGAGGCGTCGCCAAGATGGCCGCCGAGTGGCATGACTTGCCTAGAAGGACTTCGATGAAAAGGACCTGACACCTGGCCCGCTGATTGGTCAGATCTGGTGTCTACCACGCCGCGTTGCTATGACGACCAGTACTACTAAACTAGGAGGGGGCGGGGAATTGCGCAGAGCAGTAAGTTCAGGTCATTCACGGCGTGGCGTCCAAACTAGCGTATTCATCTGGCGCAGAAAAAAGAAGAAACTAGATGAAGAGAAACGCTCGCTGGATAAAGGTATGGGGTTTTTTTTTTTCATTATGTGGGTTGGAGGGGCTAGCTAAAATGCCGAATTTTTTAGCTAGCTTAAGTGTTTGCTTTAGGAGAGGGCTAAAATAAAATGTATCTCACATGTGAATGCCATAACACTGATTGACTGAAGTGAAACCCGTTTTGGTGAATCACAGCAGGTCCAGTTCGTTGGCATTATATTTGTGAGGGAGTGTTAGGCAGATATCTGTCATGTCTGCTGTATCCTTATCCAGTGGAGCTGCTGGTCCGTCATAGACCTTCTCTGCTCTTCAATATTTGATGAGCCAGCGTGTATCTCACGTTCTCACGCTCTCTTCACGGCTGTAAAAGTTTTTCTTTTCTCAGCGAGCTCCTGTGTCATATCTGGAAACAGTGAAAGTCGGATGCCTTCCCAATCGATTCCGCGCCTCTCTCTGGCCGCCTTCACTACTTTATCCCTCGCAGACTTTCGAAGGAATCTAATCAGCACCGGTCTGGGCGGCTGGCCGTCATTAGGCAAGGGGGCGAGCGAGCGGTGCGCTCTTTCGACTTCAAATTCACCGTCAACTCCGAGCCCCTCGCTCAGCACTCTTCTCACACAACTCTCCATTGTGCCGTTCGTCCCGTAGGTTTCTTTCAGCCCCACCAGTCGCACATTATTTCTCTTACTGTGATTTTCAAGCATCTGCAAGCGGTTCCACATAGCATCCATCCTTTTTTCATCTTGGTCCCTGTTGTTTATGAGCCCCTCAGTTGCGTCCTCCATGCAGGGCAGTTGCTAAGAATATCGGTGTGGGCCCCTCTACCCCATCCATTGCCACCTTCAATTTTTTTGTTTTTCAGTATTCTTGACGGTGCCTGGTGTAATACACCCAATTTGTTTCCTTTTTTACGATTAACGACTTAACAAGTCAGGGTATTATTATGTAATTATGTATAATTAGTTGTCTTATTCTCATTTCACTGATTCGCAACACGTTATTACACCTCTGATTGCAAATACATTTTCAATTAACCACTCAACAAATAGGTAGTGGGTCACTAATAAACCAAAACAGCCAACCAGTGTCTACATCACTCACTCACCATCAAAGGCATCATTGGACTGCTGGGCTGAGCGACTGTTGTGGGGTCAAACTCAGATGAAGCAGCCACTGCTGATTCTAGTGCAGCAGAGCATAAAGGTTTATTGTTGTATTATATATATTGTAAACATTATATGTTATGTTTCATGGAGAAACTGATGCAGAACTAACCTATTCTTGGACAAATTCTAAATGGGCTTCTTAGTACCATAGCTCTAGGTGGACAGCTTCACTTTCCCAGGCAAAAAATATTCTTAAACCATTCAAAAGTCAGTGTAAACTGTCCACAACTCTAAATAGTCTTTTTTACTTTGTTGTTGTCAGCTATTATGGTGTCTTTTATTTTATATTGCTATGAAAACAAACAAATCTTTGAACATTTAAATTTTTTGTATTTAGGCTATTCAAATGTCACACTAATAACACATTTTACAAGACCACATTGAACACATCATGATAACGTAACTTCGTCAGATGCTCATAATTACTGAGTAGAACTTGAATGCGTCATAATACATTTCAATGCGCATACTGGAGCACTGTCCGACAGTGATATGTGTGAAACACACAGTCACTGTACCCACTAAACATTAGACGTCTTATGGACGTGCAGATCATGTCTATATTGCGTCTGTCAGTCCAAGACCAATTCTGGACCTCTTCACGACGTGCAAACTAGGTCCACAATTTGGACGTCTAATCATGACCCCACTTGGACGTCAATATGCAGTTGAACATTTGAACGTCGGGCTAGGTCACTTTTTTGGACGTCTAAGACAGGTGCAGGGAATTGACATGATGCAAGTAATTTATTTATTTATTCATTATCATCATCATCATTATTATCATCATAGGAGTAGTACTAGTAGTGTGGACATGATTATTTTGTGATTAAACATTATTTTTGAATAAAAGTAATGTTTGTTTGTTTACATTTTCCTGTTTTTCTTTTCTAAAACAGTGTAATTCTGTTTAATACAAATATATATACAGTCAACGCCATTTTGATTGGCTGAGGCATTGCGTCATTACAACGTACATCCTAATAGCCACTCCCATTGGCCCAGGTGTTTGTCTTCGTTTGAAGCAATTGGCCGCTGGGCTCTGTGCACCGTTGACCTATACAACAACTTACAGCAGTCCGAAAATCAGCGTCCACTAAATTGCAGGTGAGTTCGGACAGCTCATAGACCCATAAGTTAATTTTATGTTAATTTATGCATTTATAACGTTTGCCGTTTTAGCTTTGTTGTGTTAATCTACTTCAAATCTGTTGTCGCTATAATTAGCATTACATCTGCTAACGTTAGCTTTTGAACACAACCAACTTTGTTTACAATGAAGCCGGCAAAAAATCAATACATAGAGTGACGCGCTTGAGCCGTGGGCTGTTACCCGACCATCGTCGGCAACAGGAGCCTCCAGTGTTAACAAGCAGGAAGGCCATTGTGGTGAGCAGGGAAGTGGGTGTTAGCAGCGGATGTTAACCGCTACCGCTCATCGAAGTTAGCATAAAGCTACCTCATCACAACGGCCATCATACTTGTTAAGTTACCGGTCAAGGCTTTTTTGTCGGTGACGGCCGTGGATAGATCCGTGGCTCCAGCGCTTCACTCAGACTGTAGTTGTCAGGTGGGGGGTTAAAGGGAAGACTATGGAAAGGGGAAGGTGGACCCAAATGCAGTAACACGAGAGGCAAGGATATGGGGAAACAAAAGGCGAGCTTTATTTAAAAGCTGAACACAAAAATAGAAGCAGACAAAACGGAGGCAAGAAGCAAAGTAGCAAACAAAAACAGCGAGGCAAAGTAGCAACTAAAAGGCAAGACAAAGTACAAAGAAAAAGGCAAAGTTCAAATCAAACATGGAATACTCAAAACCAAAACCTACCATAACGGGACTTGAACATGGACAAGAGCATGGACGTAGACAGGGGCTGACAGAAACAAACAGAAGACATCCAGAGTCCATACAGTGACCAGACAAGGAGTGAGGGGAACACAGAGACTAAGTACACAGACACTGATGACAAGACGAGGAACAGGTGAGGTGGACCGACAGGTGAGATAACGAAGGGGAGGAGCACATGAGAACATGGAGGGAACAAAGCAATAGACAGAGGGAGCCAGAGGGAACATAGGAAAAAACACAGGAGAACTTAAAGGACACATGAGGGCGTGGGAAAAACCAGACACAAGACAAGATACATAGACACGGAAATCAAATACAAGAAACCACAAGACAAAACCAGACACAACACAACAACCAAGAATCTACAGTCATGACAGTAGTTATTTTTCTTTGCGGTGCTGCTGCTGACAGAGACGTACCTGCACTTGCTAACATCCGGGACAGCTAATTGGGCTAGCAGCACAACAAAACAAAGCAAAGCAAAATACTAATATACAGGCGGGGAGGGGGAGCTTCAGACACAACCACGTGGGGGTTTGCAGCCAAATGCATAACAATTTAGTGCAATGGAGTACTGAGTTAAGTATTGTGAAGCTTTAGTTGGGTGTTTCTAAATCAGTCTTATCCTTTAGTCAGGTGGTGTTTGGTCCTCTTTTGAAAGTGGAGTGGGGTTTCCAGCCCTTTGGAAGCCACCTAAACAAGGTACAGATTGTGACCTCATGCTCCTTTGCACACACGCCCAGTCAAATAAATTGTAAGACTAAACTGACTTATACTGCATCTGTGTCTACAGATGGCTATGAAAATGAGAGAATGGCGAAAACACCTAAGAGACATGGATGAACTTCTACGTTATGACAGCGAGGATGGACATCAGAGCATTGACATTAATATCGATGTTGTGGCTGGGAGTTGTAGCAGTGTAGTTGTAGCAGTGTGCCTGGGACCCCACGCAGTTTAACAAGTGACAGCGTTCCTGAGACATCACATGGTTTTGATTTTGACACTGATGTGGACTGTTTGTCCACTGACTCTGAATATGAACCAAATGATGATGAAGCTGAAGTGATCAGCAGCCTTGAAGATGACCTGAGACAGTGGGCTACAGACAAAGGGAATGTGTGTTTGAAAATTAACCATTTAAGTGTGGAGAAAAAAAAGCCAGATTTGTGTTTATTTTCACAAGATGAATCTGGTAAGCCCTTTAATTTTTCTGTGTTCAGTTTGATTTTTACCCCAGTGTTCATACTTAGAAAATAAATAGATAAAAATATATATATATGTATATGTGTTTAATTGTTTTATATTTTAATTGTTCTTATATTTGTACATAGTCACTCAGGACTAACCCTATTTTTGTAGTACAGACCAAAGAGGTGTAATTTTATTTATTGTATTTTACCACTTTTTTTTTCAAACTTAATTGAGGGTTATGCAGCCTGCTGTTAAGAAGTAGTAGCCTAGTAACTAGTATTTCTCAACTGAATCCTGGAGATTGGATTGTGATTTATTATTATTAACAGAATGCCACCTTCTGAAATGGGACTACATTTATGCATAGAAACTAGAAGCACTACAGTATAAAAACAATGTCTAATATGAGTTCTAATTTGACGTTGAAATGACGTCCACAAAGACCATATTTGGACTAGAAATAGCTCCTGTACGGAGGTACTGTGGATGTCATGAATGAACATTAAGTGTACGTCGAAAAAAAGACGTCGTCTGGAGTAACAGTCTGCACCTTGAGGTGACCAAAATTAGATGTGCAAAAATGACTTGGAAAAGACCTCGTTTGGACGTCTCTCTGCGCAGTGGGTAGTAGCTCCTAAATTAGTAACGTTCAGTTATAGCTACTCTAGGAACCGTTGCTCTACAGTGAACTGGCGGCTTGTCCAGAGTGTAGCGCGGCCAGATGACAGCTAACGTAGGCTCTAGCCTGCGCCCCGTCAAAGGTAATGTTACAGACATTAAATTAATGAACAAGTAGGCTAATTGTTTCAGCCGCCCTCGGTAGTTTTACTCTCACCATTCTTAGAAAATAAGTTGTTGATGTCCTGGGCCCCTGCTCTGCTGCTCCTACTCCTGGCCTCCTCACTCTTCTCTGGTGTCCGGACTTGTGCTTTTTGGTGGGCATCCTAACCCTGCTGGAGTTCGCTCGCGCTCACTTAATTCCGATGAGGAAGAACTATGGGAAGAACGAACCGCGGTGTGGACCAAACCATTTTTTAAGAAGGGGCCAAGGGGGTTATTGAAATAATTAAAATTTGAATATTATATGACTTGTGGCTTTGTTTTAATTCGGATTCATTCGTATGAATATATATTAGTTCAGTGTATGAATAACCATTTTGTCATAGAGGCTACTGGGGGCTGTGTGTGGGCCCTATAGCGGGCTGTGGGCCCTTAGAATTGTCATCACCTTTCCCCCCTATACGACGGCGCTGCCTCCAGGTGGTGGATACGGCCCTCTGCTTCTTCCAACTTTTCCTGAATCCCATTCACCGTTATCTTTAGCTCAGAGGTTGTTTGTTTGATAGTTAATATATCTGCTGCCACCCCCTGCAGCATGGTACTCATTTTGGTCAGCAGACAGGTTATCTATATCTACAGTGTTATGGTCACCCTCACCTGGTGGTGGAGAACCACGAGTTTCCGTGTCTTTGTCCGGAGATGGGCTGCCTCTAGTCGACATGCGGCTCGTTGTCGCCTTGGCCTTGAAATACTTAGAAGTCGCCATTTGGGTCAAAATAACCTCTCTCTCTCATATTACCAAAAAGTGTGGAGTATTATGTAAAAAATGTAAATGTAAATACTGGTGGGTGAGCAGAGCTCTTTTACTGTACCGCCATCTTGCTCGACGTACCCACGTGACTCCCATTTAAGGTAATCTATTTAATTTGTGTACATTTTAGTCATTTACATTAAAAACAGTGGTAGGTGTCTGTGTGTGTGTGTGTATAATATATATATATTATACACACACACACACACATATATATATATATATATATTAGGGCTGTCAAACGATTAATTTTTTTAATCGCGATTAATCGCATTTGGTCCATAGTTAAAGGAGAACTTCAGTCGATTTAAACATGCAGCTTCATTGCTCAAGCTACCCTTGACTTGCCAGTACCGAAGACGCGAAAACATTTGGTCCAGCCATTACAGAGCTCCGTGAACGGAGACTTCGCATTGAACGCTAACAGCATGGGGTCAGAACTTTACACTGTGTTTTAAGCGTCTTAACATGCTCCACATCTCACACCAAAAGGTATGCAACATCAGCAGACACCTTACAACACAGCATTGTAGCGTTTATGACTCACAATGAATAAAAAAGTAGTTAAAACAGTGTGTTTGTGCAAGCAGCTACTTACCTGTTTGTTGACATCCGCGTCTTCCGGTAGCTAGACCAAACTAGTATATCCACCGAGTGTGCACTCAACAGGCTTATCAGGCTATTGTAAGGCTCATGGCTCATGACAGGCTGTAACATGGACATGTAAATTATGAACATAAACACGAAAATGCTGGAATACGTTTCCGTCTCCGCCAGTGAGGGAGTAAGCGCACGCTCGACGGATTGACTAGTTTGGTCTAGCTACCGGAAGACACGGATTTCAACAAACAGGTAAGTAGCTCCTTGCACAAACACACTGTTTTAACTACTTTTTTATTCATTTTGAGTCATACACGCTACAGTGCTGTGTGCTAAGGTGTCTGCTGATGTTGCATAACTTTTGGTGTGAGATGTGGAGCATGTTAAGACGCTTAAAACACAGTGTAAAGTTCTGACCCCATGCTGTTAGCGTTCAATGCTAAATCTCCGTTCACGGAGCTCTGTAATGGTTTGACCAAATGTGTTTGCGTCTTCGGTACTGGCAAGTCAAGGGTAGCTTGAGCAATGAAGCTGCATGTTTAAATCGACCGAAGTTCTCCTTTAACTTGCGATTAATCGCAAGTTAAAGGAGAATCATTTTTTTCTGTTCTAAATGTACCTTAATGTATTTGTTCATGTTCTTAATACTTTTAACAACATAAGAAAGGGCAAATATGCTTGCATTAAGAACATTTTTATTTAACACTTCAAATCATGCAGGAAAATAAAAGGCCTTTTTTGTTGTCTGCTTTTGGTGAGGGGGGGGGGGCTCTCTGCATCTGCCGTGTGTTTGGCTTGCAAGTGATATTTGAGACTCAATGTACTTCGATGGTAACTCATTTCATGTCGACAGTAGTGCAGATAACTTTTGTCCTATCGACCGAACCATCTGGCAGTGTTTCGAAAGTAGTTTGCCGTTCATACCGTAAATTACCAAATAATAGCCAGGTTTCAATTAACCGCAGGGTCCCTTTAAACGCCGGTGCAGATGTATATTTTGGTAAATAACCGCTGGTTCCAAATAAATGTCGGGTCTAATTTTTTATTTTTTTTTAAATTAAGGAAGAAGAGGTGTCCACTGACACTGCGCGTTTTTCTTCTTCGCCTTTTTCACGCAGTGTGCTGCTTTCTGTCAGTCAATATCACACTGATGATCACCATGGCTCCGGCGCAGCAAAACAATAAAAAGTGCGACTTGAAATTCAAACTTTCTGTCGTGATATATTCAGAGGAAAACTCGGGAGACGCAGCCGCTAGACGTTTCTCTGTTGACCCCAAGAGAGTGAGAGAAATGGAGCTTCAGCATCTGTCCGACGAGGACAGCAGCAGGGCCAGGCTGCCTGCTGGAGGGAGGAAGAAGGCCAGCAAGGAGCCTGAGATAAACATGCGGGGATGAGTTATCAGCAAACAGGCACGCGACGAGAGAGTGTCCCTCAAAATGATCAGGGCGATAGAGAAACAAATGACCGCCACTGTGAGTGACAGCAAAGATGAGGAGTTTGCAGCGAGTGCTGGTTGGCTGAATCGTTTCCTCCGCCGCAACAACTTCACTTGCAGAAGGATGCGCGTTTTTTTTACTTTTTTATACCGAGCGTTAATCGCGCATTAAAAAAATTAACGGCGTTAAGAGAACGTTGCGTTAACGCGTGAACTTTGAAAGCCCTAATATATACTGTATATATCAGTGGCGGCTGGTGACTGAAAAAATTGGGGAGGACAGGAGGAAAACCAGTCCACAGTGTCATGTTATTTTATACAAGTCAACTAATTAACCCTACTTTCTTATATTCAATAAAAATTATGCAATAAAACAATGACTTACAAGACTTCTTTAAAAAAACATTTCATTAAAAAGCTAATATACAAGACAAAAAAAAAAAAAAAAACTTCTATCTCTTTCGGGATTTGAACCCCAGTCACCTAAATAGCAGGCAACTGCGGTACCCCGTGTTATCTTAGCACTCAACACATGATCTTCACGACAGTGGCTTTGTTGCTGCTCTGTATTGTGTGCGCTGTAACTGTGTTGCTGTCCCGGTCATGCCGCTAACTTCATGTCCTCCAGCAGGACGAACGAAAGAAACGAAACTTCTCTCTGATTTCTCCTAACAGTTTTTTTTCTTTCAGAAATGTGCTTATATTTCCTTGAAACCGATTCCAATATCGCTGAAAACTCCATATTTCTTGTCCGAACATGGCGGGCAGTGAAAGCTGTAAAATACATAGAAGTATTTTTTGTTTACGGTTGTATAAACGTGAGAATGAAATTTGGGAACTGTTATTGGACCAACCTGCTGTCAATCTTAGCGCGTCAAATTACGTGTCTTAGCCAATCATAGATCAGCATGAAAAAATCTTAAATGCATTGAGTGAATGGAAGGAGATCCCTCCTACGGAGGACAGAAGCCCTCCGTCCTCCTCTAGCCTCACCTTCCTGCTCCCTGCTCCTCTCACAGACTGCTCTGTCTCCTCCATCTGCAGCTGTCGCTGTTGAACCGTTTTAAGTGGATTTTCTTCCAAAGAAGAAACTTTTTTTAATGATATAATATATATATATAATATTTTATAAATGATACTGAGATTTGGTAATGATTTATTTCAACCAGTTACTCTTTCTTAAAAAAAAAAATTGATCTTCCTCTTGCCTCTCAAAAATAGAGGAGGACCAACCTCCTCTGCCTCTATGGACGAGCCTCCTCTGGTGTATATATATATATATATAGAATAGAATAGAATAGAATAGAATAGTCTTTATTGTCATTGTACAGGAGAGTACAATGAAATTGAGGGTGCTCCCGCAGCAACAAATAAAAAAAAAGCAACACATAGAACAAATAGTAATATAAATATAAATAAATTATATATATAGCCCTTTAAGGTGCTAAAGGGAGGTAGGAGGAGGTAGATTGGGTTTGTTCTCGGCGGGGGGGGGGGTTTGTGAGTGTGTCCATTCATATTTGTAGTTTGTATGGCCCAGGGGAAGAAGCTATCTGTCAGCCTGCTGGTGTGGGACTTTGTTGACCTGTAGCGTCTCCCAGAGGGCAACAGATCAAACAGGGGGTAGGCAGGGTGTGAGGGGTCTCCTGTGATGACCTTTGTTCTCCTGAGGCAGCAGGATGTGGCGATGTGTTCCAGGCTGGTCAGAGGGCAGCCGATGATCTTTTGGGCAGTGTTTATGACCCTCTGCACCGCCTTCCTGTCCTCGGCTGTTGAGCCTGCGTACCACACACCCAGACAGTACGTCAGTACGCTCTCCACAGAGGAGTGATAGAAGGCCAGCAGCAGCTTTGTGTCCAGTTTGTTTTTCCTGAGGACACGCAGGAAGTGTAGTCGCTGCTGAGCCTTCTTAACCAGGGCCCTGATGTTGTAGGTCCAGGAGTGGTCTGCGGAGATGTGGGTGCCCAGAAACCTGAAGGTGGTGACAGTCTCCACCTGTTCTCCATTTATGAGGAGGGGGGTGTGGTCATGTCTGTTCTTCCTGAAGTCCATGATGAGTTCTTTTGTCTTTCGGATATTCAGGGTCAGGTTGTTGTCTGAGCACCATAGCGACAGTTCCTCCACCTCAGCCCTGTACGCTGTCTCGTCCTCGCCTCGGATGAGTCCAACCACTGTAGTGTCATCCGCATATTTAATAATGCGGTTGGTTGGGTGAGTTGGAGAGCAGTCGTAGGTGTACAGGGTGTACAGAAGAATCCTTTTCTTCCAGATGCACCCTTATATAATTGAGGAAGGCGACAAGCTGAAGCACAAGACCGTGTCGCCATCTGTGTTTGCTTGTCCTGTCTGCCCGAAATTCACAACCAGTGTCATCCAGAGGCACTTGCTGAGTCATGCGGCAAAGGCAGTGCATTTCAAGGGTATGTTCATCAAGTTTCTTTTTGAGATCATATGCATTTACATGTAATTTTGAATGATACTTGTGTTTTTGCATATCTAAGTGCATATTGTAACCAGTGTTATACTGGGTTGCACTCCTTTGAGGTCTGTGGATAAGTTTTAGCACAGAAAGCAAGTTACTTTCAAGAGATCCCTACTTGTAGCTGTCAGTGGAGTTGTTTCACTTTTTGAAGTACAGATAATGTAGTATAAAATAATCATAGCAAGTAGATAGTGGTCAGTATAAAATAACCACAGTTAGTAAAAAATAGTGACTAATGGTAACTGATAATAACTGTTATAATGATAAAAGTAAGAAACGAAGGGTAATAAGTGTGAAAGAGTTGCTGAAACATACTACTGGGCACCAGCTGACTAAAAAATGTGCATCTACTGTTTAAAGCTGCTATAGTCAGATGATGTGAAGAGAAAATATAACAACAAATCTAATAATTAAGTCATATAACCACATATGTAACACTGTCATTAAGTTCAAAAATATTGTGCAAAGTGTGATCAGACATATTGGGCCCTATCTTAACGATCTGAAACGCAAGTATCAAAAGCAAGTAGCTTTGTGGGCGGATCTCAGGCGCTGTTGCTATTATGCCGGCGGGATAAATGACTCTTGCGCCCGGCGCAAATCTAAAATGGGTTGGTCTGAAGTAGCTACATTATTCATAGGTGTGGTTTGGGCGTAACGTGCAATAAACCAATCAGAGCGTCATCTCACATTCCCTTTAAAAGCAGGCGCGCTTGTTCCATGGCGCATTGCTATTATAATGGCGAATTTGCCAGGCGCACGCCAGAAGCGCTTCACAGCCGAGGAGACCGACGTTCTCGTCAGGGCAGTAAAAGACCGAGAAGTGGCCTTGTATGGGGAAAAGAGAAATCCATCCAAATTAGCTTTGGTTAAACGGGCGTGGGAGGAAATTGCCACAATTGTTTCTAAGGCTGGCATCCCCAGGACATCGCACCTGGCCTCGGGAGCAGTGCGCACGGGCCGAGCAGTGCGCAACGGCCAGCTGATGAGGGAGCAGCTCAAACACCAAGGTGCAGAGAATCCAGACCCACTACACGCCGTGGCAGCATTGTCAGACCGGACCACACTGTCCGGGATGCGGCAAGGTATTAATGCCCGTCTTGACCGGGTGGCGATGTTGCTCTGGCCTCTCAGGCGCATCGCCTCAAGTCTCCAAACGCACCACCTGCTCCTGTTGTGCCCCTTCCTCCTCCTCCCCCAACTCCATCCACCCGCTCCACTAGGAGCACATCGCGCATTGCCACTCCCGGACCCTCACGGCTACGGCGGGCGCGTCACATATCAGAGGGGAAAAGAATTAGTTCTTCTGTTTAAATCTTTTCAACTTTTTTTTGTATGGGTTGCATAAACGGGAGCTGCTTTCTTGTAGATGAGAGAAGCAAAGTTTATGCACGTTAAGCACACGCTACATTATGGCCAAGCATGCGCCCTTAAAATAGCATCTGAATAAGCGCCACTGACTTTAGACTAGGTTTTTCCTGGTCTGTTGCGGAAGTGTTTTCTGAAATAGCAAAATAGCACCAGTGAACGTTTGCGCCGGAACACGCCTCCTCTTTTCGCTGAATCGCCCCCGGGAGCGCAAAGTCATTCCCTAATTTAAGGACGTGCGTCTGTGGAGGGAAAATTCCAATGTGCTTCGAATGCAAAATAGGAATTATACAAGCGCCCGTGTACAAAGTCAGTTGCGCTGAGTGCAAGATAGAGCCCAATGGGATGCATCAAGAAAGGGACTGAGTTATCAGAAAACCTGCAGGCCCGAAGGCCACAGTTTCTAAGAGCCAGCAATAAGGACACAGTGAGAGCTCCTTCATAAAAAACCAAAGCGAGGCGAGGAGCAACTGGTCAACATGCAGTTTGGCACGTACGCCAATCTTCGCGCAAGCGCAGCAGGTAATACAGGGTTTTTCCACCAGAGGTACGGGGATTTTCCATAAGAAATATGGTGTTTTTCCACAGAGAAATAGCAGTGTCAGCAGAAATTAAGCAGAATAGTGATTGGTTGAGGCCATGTTGTCCGAACGGACACACCCCCTTTTCTGTGTTTAAAAAAGGATGCTTGGGGCTTTGAACCTCGGGTCAGTTTGGTTTTTTCACGGATTTTGTCTGTGTCTGATCCCGCTCTTTTTTGCTGGCAAATAAAGTTCTATTGCACTCAGTCTTGAAGACTCCTGGTGACTTTTTGATCTTTGAAATCTTTTGGACCAACTGAGAAAAGAGAAGTCATTTTACGACAATAACTGTTTAAAGTAAGGAAAAGTACATATGTATATACTGTATAGGATGTTAAGTAAATATTTGTCTTTCAGGTACTGTATGATTTTTAAGCCAAATTACTCTCCCTTTTTAGAAATGATCATCTGCAGATGCAATCTGCCCCGCAGAGATGGAGGCCATTTTCACTGTCTATTTTGCGGAACTACAATAATCCGGAAAGACACCATTATGCCCCATCTTATACAGTGCAAAAATAAATGTGATATGGCCCGAGTGTGGAACATTCATACACACTCCCCACCTTCTGTGTCAGTTGTCAAAACTGACCATTCCTACATACAAACAGTATCCCCGAAGACCCCAGATCTATCTCAGTCAACCCCAGCTCCAAATTCAGAGGATCCCATTGCTCCAAAGGAAGAAGTAAACGGGGATGTGCCACCAACCCATGTGAGGTGCCTGCATGGCCCAGTGGTTTTGTACAAGAGGATTTTTTTTTTTACATATCCAAAGAAAACATGGCCAAGTAAAAGACACATCACAATCTCACTTACAAAGTACATCCGTTGACCAAAGTAACAGCCTGTATGCCGTCAGAAAAACTTGCAGAGGATTAAGTGTTCTAGTGCATGTGCAGTGCAACACATGGAGACAGCAACATGTGACAAGATGTGAGATGGATATTTGTTTGTCTACTTTGGAATATTTGGCGTTGGAACACAATAAAAGAGTTTAAAAACAATAAATTAATGTTGCCAGCATGATAGTGTAATGTTGTGTTTAACTACATTCCACAAATAAAATTGAATTAATAGAATACTTACAATCTGACAATAGGAAAGTCTAATTATTACAGTCATTTCATAGTTACACATGAAAACGAACACATCTCTAGACCCAGGAACACACAGGTAGGTGTGTGTGTGTGTGTGTGTGTGTGTGTGTGTGTGGGTGTGTGTGGGTGTGTGTGAGTGAAGCCCCCTACCATCACCACACAAACATAATATTCACATTTGTAATCATAACATTTATATCGAAGCTAAATCCATGAAATGTTAACATTATAACTTAGTGATTATTATAGGCTTCTAACTAACTTGTGAGTAAAGTCTTGGCGAGACAATTAACTAATCAATTATACTGTTACGATAAACATGTAACCGCACAAAATGCATAGAATTATGTTATGTGTAAACAATACAGTTAATGGTGTAAACGTAAGTGTTTTTTATGCTTTTATTTTGGTTTTAGCTCGGCGATGAACTAACTTCCGCTTGAGACTTGCAGTATAGATTGGATATATGGCGGCTTTTATTTTGGTTTTAGCTCGGCGATTAACTAACTTCCGGTTGAGACTTTGTTTATACATAACTAGGTCAATCTCCCAGCAGTGGCGGGTATATCTACCCAGACACCAGGTTTAAAAACTCTGTAAACTACGGAATACAGAGAAATTTACCTAGTGGTGATGGGCATTATGTGAACTCGTTTGGCAAGGGCTTGAATGTAACAGACATTCATGTATCTGTAAAATGTATGCACTATAGCTTGAACATTCACTCAGTTTCTCTATAATCGAGATAGTGAACAGTGAGCATCATAGAACAGCCTTTTCTATTAAACAAGCATGTGTGTGGCTTAATGTGTGTGTGAAGAATATGGTAATCCCTTAAAGTGAAACTCTCGCCAAAAAGCACCTGAGGCTTTATTTGCAAATGAATATGAGTCAAATGAGTGTTAAAGCATAATTACGAGGAAAGAGGCATTTTTAAGATGCTAATGCTAACTCACGTTCGCAAAGTTTCATGTTGTGTCGAGCCTTCTTAGAGTTTTAATAAATTAGCTTGCCCGAAAGCAAAACTATGGTAAATCTTAAAAGTGCCACTTTCCTCATAATTATGCTTTTACACAAATATTTGACTCATATTCAATCACATATAAAGCCTCAGTTGCTTTTTGGTGAGAGTTTCTCTTTAATGAATGCATGTATTTTTGAGAATAACTTTTTCACTCTATTTAAAAGTGAAAGCATTCAGACTGCAACCCTTGATATCATAACTCCTGACTACACAATGTCCATTACACAGACATTTCTCTCTAGAATGGAATTGAACTCACTGCGGAAGTCAGGGAAATGATCATAGCTGTCAGACAGTTCTAAGAGCATCCCACATGTATGTCCAATCGGCCTTCTTGTGAAACTGGTCTGAACTGTAAACTCAACCTTAATAACACCAGATACCAACAAATCAGAGCAGGTGCCTTATGAGATATTTCATCCAAGATTTCTGGAAGAGTAGCAGCAGTGACCCTCTTCCTGCATTCATATCTGTCAAGCACTTTAAGAAGGTCATCATCATCAACAGAGCTAAAATCATCCAATGCATGCCTGAGGACACCTTGTTCTTGTGGGCTCACAAACTGAAGAAAGCTTGACTTCAGGTCACTGTGCACTGCCCCATAAAGCATTTCCTCAAGAAAAGGAGGGGCAAGTTTGATTGGCAAGTACTGGCAATCTTGAAAACCTTTCAGAAGAATTCTCCCAAAAGCTTCCCATGCAGCAGCACAGAAATCATGCATGAGAAAGGGCACTTTCAAAGTTATTCCAAGTGGACAACGTTCACAAAACTCTGCCCAGAAGCTACTGTACACATCTATGATTACACCAGACCCGCTACCCTTCTCTACTAAGTTTTCAGGAAGTAGACGTCTGACTTTCAGAGTTTTGTTCAGGATCTCAGGGTCAGAAAATGCCTCTATCATTTCACTGAAGCTGTTTGAGTGGTGCAAGACCAAAATTGTATCAGTCAAAATATTAGGAGGACTTTGAGGTTGCTAGATCAGTGTGTCACTGAGGGAGTCATCATTCACTGTTTTGGCAAACCAGGCATTTGACTGGAGCCCAAGGCCCCATACAAGGTCCTTTGGGGCCCCCAAAATGCCCTCTTTATATTTAGTCCCCATATTTATTGTTTTTATAAAAATGTATTCACAATAGTAGCATCAGGATGTCTTATTTGATCAATTACTCATGTTTTGACAGTCTTTCTGCCAACCATGCTACCCCCTTTAGTCTGCACTACATGAAGTATTCCATGTTACTCACGGTCATCACGCCATCATGCCTGTGTTTCTGGACTTATTTGGGCAGATCCACTACCTCTCATATATAAAAAAAAACAACTATATATTTTTAAAAATGTATAAAATAAATTTATCATATTCATATATTAATTTATAGAACAAATCCTGTGTTTTTTATTAAGATTTAACATCATTTGAAAGAGTCGGAGAGCTGTTGATGCACTGAAAAGCTTACTGGGTCATCAAACCTGCCTCTGACACAGCAAAAAACTTCTGAAATTTGCCACATCTGGGGAGCAAGCAGAGAGGAGCAAAAGGTTACTATTTCAATGCAAACATGTCAAAAAGACAGTTAAATTTACTGTCTTTTTTCAAAAAGAAGGAAAAGTTGCATGACACTTCAAAACGAGTCAGAAAAGCCTCGACAAGCGGCGATGACTGCAGTTGCAGCAGTTGCAAAACCGGCTGCAGCAGGAGGCTAACGCCACAACAGCTAGCCAGGTTCACCAACAGCTAGCCAAGCCGGAGCGTGAGGAGGGTACCGCGGCAGCAGCTGGTCAGGTTCACCGCCAGCTGGAGTGGGCGCCAGCTACAGTGCTAGCAGTCAGCCAGGTGGTCCACCAACAGCTGGAGCAACAGACGGGTACCCCGGCATCAGCTCGCTTGATTTTACAGCAGGAAGATTTAGAAATCAGGGTACTTGAGGCCATGTCAGATTGGCCAAGGCTCTACACTGAAATGAGCCAGAGGAGAATTGAGGAAAACATCACACTGAATGGAGGAAAATCAAGCAACAAAACACTCGACCTGAAGTAGTTTTTCCTAACTGTGGCTCAGAACTTGAAGAATGTTATCTCTATGTTAGGAGGCTGGTTGCCAGATAAAACTGGATATAACAAGTTCATTGAGGAGTTGAAGGTGCTTTACACACAGTACTGGCCTGAGGATGTAGTTGCGTTGTATGGAGAGACTGAGGTCACTGTGTCTGCGCTTCAACATCGCCAACCTGCGTGCAGTCATACGGGCCTACAGAAAATACAGAGACTCAGATGGAAAAGGCATCCCAATGAACTGATGGCGTTACTTGTTGCTGTCGACAGCATTCCTATTGCAAGTGCTGAATGTGAGCACAGATTTTCTCAAATGAACTTGATTTGCACTCCCAACCGTGCCTCTCTGCTCACATCCGCCATATTGTCTTTACTCTTCCTAAACCTTGTTGGACTCCCCCTGGCTAAATTCAATCCAGTCCCGAACGTGAGGTCGTGTGTGGCCAAAGGACACAGAACTGCCTGAGACACACGCAGTAAACCCCGAATCAGAGAGGAAGAGGAGAATCCGGACATGGTCGTGATGTGGGCTGTTTTGGACAACTAAATATGGTAAGCATGCTGTCTCTTAATAGGCCGCCGTGCTGTGTTTTTTATGTTTTACAAGTTAGACTTGTTGAGAAATGTATTGTTGACTGTATACTGTAAGTCCCACCTGTGGTGATGTGGCATTTGCCTGTGCTGTGTAGAGTATAGCCAAATCATGATATTTATACCATGGATATTATTAGAAATTCAGGCTTGTAAATCTCACAGCATGGTAAATGGGCATCTGCATGTTGTTTTCAGCACCATTTTTTTGTATGCGTTCCGGGACCTGTGCCTGTCTCGTCATCCCTGCGCCATCATTTTTACTGGTAGATGTCTTGAAGAAGGTGTATTTGGATTGCTCAAGCATAGCTTTACCAGTATATAGCTCTATACCACCAGATAAATCAGTCTGAAAGGTATAAACTGCAAGTGAGGAGACAGTCTATGTGTCTTTTAGACTGTTGTCTTTCTTAAAATAAATCTTTATTTCACCCTGGAATAACAAATGTCAAGTCTTTACTAATATTGTATAACCAAGGTCATATAAATCTTTGTTAAGAGTTGAAGATTCAAGATTATCTTGTCCCTGAGAAACATGCATTAGTCAGGGGCTGAAGAAGATCAGGAAATCTAAAGTTGAAAACCAATCTATTTGCACACATACATGCCTTAGGACAATATGAGTTTGCAATATCTATAGAAAAGGATGTTTAATCCAATATGGATAACACAGGCTGAGTGAGATTAAAGAAAGGAAGGATAGTGACTTTTGTTCATCCCTTGTATGGAGTATCTCATTATGTGTGATAAAAGGTACATTAGACCGGTAGATGCAGGGGCCCCCAAATGACTGTACGCCTTGAGCCCCCAAATGGCTAAGTTCGCCACTGCTCTTCACTTAGCACTAATTTTGGTTGAGTTGATATGTAGATGTGCAGAAGTGGGAGTTTAACTTCACACCAAAAGCAACTTGAGCGACCGTGGCGACCAGCTGCCATTCATTTTTCAATGTACACTGGCGACGAGGAGCAACTGGAGCGACCGGCGGTGTGAGCGACGCAATTTCGACGTGAGCGAGGCGATGCGAGCGACAAAAGTTGACAGACGCTCAACTTTATGCAAGAGAGCAGTGGTGTGACCGCGGGAACAGCAAATTGGGGGCTGATCTGGATTCCGAAGGCAGAAAAGGCAGAAAAGGATGAGAAACTTATAGCGGTCTACGGTAGTTCTACAGAACCATATGGCGCCAGCCTGTTTGTCTATAGAGACAACAGGGGAAAAAAAGGGGCTTGGAGGAAGGTTGAAGACATTGTGGGACTGTTTGGTGAGTTGTAGGTTACTGTAGGAAGGCTACATGTAAGTAAATGCAGACCATAAGTGACATGCTGTGTCTATATGCAGAGGGAGAGATAGTGAAGTTGTGTATGTTTACAGTTGATGATTGTAGGAAGAGGTGGAAAAATGTGAGGTACACTCACAGAAGGAAAAGAAAGAAAGAGAAGGAGAGGTGCAGGAGCAGGGCCGAGGCATCTACCAGTTGACAGTGGCTTTACAGCCAAATTATGGCATTTTTAAATCCTTTCATGGAGGACAGGGCCACCAACAGTAATATCCCGGCAAGTCATGGGCAGAGTCTGAACCCCCATCACACACATTCACACCCACGTCCACATCCATACTCACACCCACATTCACGTCCACACCCACACCCACACCATCACCATCTACCTCCAGGGAGAGGTCTAGGCCTAGGGGACAGAAGAGGCCACATGAAGAGTCCCTCTCTCCCTTTGAGAGGCAGCTGATGGGTGCTGTGGAGAAGGCTGTGACCCAGACAGCACCCCTGACCCAGACAGGCAGTTCTTTGAAAGCCTTCACCCTGACCTGAAGGCCCTGTCAGCAAGAAGGAGGGCTGATTTGAAATTTAAAATACATACTAATTTTTGATGCCACCTGCCAAGAATTGGATGAACAAGAACAATCATAATTTTTGTTGAGATTTTTGTTCCAAGTTGTTTTGTTTTTTTTCATTTCATAAATCTCTTTTTTTATTTTTGTTGTAATTGTTCAAACCATTGTTTCATTTTATAAAGCCTGTTCCTTGAGAGGTCTAGGCCTAGGGGACGGAAGAGGCCACATAAAGAGTCCCTCTCTCCCTTTGAGAGGCAGCTGATGGGTGCTGTGGAGAAGGCTGTGACTGATTGAATTAGACAATTTAATACATTCATATAACCCAAGTGTGGTAATGATGTTGTACTCATACTACCTGAAGCAGAGAAGGTTGAAAATATGACTGCATTATACATTTTAGTTACTAGAAAGGTCAATATTTGCAATCACAATGATGCATGGAATGTAACTCTGTGTTTGGTAATAATTCTGATAAACTATTATTTCTGAACGAAACAATGAAGAAAAAATATCACCAACAGGAGGAGGAGAACATGCTGTTTAGTTTAATGTAGTTAGTTCTTAAAAGAACCTTTTTTGTTGATGTGTTTCCTCGACTATAACCTAGGGTTGCCATGGCACTGCACCCTCAGCTGAGAAGTAGGAAGCATAGATCTCCCTCACACGGATGGCCTCCCGTGTAGCATTGTTGCTTCCCACTCTTGGCAGATCCTGCAGCACTGAGACCTCCACTCTGACACTGGCACTGGTTCCCTCCTCGTCCTGGTGATCCTCCTGATATAATTGTGCAGGATATAGGTCGCCTTCACACACGCATCCACATTTTCAGGGCTCACACCAATGACCCAACGGGACATGCGCCACTGACTGGACAGGATACCGAAGGTGTTTTCAACAATCATCCTCGCTCTGGACAGCCTGTAGTTGAAGACCCTGTTCCTTGGAGGGAGGTTGGCTCCTGGAAAAGGCCTCATGAGGTCCCGGCGGAGGGGGAAGGCTTCATCTGCCACAAGCACATGGGGTTGTGGTCCCAAGTGCTCTGCTCCTGGAAGCAGGGCATCTTCAGGGAGCTGGAGAGTGGGATCCACAAGTGTCTGACCAAAAGCGGAGTTTGCCAGGGTCCCTCCATCACTGGTCCTCCCATAACTACCGACATCTACCACACGGTAGCAATATTTTGCATCCACAACTGCCAAGAGGACAATAGAAATGTCCCCTTGTAGTTGTGGAACAGTGAGCCGGAGTTGTTTGGAGCCTGGATGACTACATGCTTTCCATCTATGGATCCCAAACAGTTCGGAAAGTTCCAGCGCTGGTAGAAGTCTTCAGAAATGGCTCTCCAGTCTTCTGTTGCTGGGATAGACATGTATTCCTTCACCAGTCAATCCTATATTGCCTTGCCCACTTCTGCCACAATGCTGCACACTGTGGAATGCCCCACACGATAGCTGTATGCTGTGTTGCGAAAAGAATCCCCAGTTGCAAGGTATCTGTTAAATGAGAGAGATTTAAATCTTAAAGATGAATGATCAGGGGGGCGCCCTTTAGCTCAGTTGGTAGAGCGCACGTCCCATGTGCCGAGGCTCTGCAGCGGACCAGGGTTCGACTCCTGGCCTTGGTCCCTTTGCTGCGTGTCATTCCCCTTTTCTCTCCCCAGTTTCCTGTTATATCTTCAGCTGTACAATCAATAAAGCAATAAAAGGCCTAAAAAATACAAAAAAATATAAATGGTTAGGCTATATTAAATTCACATACACAAATAATTATATATTGTGTACAGAAACAACACATTCATCCACACACTAATAAAGGAAAAGGTGAATAGACATTTAGGTTAAACTTTTTTTTTGCGATCATATTTTTATTTTCATTTTCATTTTCATGAAGTCCAACAGAAATATTTCAGGGGATACAATATTGTTAGGATGGATTCTCAAAGAAAGACAGTTAGCCCAAGACATAAGAACGTGTCATGAGAAAGAACACAGTGAAAGTATTGATGATTAAAAAAAAAAAAAACACATGTACACACAGACATATATGACAAGACAGAAGGGACTTGACATCTAGAAGGGCTAGGTGAGAGGTGAGAGAGCCAGTGGGAAAATCAACTCACAGCATGTTTTTCAAAGAGTCAGCGGTGCTACGCCAGGTGTTAAGGGTGCTCTCATTAGCACCATTAATCCGAGCTGTTGAAAGCTCCATGTATATGACGTCCAAAAGAGAGAGAATCCAAGACTGAGTAGTCAGAGAATGAGGTGGCTTCCAGCGAGTTGCAACCATTTTCTTGGCTGCTGTCAGTCCAGCAAAGATGACTCTCTTTTTGAGTTTAGAAATATTGAGGATTGACAGATTATTTAGAATCAACACACAAATAGTTACAGGTACTGTATCATCTATCAAATCAGACAATTTGGACGCAACATTTCCCCAAAATTGTCTAACAGGAGAACAGTCCCAGAACATGTAAATAAATGTGCCTTGGGCTTTCAATGAGCACAGATTACAACATGGCTCACTAATAATTTTCATGTGATGGAGTTTAACAGGGGTGAGGTATGTTCTGTGTAAGAAATTGAAGTGAATTTGCTGATGATCTGGATTGCTAGATGCTTAATGAATGCTGGACCACATTGCGTCCAAATCAAAATCCTGAGCTAGGTCTGGGCAATCTCTCCTCCAGACCCCCTCCACAGGGAGTGAAACAAGGTCTGTTACCTGCAAAAAAATGTACAGTTTGGATACCTTAGTTCTGTTTTGTTTAGTGAATAAATCTCGGAGTGGGTGGGTAGGCAATGGATATTGCCAGGGCACGCCATCTGCTCTAAGTGGTGACCTTAGCTGTAAATAAAAGAAAATGGTGGAACCTGGCAGATCGAATGCATCCTTAATATCAGCAAAAGAGAGTAATCCAAAATCATTATAAATGTCTTTTAAATAGTGAACACCCCTCTGCTCCCACTGGGGAGCACAGATAGGTCTCCCCCCAATTAGAAGTGCCTTGTTATTGAATATTGGAGAAAAGGTGTGCCACTTGCAAGAAAGATGACAGTGTGTTTCAACTAATCTCCATACCAGCACAAGATGAGAGATAATTGGGCCAAGGCATAGTTGACACTGCTTTTTAGAAACGTTGCTAAAGAGAACGTCTTGAAGTGTCCATGGCTGAACTATATTGCTCTCTAGCATGAGCCAAGAGACAGAAGAATGAGAATCAAACCAGGAGAGCAGGGGCCTGAGCACGAACGACCAAGAATAGTGTTCAAAATTAGGGACGGCCAGGCCGCCATCCTCCCTCCTTCCCTGAAGAATAGACAGTTTCAGACGCGGCCGCTTCCGTTTCCAAATGAATTTGGAGGTTGTAGATTGGAGCTTGCTCCAGGAATCAGGTGGATGGGGAAGAGGAACCATAGAGCTTACGAAATTGATCCGGGGCAGAATATTCATTTTTACAATAGAGACACGGGCTTGAATAGACATAGTGAGGTCAATCCACCGGTCCATGTCCCTCAAGATCTTATTCAGGACAGACGAATAGTTATGCTTAATAATCTGATTTAAAGAAGAAAATATTTCAATTCCTAAATACTTAAAGTGTTGTACTATGGGAATATTGGCCGGTAGGACAGACGTTTTTGCAGGGTCATTTAGATGTAAGAGAGCAGATTTGGACCAGTTTATTTTAAAACCTGACATACTACCAAACTCCTCACAGATGGTCAAAAGGTGTGGTATCGACTGAGCAGGATTATCCAAGAAAACTAAAACATTGTCCGCATATAGCGACAGCTGGTGTTGGGTGTTATAAACAGAAATGGGGGAGATCAAATCGGACTGACGAATTGTTTGAGCTAGTGGCTCCAAGGAGAGCAGGCTTAGCGGACAGCCCTGGCGTGAGGACCTGGAGACTGAGCAGAGGGAGGAGTACGTTTGACCAGTAAGTACCTGTGCAGAGGGGTCTGAGTATAGTGTCTTAATCATACCGATAAAGTGTTACCGAACCCCATTGCTTCTACAACAGACCATAAATAAAGAAGGCTTTCATAGCATCAAGTGAAAGTACAGACATGGGTATTTTATTATCTGTTGCAGCGTCAACGATGTGAAGTAGGCATCTAACATTATCTGCTGCAAGCCGTGACTTTATGAAGCCTGTCTGATCAGGATTGACTAATGATGGCATGTGGTGCTCAAGGTGGCGAGCAAGGAGCTTTGCAAAAATTTTTAAGTCAGAATTTAGGAGGCTGAGAGGACGGTAGCTAGAGCAGTCAGTAGGATCCTTATCTTTTTTCACCAGTAAAGAGATGAGGGCCGTGTTAACGTCCCTTGAGAATCTGCCGTTTTCAATTGAAAAAACAATCATATCCAGAAGAAATGGGCCCAACTGCTCCCAGAAAATAATGTAGAATTCAGGAGGGATCCCATCAATGCCTGGTTATTTACCTCTCTGCATAGCCTTTGCTGCTTCCCACACCTCTTCTAATAAAATCGGCTTATCTAAGTCAGTAGAACCTGTACTTGATAGCTGGGGCAAGTGTAATCGACTTAAAAAATTATCACATTGATTTTTGTCTAAGGACACCTCTGACTTATATAATTCGGAGTAAAATGTTTGAAATATACCATTTATCTGTTTAGGGTCAGTGCTAATATTGCCACTTGCCGACTTAATAGCTGGGATGTCTGCAAAGTGGTCACTGGTCCTAATTTTCATGGCCAGGAGATGGCTAGGTTTGGCGCCATGAAAGTAATACTTTTGTCTGGTCCTGTGAATTTGAAATTCTGACTGTTGCTTCAAAATGTTGTTGATTTCCTTCTTAACTAGTGTACGCTGTAGAGCAACTTGCTCTGTGAAGTTAGTTTGCAAGATAGAATCCAACCTGGAAAACTCTGCCTCAAGATTTTGTAACTGAAGAGATCTAGTTTTGCGAGCATTAGAGCTAAATAATATTGTGTTACTCCTAATGAAACCTTTTATAGCATCCCAAAGGATTCTGGGGTCCTCTACAGAACCAACGTTAAAATCTACAAATTCTCTGAATCCTGTAATAAACTGATTAATATATGCTTCATTTTTTAATAACGAGGCATTAAAACGCCACCTGGCTGCACATTTAGATAGACGGCCCAGAGTTGCTGAACAGAAGACACCTTTATGGTCTGACAGAGCTATCGGGAGTAAATCAGCAGTATTAATACGGTTGAAAGAGCTGGAGGGAAGCAAAAAGGAAGTCTATTCTAGAAAAAGATTTATGTCGGCCAGAGAAAAACGTGTAGTCTTTGATAGAGGGGTTTATTAATCGCCACATATCCACAAGCCCCAAATTACTGGCCCAAGATTTTAGAGCGTTCGTGGCCATAACCTGCCCCCCTGAGGAGGTTGCGCTCGACTTATCAAGAACTGGATCCACACACTGCATTGAAGTCTGCACCTACAATGAAGGAATATTCTGTTAATTCTAACATTTTTGATGTAATTGAATTGTAAAATTTGCTGTCGAAATCATTAGGAGCATACGCTGATATAAGAGCTATTTTCCTTGAATTAAATTCTATTTTAGCAATCACAAGTCTACCCATGTCATCTGCCCAGGATATTATAATTCTCATTTGAAGACTGCGTCTAGCAACAATGGCCACACCTTTAGTTTTCGTGTCAGCAGAGGAGAATGCTACTGTATGAAAGAATCTATTAGCAAGACGACCAGCGTCAGCTTTCAACAAATGCGTCTCTTGCAACAATGCTATGTCAATATTCTTTCTCTTCAACAAACCAAGAGTGCTAGCACGTTTGTGAGGAGCATTCAATCCGCCACAGTTCCACACTAAAATGTTAAGTTCACCCATAATCTAAAGGAGATGTTCTGAATATGGTCAAAGTGAAAATGTTGCTATGGCCCTCTTTCTGGAATAATTCTGGCACAGGTGCACCCAAAGTAAAGTCCCTCATTACACAGCGCAACCGAGACGTGGACACAACATATAAAACAAGAAAAAAAGGAGAAAAAGAGAAAAAGAACACAAACATATAAACATAATGTAAACTGTAAAGTAGGTCTGTGATCATATTGGGTATGGGGCAGCCAGGGGGAGCAGCAGCCCAGCACTATAACAAAACCTTGAAGGTAGCATGGGTAAAATAACTTGGTGGCGCTGAGGCATCATATATAACATGTTAAAGTATTAAGGTCTTGCATTTTAACTTTCAAACCTTCCATATAGCCTACAGAATAACATTAGGTACCACTGAGACCACAAGATACAAATTTGACTGAACATTGGGTTATTTATGAACTCAGATAGGCCTACTGCCATAATAAAACAAAATAATAACCCATAAACATAGTTATATCAGGCTCATTGGCAGCTTACCAACTGAAGAGCATCAAGTGGCTAGTAAAGCGGTGACTTAATGTCAGTCCTCAGTGTCCGGTGACAGCAGTGTGTCTGTCCTCTGAAGTAGTGTGAGAAAAACAAAGCAACAACCCACACGTACCAAGTCTTAAATTTGACAGGGAGTCGGTCCGCTTAGGTGTCAAACAAGGACAGAGTTCTGCCGCAGAAATGGCCGATGTGAATCTGAGGTCAAGGCGAGGAAGTGCCGTCATCTCGCGCCGAAGTCTCCGGGCATGGAGCCGGCACTGACGCCAGAAAATCCTCCGCTCTTTGGGTGAAGTGAAGGCTTTGTACTCAGCCCCGACTTTGACTTTCAGAGTGGCCGGATAAAGTAAAAAGAAGTCCAGACCTTTAGCTCGAGCTGCATCCATAGCCTGGTGGAAACCTTGACGTCGTTTGACGGTGAAGTTGCTGAAATCTGGAGAAAAGCGAATGCTCCGACCTCCGATGGAGAAAGGGTCTTTCCTGGCAGCACGCAGAATGGCCTGGCGGGTCGAGTAGCGAAGCACGTTGAAAATCAGAGTGCGGTTAGCTCCTCGGTTGCAGGCGTTGTCGTTGTAAATTCGGTGCGCTCACATAATCTCAATCTGGATGTCACCCAGAGTGGGGAACCATTTAGGTAGAGAGTGTGACAGAAACTGAGTAGCATTGGACCCCTCGAGCCCCTCTTCAAGGCCAGTGACGCGGATATTACACCTTCTGTTCCGGTCCTCCATGTTGGCTAGCTTGAGCTCCATAGCCTGAAGAGCTTGGTCGTGTCTGGTCAATGTGCCGGAGTTGCTTACGACGGAGGTTTTCAGTGTATTTACGTCGGATCTAATGGTGCCAAGGCCGACCGCCAGCGAGGTTAGCTCAGCCTGGATAGCACTTAGCTTCTCGTCGTTGTCTTTCCCCACCTGTTGAATCTGGGAGAGGCGCGGTTCAAGATAGTCACGCTGCTTCTGCAATACGGACTCGGCAATGGCGTCAATATCTTGACGGTTGCTTTTGGCTTTTGTAGACATTGTTGTTATCTATCTTTAGACAACACAATAGGCCAGTATGGAAACCTGTAGCTCAGAAAAAAATCAACAATTTGGCGATGCTGGGCCGGGAGCTGAAAGCCTAGGCTGCCATCTTGTCCAGCCGATCATGTGACTCTCCACATTTAGGTTAAACTTCATTAACCTAAATCTGAAAAAAAAACAGAGGAACGTAAGCTATTTTTTTTTCTAAAACTTAGCTTAATTGTTTTTGATACAATTTATATGCCATTTATTATTGTTATGACACGTTTAGGGAATAAAGTCAATAAAACCACTTTCAGGAATAATTTGTATAGTCAGGCAGTCCTCTCTCAATTCAATTCAATTCAAAAGACTTTATTGGCATGACATTTAACATGTGTTGCCAAAGCACAATCACAACAAAAATAACAATAATAGTATTCAACAAAACAAAAGACATAAAACAATATATGTACATGTAATCTAGGCTATATATATACGTATATAACATAGATTGAAAATAAAATGAAGAGATGTTAAAAGTTGGGATAGTACAACTAGTGATAAAATAGATAAGTAAAATGATAATAAATACAAATAAATAAATAAAAACAAATAAATAGAATAAAAAATAAATAAATAAAAGGAGATGGTGGCGGTATTAATGTCTATCTGACTATATATCTATGCCCTACTGGTTTTCTCGTTTGTTGTGGCAGGAAGTGACATATTTAGCAGCCAACACTGCACATTCTTTCTTTTCCCCCAGAATGAGGGGTAACTTCTCCCTTTCTGTTAAACCTCTGAATTCGGGGCATTGTTTTTCAAATTGTGGAAAGTATTCCTCTCTAATGTGTCTGTACTTATGACACTGTGGTAGAAAGTGGAGTTCTGTTTCTATAGCTCCCTCATCACAGTGACAGCACAGTCTGTCCTCTCTGGGCAGCCAGGTCTGATGGTGTCTGCCCTTCTCTACTGCCAGACTGTGGTCACTCAGTCTGTACATTGTCAATGTCTTTTTCAGGTTCTGATCAGTTACTGTGGTTAGGTATTCTGCCACAGTATACTGTCTGTTTAGGGTCAAATATGTTTCCAGTTTGTGTTGTGCACGTGTAATATCATTCCAATAAGTTGTGTATTTTTCTTTTTCTTTAGTTATAATTTGGTTAGGTCTAATCTTCTGAGTGATAGTGTAACTGCTCTGAGGCTGACCGGGGTTTGTGATGTCAGAAGGTGAAAGGTCAGCCAGCCTCAGGACCAGTTGGCTGTGGGGACTCCCTTCTATGTTCAACTCCTGGTAGGCGAGGGCTTTATAATGGTAGGAGGCAGGGTCGCTTGTTTTAATGTGGCTCCAGAACTTAATCGATCTTTTTTGAATATTTAGAAGTAAAGGATATCGGCCTAATTCAGCCCTGCATGCAGAGTTTGGGGTTTTTCTTTGTACCCGGAGGATACTTTTGCAGAACTCTGTATGCAGGGTTTCAATTGGATTTTTGTCCCATTTTGCACAATCATGTTGTACTAATGAGCCCCATACCTCACTGCCATACAATGCAATCGGTTCTATAACTGAGTTAAATATTTTGAGCCATGTCCTAATTGGGATTTGGATTTGAACTGAACGCTTGATGGCATAGAAAGCCCTTTTTGCTTTCTCTTTGAGTTCCTTCACGGCAGAGCAGAGGTTCCCTGTGGAACTTATTTGTAAACCCAGGTAAGTATATGTATTTGTTTGTTCTATGTGGGTCCCACCTATTTTAAATGTTGGTTCATTTCTCTGTAACCTTGATCTTTTTTGGAAGGTGATAATTTTGGTCTCTCTCTCTCTGAGTGTGTGTTTGTGTGTGTGGTTTCTCAACGCAGACAGATAGCCAGGCGCTCACTGGGACCAATAGCTCGGCAAGAGTTCATGTCTATCTTGTTGATCCGTGGACCAACCTTGGTGAGGAGATCATCAAACTGGCTTTTATCCAGCCGGAAATAACGCGGGAACCAAGCGTCATCAAAGCGGAGCTCTTGAAACAGCCTGTGAAATTCTCCATGGAGATGGCGTGTTCTCAGAACCAGTGGCGTGCACAGACTTTTTGAAGGGCAGGGGCGAAAAGAATGGCACTTTAGTGCGCGTTTTGGCTCCCAAGAGGGCACTTAAGCACGCGTTTTGGCTCCCATGAGGGCACTTTAGCGCGTGTTTTGGCTCCCAAGAGGGCAGTTTATCATGTTTTAACCAGCCAAGGGCGCAGTTTATCATGTTTTAACCAGCCAAGGGCGCAGTTTAGTGTGTTTTGCCAACCAAGAGGGCACTTTGACACGCTTTTTTGGCTCCCAGGAGGGCACTTTAGCGCGCATTTTTCAACAATTGAGCCACGACTTTATGGACCCAGATGGACCAACGGCAACGGGTCCTGCGTTTCCATCGCAAATATGCCGATGCTACACAAAGAAGGCTGCCCAAAGTGCTAACCATGGTGAAAGAGGGAACCGATGTAATAGATGGATTATTATATAGGCCTATGCCTGCTGCTTGAAAGACCCGCCCCTTCGGTCGCTTTGGTCGCTTCAGTTGCTGCAGTCGCTGCCACACAGGCGTTACAATGTCCAACAGCACTGCATTTAGTTTTGACCTAATTCTAGTATAGTGTGTGATTAGTGATTAGTACAGTATTTGACTTACAAAAGTTTGTGTCCAACTACCTGTTACACAGAAACTTTTAAAATAACCCTCAATAAAATTGCCATTTATAGCTAGAAAAGGCTATTAATTAATTTTTATTTACTGCAAGTGTTTGTCAGTGTGATCAGGCCACTCACTCAACACAATAGTAATTTGCACAATATCTTTTTCACTTAAAGATTCAGTTTCTATTCGGTGTTGATTAGGGCTGTATAGTTTTGACCATAGTGACTTAGTCTACAAGTGCCAGAGACTAACTTGTGGTGTGATAGGGAAATCCATCTGAAAAGCAGGCGACACACATGCAGTTAGAAAACTTTTTTCTCTATGCTGCTGCCTTGTACAACTTCTCTGTACATGTTTAATGAATAAAAGTCTTTATTATGTTCCTTTTTGGGTCCATGATCTACTGTGGTGCAGGCAACAATTGGTATGTGGAGGTGAACATCTTAGAGGTCAGTTAGTTATGGCCCACCACTGTACATAAGTTTATACAGCCTTGAACTTAATATTAACTCATCAACCTTGTTATATAAAGGACAAACACAACTCTAATGCCAGGACAAGGCACTGTCCCAGAAATCCTAGGAGGATCCCATTCTCATGTGACAATGTAAAGCTAATTCCTCCAATTATTTGTAATGCCAGCTATATTGTGTAATTACTATGTAGTCTGCTCTGAAAATTCAGTGATAAAATCATCACATGAAACATAAAATGCCAGTAGGATTTCTTTAAAGTACCAGGGGTTCCTTGATCAATAGGTCTGTGATTTCCAATGTACAAAACATTCATTAAAGGGAGAAGGCATACAGCCTACTACAGTATCAGACACTGTCAGACCTCATGTTCCTTTATCATCAGCCTCTATCAAGATTCACTGCTCTGTGAAAGAAGTGTGAAGTTCTAAAGTGTAAAGAAGTGAAACTGAGTCAAGGAAATGAACTCGACATAAGAGCAGTGAATATTGTGGAGGCAGAAGTATCACAAAGAGTAGACAGTGGAGACTTTAAGAGACATCGTGCACATGTTAAGCTCAAGACCTCACGCAGACTCGAGCCCGGCTGTGTGTCTGTAAAGTGGCGAGATTAGTCGTCCTCGCTCTGGCCATGCCCAGTTAATGCTGTTGCCTAGGAAACGGGGCGTGGATAAAGCGCTCGTGCAGCAGGTGACCGATGTGATTGGCTGAAGGGTCGGAAGATATACTAGCGTGCCATCGTTCCATCGGTCTTCGCTCGGCTCCAGAGGGTGTTTGCTGTGTCGGTGAGACTCTACCTCCGTCTGACTGACATCAGGGAGCTGCCCACCATCACACCGAGCTCACTCACCGGTCTGCCCGCTCAAGGTAAGTCCGTTTATCTCGAGAGTTAGCTTTATGTTCGTGATAAAATCGTAAAGACCCGCTTAGGCTCCAGGACTCAGTCAATGAGACAGACGCGCTTCGCTAACCTTCGTCAGAAATAGACTCGAGCACAGCGGGGACAAAGCCGCTCCGCAGACCGTCCACGGCCCGTCATATACACGGAGGCTGCGGCAGACACACCGTACAGTCGGTTAACTCACAGAAACAGTTTTAGTTACAAGCAGGAAGAGTTAGCTGCGTTATTTTTGGTTGCTTCCACTTAAAATGTGTTTGTTAAAATTAAAGTTGCTGTTTACTGTAGTTACAGGAGCCGACTGACAGGTCAGTTCTGAAACATTTCAAAATGATGCTTCAATTGGATATTATACAGAACATTTTATCATTTTATATTCCTCTGACTTTCAGTGTTTTTTTGATTAAAAATAGTTTATAGAATCGCTGTCAACGAACTTTGGATTTAGCTTGTTGTTAGTCCTTAAATCATATTCATCTTTGGGAACTAAGTTGTTCATGAGGTCCTGACTCAGCCAGACGTCTAGTTGGCTATTTGGCAGACTCTTTGTTGCATGTGTGGCCTGTATGAAGCTGTAGTCAGGCACAACAGTGTTTCACTGGTATTGACCTACCACACCACAATAATGTATCTGTGTGCATTATAGTTGTAAAGAGATCATGGGACTGAATTACCATTCAGTTTTTGGCACTGGACAAAATGGAAACAACTCTCTGAAACAATTTGCATTGGGAAAAAATCTAATTAAGATAGACACAAGGTGGCAAAGGCTCATGTCTAAAAAGAAATAGACAAACTGGATTTAATTTCAGGAAAAACAGAATTACACAAGAACAAATCCTTCAAAAGTAAATTAAACATAAGGCCACCATCAAACAGACTGTGTGAATTACATGATGAAGTCTTGGACCAGCAGCCCGACCTGGAACTCTTTGAGTCACTATAGTTCCAGGTCAGGGAATAACTGGAAGATTATCATGGTTGTTCATTTGTTCACATGTAATTAGAAGTTTAATATTGTAGTTGGATGAAGTGCAGATAGTTTTGCTTATACATTGTCAGTTAGTTTAAACATTTGTTTTCTTTGGTAGGTCTGTTGCAGCATGCTGACCCATCTGTTCCGAATGCACGGCCTCCTGGTGGCCTCTCACCAGTGGGAGGTGATTGTCGGCACAGTCACGCTCACCATATGCATGATGTCCATGAACATGTTTACTGGCAATGATCAGATCTGTGGTTGGAACTTTGACTGCCCTAAAACAGAAGAGGTGAGTAAACGAGACGATCAAGAACATGTCAGGGATTTGCAGTAGTGTATTGACCACACAATGTAAAGTAGGCCAACCAAGATTTAAAGAGCTGCAGGACTCTCCTCCCTCACTTGTAAAACGGATCGTATGTTGCACTTATGCACGGACAGTATATGAATTCTTTCACTAATCACACAGCTCTGATGCAATACCCTTATCCCCATTAAAAGTTAATATGTATTGGAAGGACCAATAAATATGAATCCTTTTTTTATATATATATTTCCTTGTTGACATGATTCATTTGTAACTGCATTACAATGGTGGCTCTTGGGGAGAAAGTCAGAGAGAAAGTCAAAATGTTATATTATATTGTCACTGCTGTGAATTTCCACCACTAGGTGGCGCTATAATCAAGGAAAGAGTGTTTTGCATTATAACTCTCATATACTTTGTCGCACATTCAAAAACCTTATATCCACATGTTCCCTGAATTTTGGTGAGTCTCGTGATATAGGCCACGCAGATTTCATTTCAAACAGGAAGTGTTACATTTCTCCACATTGGTATGCCCGAATGACATGAAACTCAGGTCACTACTTCCCCCATTAGCACCTTTGTGCAAAGTTTGGCTGATTACCACTAAGTGGCGCTCTTTAAATTGAAGAATTTTATATCTCCATATCGGTATGTCGGATTCACACGAAACTTGGTACAATTATTGCCAATGCCCTCCTGACAATAGCTGATGGAAGGTGTCATCGGACTCTATAGCGCCCCCTGGAATATTAAAAATCAGAGCCCCGCCTCCCACATCCACATACATGAATGACATTCGGTATGTATCATGACCAGACGCACAAAAAAAACATCTGGGGTACCAAACCATCTAGCCATTGTGATTCAAAGTTCCCATTTCACCCCCATTTTCATCCATTCCCATGCCTCGTACTTTAACGAACTCCTCCCACAGATTGAACACCACAGACTTCCAATTCACTCAGAATCATCCTCAAACCTTTAACATGAAAAGTTATCAAAAACCTTTTGCCTACGTCAAACATGGTGGGTGTCATGGTGCGGTCCATTTTCATTCTTCACCATAAAGCATCAAGTCCTTATAAATTCAACATACAGTTTCCCATGTATACCAAAGTCATCACACATGGATATGATGTCGCCCTCAATACCTCCATGCATTAGTACTGTGTCATATTATAGCGCTACCAACTGGACACAGGAATTCAGACAAACATCCTATTTCCATGACATTTATAGGTTTTTTCCTCCATAATATACACTACAAGATGACATGCAACTAAAAGGTGTGCACACCCTCCGACAGCGTTGCCGCCAATCAATAATCAAGGTTTTAGGGATTTTTCACCTGTAGTCCATGTAGTTTTTATGTAGATTGCAGAGAGTTCTTCTGACTTCAGCGTACATTATTGAATACCAGCAGGAGCAGGCCACCAAATCATAAAGGAACAACTTCCTCATTCCTAATTTAATTGATTTGATTGATTTTTTTAAATTGAGACAATAATTAATTTTTTGGTCCAGTGGATTCTGACTTCTACAACTTGTTTCAAGTCTTTTTTACCCTCAAGACGTTTAACAATCCTAAAAAGATTTCCAACAAAAAATTTGAATGACCACGAACGAATTGTGTTTTGCTGCCACTATGTTCCTGTCCTTCCAAGAAATAACGTGCCCTAATGTTACACCAATGTAAGGCTTCCATGTGTAGAAAGAAAATATTGATTCCAGCCAGAGAAAAACAATTAAATTAAGCATTCATGTACATGGTTATTAGGTCCTAATATCTTCCTATTGAACGGATTATCCAAGGGGTACACCAGCTCTCTCAATCTGATTGAATATTCAAGCAGATCAGTAGATATTACCAGTCTGCCCTGACTGACGTGGTTACATGAGGCATTTTTAATGCGATCATCGGTAGAATATTAAGGTGCATGTAAATGCTGTTAATGCTGATAGTCTACCCCTGATGTGCATTCATGTGAGCAAGCTAACCTAACATTATGATTAATCACTGTGAAGCACCTATGCTTAACAGCTAACTAGTTCACTACCTCATGCCGGCCTCCTTCCAGGGTGTCATATAGGCCACCAAGGTTTTGTCATGTCCTTCAGTGTGACTTTCTGGCAGGAGGGTTTTGCACATTGCACACAGAAGCTAAACATCTACATTATAGGTCAGCATTTGATGACCTGGGGTGAGAATGTGTGGCTGACTGCATATTATCGAGACATCTGGTTAGCTACAGCTCTGTAGCAGGGTCCTTGCACTGTATCTCTATATTTAACAGCGAAGAGGATATTGGCCTGAAGTGTTTCACTGAGGATTATGCTGTAGTTGCTTACTAACCATACTTTTCAAATTAATTCCTGTTGCCTTGCCACTGATCTGATTTTCTTTTATTTTTACAGCAAATTCTAAGCAGTGACATCATCATTCTGACCATCACACGTTGCATTGCCATTGTCTATATTTACTTCCAGTTCCAGAACTTGAGACAACTTGGATCCAAATATATCTTAGGTAAAGTATTGATGTGACTAATGATGTGACTAAGATGCTATGGATCTTGTGGCTGTAGAGGAAGGACATCTTTTGATCTGACTAGCTAGATAAAGCTAAAATGCACCTCATTCACTCTCTTGCAGGCATTGCTGGCCTTTTCACCATATTCTCTAGCTTTGTCTTCAGCACAGTTGTCATTCACTTTCTTGATAAAGAGCTCACAGGCCTCAAGTAAGGACACACTTTTAGCATATTTTCCTTTCTTGTCGGTATCTTACAAGTTATGAGTGAAGTTACAACTTGTTCTGTTCTGCTCTCCAGCGAGGCCTTACCCTTCTTCCTGCTTCTCATCGACCTCTCCAAAGCATGCGCTCTCGCCAAGTTTGCCTTAAGCTCCAATTCTCAGGTAGGAAAAATTGTTACTCATCATATTTCAGCATTCCACATGAAATTCAACAGTAGCCCTGACTGAGATGTCTTGGTGCTACATATATTCAGGATGAAGTGAGGGACAACATTGCTCGTGGCATGGCAGTATTGGGACCCACCTTCACTCTGGATGCCCTGGTGGAGTGCCTAGTGATTGGAGTGGGAACCATGTCTGGTACTTACTGTCATTTGGAGTTTAGTTGATTTCTTGAAAGATGTCAATGTTTTTGTTTGTTTGTTTGTTTTTTCAGCTTTATGCATTGTCACTGCAGTTAGTTCTTTGAGCTGAGATCACACAGTTTTCACTTTATTTACAGAGTTCAAGTATTGGTGAAGATAAACATACTTGAAGAAAGCACATTGAACATTAATTGAAAAAGCTCAAAGACGTTAAAAAAGTAATGTCAGAGGAAGTAACTGTTAAAAGAAAAAAAAACAACTTGTGAACCAAATTGTTTGCTTAGATATGTGAATGTGGCAACACTGTGAAGCATATCTGTCAAATTCAATCATTAAACTTGACTCCTTAGCAGACAATAGCCTATTTTGCTGTTAATTCCCCAAAATGAAAAGAAAGTAATTCAAAGTGTTCTTCTGATTTAACGGTGCAATATGTAATCATTTATGTTAAACATTTTCAAAAATGAACAAAAATATTTGTTACAGACTGTGGGGAAACAAGATATTTAATAATATAATATAAGACATCTATCAATTGTGTAGCAGAGAGTCCACATCTCATGTGTGTTCTTGTGAATGGCTGAGTATCTGTCCTGTATTTTTCAGGTGTGCGACAGTTGGAAATCATGTGTTGCTTCGGCTGCATGTCTGTCTTGGCCAACTACTTTGTGTTCATGACTTTCTTCCCAGCATGTGTCTCACTGGTTCTGGAGGTATGGGTACAGCATTTCATTTTATCTGCCTATGTATGAGTGTTAATGTCAGATTGTTTGACTGTGTTGTGTTTGCTTTTGTAGTTGTCCCGTGAGAGTCAGGAGGGCCATCCTATCTGGCAGCTGAGCCACTTTTCCAGAGTGATGGAGGAAGAGGAGGACAACAAACCCAACCCTGTAACACAGAGAGTCAAAATGATCATGGTAATGCCTCTCTTCCTCTTTCATTTGTTTCCTTGTTTTAATTTGAACACAAGTGAGATCTCTCTGCTCTGTGTGCAGTCTCTGGGCCTGGTGATGGTTCACGCCCACAGCCGCTGGATTGCTGAGCCCTTGTCCATCAACACCCCAGTGGGAATGCCACAGGTCAGCATGGAACTGGACCACCTCTCACCCAGGAGGATCGAGCCAGAGAAGCCACTGTGGCACTTCTATCTGACCAGGTGAGGCTGCTGTTATGCTTGCTTTTAACTTCACGTTCACGTGAGTGTGGAGACTAACGTCTAGTCCCGGAGCTCTTTGGAGCATAAGCTTTGCCTGTTCTCTGAATTTGTAAGATGCAATTACATGTGTGAACAGTGGGGACTTTCAGTGCGTATACATGCACAGCTTAGTCGGATAACAGCCATAGTTCGACTGTGCTAATTAACCAGACAACTGCAATTATCTGAGTATACATGCCGGTGAGAAAATCGGATTATTGGGCTGGAGCATGTCATACCCCAATACACTAGGTGGCGCTGTACCCATTTCAACTAGTGGTAACAGAGCCACCTCCGGCTGACCTCTTTACGTCACCAGCTACCTCGGCATTCAAGAAAGATGGCGTACGATGAGTGAGAAGAAGCTACATCTTTGTACAATTTGTATATGGTCTACATGATAATTACACAAACTAGATGCACAATGGCGCTCTTTCTTGCAGTGATTTCGGAGGAAAAACGCTACCGTCCGTGATGCGACTAGCAATCGAATACTCAGGGTGCTTTAATAATTAATTAATTAATTATGAGAAATCCGATCCAGTCCGATTTTAGTCAGACTAAGGTGTATACATGCATCTTAAAGATCCAATCATAGTCTGACTAACCCAGTAATTCCGTTTTCTTGAGTGTCATGTAAACGCACTGAGTGAGGATGTTAACATTTGGTAACCGTGTCCATCCTGAGTGATCCAGTAGTAATTGGACAGCTTTGGTTCGTAGCATTGACAAGTGTTTTGAGTGATGACTTGTAGTCAAATCTCACTTTGCAGCTCTACATGCAAATGAATGCATACATCATGAACAAACGGATACAATGAGTTTTTTACAAATAAAGAAATATCTTCATTTATAAAATCTGCTGAATTAGAGGCAAAGGCCCAAACACAGTTGCCTATTTTGCTTCCTGTTCTCTGTATTTGTAAAATTTGACATGTTCACCATCAGTTCCCAGAGGTGATCATTTCAGTTGGCCCTCAGTGAAAATTGTGATTTCTGACAAAGTGTAGTGTTATAGTGCAATCCAGCAATTCAGAATTTCTGAGTCTGTGTTTCCAGTGCCTTTGCTTGGAAAAACATGGATGCTCACTGCAAACTAGGGCTGTTAAAACTGCTCCAAAATTGCGTTGGAATATTCGCTCTTACAAAAAAAAAAAATTTGAACATTCGAATATCTATATTTGCGCATTATGTCAATAGCAGGAGGAAAAACTAATACAACGAGACATAACTATTTGTATAGGTATTTTTGGGGTATGGTACCTCGGTTCCAATTCTCGACAAAACTCTCTGAAGCCCGTGCCCTCAACGATACTGATCAGCCTCATGTCCTTGCACATGAACAAAGCAAGTTTCTTTGTGCACGCCTCATATAGTGCTGCAGACAAAGAGCTTGTGATGGGTGGTGAAAAATATGGGTCGAGACGTGGCTCTTTAGTTGGAGTTCAGACATCATGGCATGCTCGTTTGGGTAAGGGCTGGGCAATCTACATTAACGATATCTATCGCGATAGACACGTGATCAATATTAATAGAAAATATGTTCGATAGAACGTTCGATAATTTCACTGAACTCCGTTAGAAACAGGTGATCTGCGAGCGGCGAAATACAGTGTGAGGCCCAGTTGCTGGACGAGAGGTTTCTGCACGCAACTCTGTTTACTTTTGATCAAAACAAAACTTAACAATTTCAGACAGAGACGCAGACCTTAGAACCTCTGTATCCCTACGCATTAGCGCAATGGCCCAGTTGCCAGTCTCATTTCACATTTAGCATAATGTGACCATGTATAGATAGATTATTATACATTCATACTGTCCTGCTTGATATTTCTTTCAAAATGCATCAGATTGATGCTCTTAAATATGAAATATTCAACATTTTCTTCCAGGGGAGCATGCCCCTGGACCCCCCATGAGGGGTCATATCCTTCTCACTTTTTCCACCCCTGACCCGTTTTCATGCTTGACATAGAAGCTTACAAAAATGCAGGGGGATAACATCTCAATAAAGAGAACCATAGAGGTACTTTCATGTTGCCTGCCGCATTGGATTTAAAAGCTGAAATGTTGTGGCACTAAATATTTATCTGGCCTAGGGCACCAAATTGTATAGTGCCGACCCTGATTTGACAGTGCTATCAAGAGCCCAACAGGAGAGACCGTGATGCACTGGGATCGCATAACTGAACTATGAGCAGATGTACACTCTCTCTGTGTGGAAATCTGATGTGTTCATATCAGGGGTATGAGGCTTCAGGTAAAACATGCAAACAGTTGAATCTTTTAATTTAACAGCAAAATCCAATAGGACTAATTAAATCCTGAGTTGGGTGCAGCCTGACACGGCGTCATCACAGTACGGCAAAGCATTATCCGTCATCATCTCCCGCATCATCATGCGAGTCAATTAGAGCGGATCATTCTTGGTGGTGGCCCAGTTAGTTTATTTACTAATATCAAGTCTGTAGCTTTGATTGTTTAAAGAGTTCCCCTTTTTAACTATTTCAATACAGATTTGTTGTTCACAATATAGCATTATCAAGCATAAGATATGGTGCATCCTCTGGACACATGGACAGTGAAGTTGAAGGTCCTTTTGGATTTTAATACATCAGAGATATAAGGATGCATGCCCATCAACATTACTGGTTAATGATGAAATCAGTTGAAACTGTGTGTTCAAGCATTTGCAAAATGTTGGTAGGTAAACTGCACTTTAGACAGAAGCAGACAGGCTGATATGGCAATGTTGAGACACACTGACACTTTTTTGGAGGAAACAAACAACTTCATGATCTGCATTTAATGCAAAATTTACAAGAATCAGAATAGTCGTAGCAAGGTTTCTCCTCACTCAGCAACTCTTAAAAAAAGTCACCTTTAAGAAAGTCTGGAGATAATGGAAGTTACTATTTCAACGGTTAGTGGAAACAGACTGCTCCTAGAATTGGCACTTTTCCAGTCTACAGGAGCAGTTGGTGTTCAGTATCTTGCTCAAGGAGACTTGGACATGCAGCCACGGGAGCCACGGAGATTAACTAGCGACATTCCGATTTACGGGAAGACTTACTCTACCTCCTGAGCTGCAGCCTGTAATAAATAACATGTCATTTGCATTATCGTGAATCACATAAAAGTGTCTTGGGAGTGTTAAAAACTACGAACTCTACACTTGTGATTGGATCGCTCAGGACATGTGTTGATACCAGAACAGCCTCAATATGTCAGGATGTCCACCAACGTTTGTAGTGTGTAGTACGCCTTTATTGACAAACTCACGAACATCATCTGATAATGAAAACAGTTTTGTTCTTTATATTACGAGTGTGGCTGGAACATTAGTCTCCAGCAACACAACACTTTTTGAACATCAAATGATTTCTCGATGCAACTTAATAATATTAAATTCATTCTAAAGATTCTTATTCATAGTATTTCCAGGTAGGAAATGATGTTCATAGAGTTACAGGTGGGCCTGACTTTGTTTTCAACTCAGACACTGAGTGATGACTTGTAGAATGTACATGTATTAAACTGGGTTTTTTTGGCCATAATTGAGCAGATGTATCGTGAAGTGACCAATGAGATCCTTCCCCGTTTGTCTTGGTTGCTTATACCAGCCTATGAACCATTTGTGTAAGTTCTTTAATGTGGCTGCACTGTGGATTTCTTCGTGAAGAATTTAGGTCTTATATACTGCAACAGCCGAAAGGATATGACTTTCTACACATTCTCAAGTGCCTCGTCTCAGTGTCTCTCTCTGTCTGTTAACAGAGAGCAACCGTAGCTAACATGAACAACCAGCTTTCAGAAGTTCCAAAGAGCCACTTTAGCATTTATCTCGACAACTACTGTCGATACCTCAGCATAAATAGAACATTGACATTTGTATTGATGCTATGCTATGTACAAAAAAAGAAAAAAGAAGCAATTGGCAACTTCTGAACTCAATAATAAGAGTTCTTGTACATTTTTTTGTCCCTCGTCCCCCACAGGATGATATCCATGGACATAGAGCAGGTGATCTGTCTGGCCTTGGCCCTGCTGCTGGCTATCAAGTATATCTTCTTCGAGCAGGTTGAGATGGAGTCTACACTGTCACTGAAGAACCCCATGACTATGTCCGCCCCAGCCCTAACCCCGCGACGGCCTATTGAGACTTGCTGCAGGATGGAGCCATACACTCCCCAGTCCCTGGCCCCTGCCCAGAGTGTGGCTGCTCCGGCACCTGCCAGAAAGGAAGAGAGAGGTATGTCTGTGCTCAGTTATGATGTTGTAGCAGGTGGACTTAAGTTGCACTGTGGTATCCAACTCTGTCTTGTTTCATTAGATGAGGTTATTCGGCCATTGTCTGCCCCAGCTACGGATCCACAGCCAAAGAGCATCTTTGTCGTTGGGGGGGGGGAAGAAGAGTTCAAGTCCAAGATTGAAAAGTCAACCCTCCTCCAAAAGCCCAGAAGCCTGGATGAATGTGTAGCCATCCTTAACAACCCTGAGGTGAGACAACTGAACCGTACAATCTCCCTTTCATAGCTTACCTCCTCTCAGGTGGCTGAGTAGTTACATCATGTCAGCCTACTGTCCAGCTCCCTAAGATGTCTCTTTCAGTTGTGGAGCCATGCCATTAACTGCACTGTAACGAGATTTGTCATTCCACTATCTCTCTGAGGCTGAACCAATTAGAGCATGACGCCAATAGAAAAGACACTTGCACTGATTTGGCTGCCTCTGTGCGTCCTCAAATCCACTCAGCTCACTTTTGAATTTTTTCAGACTTGACTTGAGGTGTCATGACAGTTGAATAGACTTCTCCCACAGTGCAAGGATTGTTCCATCCAATAAGACTTGTGAGAATCGTGATTTATTATCACTTTTTTAAAACACGAGTAAAAAAAAAAATGGTATTAGAGTCAATTGTGCTATCTCTATAATAATGAGTGGACATAGATGAATTTGAAGAGTGGTTGTATGTGGTACGATAAGTACTTCATACAACCCCACTTTATAACCCCACGAAATAATTGCTTCTATTGCTTCTTTATTTGCCTATACATTCACCATTGCTCAGTTGCATCGTTGCATTCTTTTGTTATACAAGAAGTTTATAATAGAACGTTTGGAGGTATATATTTCACAACGCTAATAACCTACATTTGAACAAAGCTGGCACAAAAGCCCTTCCTAGCAAGTTGGAATATTTCATTTCAGTTATTGTCAGGATAACTGCAACAGTCAAGAAGAATACAGAAAGTACATAAAAAAAATATGAGAAAAGACTGTAATGAATATTAAGTATGTATGTATTAAGCTCACAAAGTTATTCAATTCTGTGCAAAGCTCTTCCTCATTGGATGTGCACAATTTCAGAGTGTAGAGAATATGTGTTATGAGATGATGGTCAAAGATGTCAACTGATGTAATGTGCAGAGACAAATGGGGGGACTTGTTGGTGAGAGGCACTGTTAAGAGAATTGTCTCCTGACCAGCTTAGCCTGTGATGGATGGATTTACTAAACAACCCCTTTTTGAAACAAACCATCTGGCAAAATACTGAGCTTTTGTGACTCCAGATGTTTATTCCTCTCGAAGCTCCAAGCTCTGCGCTCAACTGTCGCCTCCAGGGCTTGCCAGTTCCAGCAGCTGTTTGCTGGTTAATGCTTGAAGGGTAACTCGTTAATCTAAAACATCGGTGTCTTCACCTTTGCTCTGGTGTTTTTCGAGCAGATGAGAATAAAAGGCAACTCTGTTGGTAGGGTTAGTTCATTTTTTAAATGTTTTCAACTTAAAATTAGTCTATATCATACAAAATCCACTTTTTTTTTAGGACAATGTGGCCATTTATGTTACACAATTTCGGTCAATTAGAACTACCAGACTTATTTCAAATACCCATTTATAGGGTTAGGGTTAGGGCCAGTAATTTGTGCCTCTGTGCTGATTGTGGCATGATTGTGTCTCTAACAGCTGGGGCCTCGTTTACTGAGTGATGCTGAGGTGATGCTACTGGTCAACTCCAAACACATTCCTGCATACAAACTGGAGGCCATGATGGAGAGACCAGAGAGAGGAGTGGCCATTCGAAGACAGATGATATCTGCCAAACTTCCCTCTCCTTCTGCACTCTCCTCACTGCCATACACCAACTATGACTACTCCAAGGTGAGGACGCACACACACACACACACACACACACACACACACACACACACACACACACACACACACACACAAAAGAGCTGTCTTCTCTGTTTCACTCTGCTTCCTGTTTTACAAGTTACTCAACATTTTTGTTTTCCAGGTAATGGGTGCCTGCTGTGAAAATGTGATTGGCTACATGCCTGTACCTGTGGGTGTGGCTGGACCACTGCACCTTGATGGGAAGCAGTTCCAGGTCCCAATGGCAACCACAGAGGGCTGCTTGGTTGCCAGTACCAACCGCGGTTGTCGAGCAATCGCTGTAAGTGTCAGCAATGTTGTTTCAAAAAAGAAGCTGATGGGGCCTTTCAGGACATGTACTGTAGTGGAAAAAAATGAATTGTAATACACAACATATGAACAGCAAATTTTCAGCCACTGCCCTCAGGTCAGTCATTTTTTTATAACATAATATATATCATACTGCATCGTGTTGTCACTGCTGGTGGTAAGATGTTGCTACCTTTACTAAGAATTATCTAGCTGTAGCTGAAGGAGTTAATTTCATACGTTGCTTTGAAATCTCAGGACCACAAATTAATTGTAGAACTTTTTTTGACAGCTGATATATAGAGTATTACTAATTAATAATACACTGCCTGGCAAGTTTTGCCTTAAAATTATAAGGAGCAAATTTATATTTGAATTGAATGTTCAGTCAAAAATACATGATTTGCTCTTTGGGTATGTTGTTAAAATGAGAACATAGAATTTTTAAACTGAGCTCTCAAAAAAAATGATAGCAATGCTGTCAAACTGATTGGTCAAGTTTTTTAAATTACTAAAATGACGTTTCCCTGACAAGGACTTATTGTGAGTTAATTCTCAGAGCACAGAAACTAGTGGTACATGTGATAGTGCTTATAAAGATCATAGAGGAGTGGTTCAGATGGAGAGCTGGGTCATCACAGCATCAGACTTTGGAAATGAGGGACACGCTGACAAATGACTAATCATATATTTTTCATTAAGTGGTGTTTCTTTTATTTCAGAATCTTTAGTAGTACTCTGAAACTGTGATAATATACATGGTACCTGACTTGTGATCCTGCTCCCTGCATGCTGAAGCTTGGAGGTGGAGCCAGCAGTCGTATCCTGGCTGACAGCATGACTAGAGGACCTGTAGTGAGGCTGCCCTCTGCCTGCCAGGCTTCTGAGGTCAAGGCCTGGCTGGAGAGCACAGACGGTTTTCAGGCCATCAAAGATGCATTTGACAACACCAGCAGGTAAAATATAAAGCTGTCGTGGAGGTAGACAGTAGACATAGACTTCACTCAGTGTCCATTGTGTGTCAACATGTTGTCTTTGTGTGAAAGAGTGTGTGGTTGCTGTTTGCAGGTTTGCAAGGCTCCAGAAGCTGCTGGTTGCTCTGGCTGGGAGAAATCTCTACATCCGCTTCCATTCCAAGACTGGTGATGCCATGGGGATGAATATGATCTCTAAGGTAACTGTTTAAGTGCTTAAAATGCATATGAAAGTAACCCAGTATGTGAACCATTTCATGACAGTTGTAACCCTAGTATAGGTATGATGATTAACCACTGACTGTAATGATACCAGCTGTTGCCATCATGGCAGTGCCTGACTCTGCGTAACCGGCAGCTGATCAAAAAAGGATAGAGGTGGAGCGTGGCTGGAACTGAACCGAGCCGAGCTAGTTAGACAAGTCCACCTAGTGGAAAGATACCAAGCTAGCTATATTTAACAAGCTGTTTATGTTCACACATAAAGAGAATGGTCCCCTGAACAGTTATGCCTGTGATAGATGATAACAGACAGATAGTTTGTCCAATCACCTTTTGTATCAAGTAAGTATTTTTTGAAAGTACTTTTTTACTTTTTTCCAAATAGTTTCTAATGGCTCCTTCCCAGGTAGATTTATAAGACAACTCCTTCTGTAAAACAAACCATCCAGCAAAATACTGAGCTTTTGTGACTCCAGGGCCCATATTCACAAAGACTTTTTTTTAACGTTAGAAGGACTCCTAAATCAGACAGAAAAGTTTTTATGTAGGAGTCGTTTCTTAAAAGTAATTCACAAAGCCGCTGAGACCTACTTTTAGTTATGAAAGCAGTGAACTCCTAAACTAGAAGTAACTCTCTGTTGCTATGGATGACGTCATTTTATAAGGACGCACTTAGAAGCGGTGACAACGGTGATTGGTTGTTGAGTGACAGGGCAGCCCATTGAAAAGTCATTTAGGCTACGCAATGCATGAAGTGAAAATAAGGAAGTTGCCTACAAGCCCATGACAAAGCCTATGGAAAGATATTGGATGAAGAAATGTGTTTGTGTGGGACTAGTATAACCTGGGGACCTCCAGTAATTTGTAATAATTGCGGAGGTCGTCTGTGATCTTAATCCTGTGCGAATCTGCTATGTCCATAATTTGTAAAGTAAAAATTCCACCGTGAATTACCTACCATATTTCACCAAACACAGAGGTCATGGGATAATATTAGTCCCGTGCGAATCGGCATCTATGTGATTTGGGGTTGTTTTTTGTTTTTCTTAAGGTTCTTTGTGTTTTCCACACCTTTTTTCTGCCTTTTTCCCGGTCGAGAATTATGGAGGCTGCATTGGGAATTATAAATTAAAGTTTTGACAGCATTTTGGGTGCAAATTCAGGAGGCTCATCAGAAGAGCGAAATTTCGAAAGATGATTAGATGGATTACATGCATGGCAGCATGCGGTAAGGAACATTTTTCTATCTTTCAACAGGCTCACCAGTTATTATATTAAAAATATCCATATCTAACAGTTGTGCTGCTCCAGCAAGGGCTCCGGTGCGATCGACCCGGGGGATAATGTCAGTAAATTAGAGTTAAAACACAGACTTTGCTTATCCTGTGCGAATGCGCCGCACGAAACACGGACGTGGTGGGATAATTTCTAAATCACTTGAGGTCCCCAGGTAATACTAGTCCCGTGCGAAGAGCTGCATTTTCCCCGTAGCCAAATACAACTGTGTTGCCAAACATTTTAACTCTGGCGTTATTGGATTGTTTCAGTTGGTTGGGAACGTTATTGCGTCCCCCACCAACTCCACCACAACTTCAGTCTCTTCGCGGTCCATCCGACCTCGTTTTAATAATTCCCTGTCATTTAGCGTTTCCAAAACATTCGGCTGTGACCAGGTCTTAGCGAGTTAGGAGTCCTCTGGACTACTTCTAAGGTCTCCCAGAGGGAAACATTTAGGCTTAAAATGTTTTGTGAATAACTCTTATTTTCAAAAATTAGGAGTCCTAAAGTTACGACTGACACGCCCATTATTTTTAGGAGTTGCTCCTAAATTCGCCTGTTAGGAGCTACTTTTAGCCTTAAGATTCTTTGCGAATACGGGCCCAGCTGTTTATTCCTCCAGACACTCTGGGCTCTCCCCTCAGCTGTCGCCTCCAGGGCTTGCCAGTTCTAGCTTCTGCTGGTTAATGCTTAAAGGGTAGCTCATTAATCCCATACATCAGTGTCTTAACCTTTGCTCTGGTGTTCTAGTCCAATTATCTATACAGCAGACATACTATTTGTTTGATGTTTACATTAAAAATTCTCCAAAAGGCACTTCAAACATGGGTGGCGGTGCAGATCAGTGACTTGAATTAGCTGAGGTTGTTATACCAGGATGTAAACAGTCTTATTTCTGCAATATAGTGGGGCATTTTAACATGGAGTCTAGTGGGCCCCAAGTGGCCATCAGAGGAACTGCAGTTTTTGGTAATACTGCATTGGCTTTATTTTTCAGCCGCTTGTTATTAACTATTGTTGTTCCTGCAGGGTACAGAGCAGGCTCTGAGCAGACTGCAGCAGAACTTTCCAGAGCTGCAGGTTGTGGCTATTAGTGGGAACTACTGCACCGACAAGAAACCAGCCGCCATCAACTGGATCGAAGGCAGGGGCAAGTCTGCTGTCTGTGAGGCTACCATCCCCGCTAAAGTGGTCAGAGAGGTAGGAGGTCCCAGGATTGAGAGTGCAGCTAACTGTTGTTGGCACTTTGTACGGCCCTACTGGCCTAAAATTGTGACTACATAGTGCCTTTCTAGGCTTAGCCGCTACTCAATGTGCTTTACAACACAAGTCAGCATTTACCTATTCACACACACATTCATACACAGGCTACCATGCAAAATGACACCTGCTTATCAGGAGCGATAACCATTCATAGGCACACAAACACCGATGGGGAGCAATTTGGGGATCAGTATCTTACCCAAGGATACTTCGACATGTAGACTGCATGGAACAACGACCGTCTGATTGGTGGACAAGTGCTCTGTGTCCTGAGCCACAGCCGCAGAATTAATGAGTTTTTCCATCCTTAAAACCACTGACTTTGTGTACATCAATCAAACTATACTCAGGTGCATAAGTTAAACACTGGAATGATTTTTGCATCATTCTGGTGTTCATGCTGAGCTTTAATCCTTCGTGCTCCCTTCAAGTGCACTGCATCTTCCTATGTTGTTGTGTCCCTACACGCCTTACACTGTAGGCATGTAGAGATCTTTTCAGGGTCAGTGGGAACAGGCACAGATGGAGAGACTAAAGTTGTGAACTCATCTTGTGTGAACCTTTGTTTCTTGAGCCATTCAAACTTGATGTTTTTACTCAATTTTTTTGTGGGAAATAATGAAAATAAAAAAGCAATGTACGAAAGAAATGTACTGTTGTTTAATACTTTATCCAAAAGACATTATAGAAGTACACAGAAGGAAATTATGAATCTAGATTATATTTCACAATAAATTACATTTTTAATTTTAGTTTCACAGAAGTTGTAAGTTTTACTCTATTAATTAGAATCAACCAATCTCATATGAACTCTATATTTACTCCTCGTCCTTGTGCTGCAGGTGTTGAAGACGTCAACAGAAGCTCTGGTGGAGGTGAACATCAGCAAGAACCTGGTGGGCTCGGCCATGGCTGGTAGCATTGGTGGATGTAACGCACATGCAGCCAACTTGGTGGCTGCTATCTACATAGCCTGCGGACAGGTAAAGTAGTTCTCAGGAGCTGTTGTACATTTGGGTATTCTAATGTATCTGTGTTTTCTGTGTTAGTTTACGGCTGTCTTTGTTTGTCCTTCAGGATCCAGCCCAGTCAGTGGGTAGCAGTAACTGCATCACCTTGATGGAGGCATCAGGACCAACAGGGGAGGACCTGTACATCAGCTGCACCATGCCCTCTATAGAGCTGGGCACAGTAGGAGGAGGTACCAACCTGCCCCCTCAGCAAGCCTGCCTCCAGGTAGACACACACATAGACTAGCCATACCAATATGAACAGTGTTTCATAGTTGTTATTTTCATCCTCATCGTGTGCGTGTGTGCAGATGCTGGGCGTGCAGGGAGCCAGTCAGGACTGTCCAGGGGAGAATGCCCGGCAGCTGGCCAGAGTGGTTTGTGCCACCGTGCTGGCTGGAGAGCTCTCACTGATGGCTGCTCTGGCTGCTGGCCACCTGGTCAAGAGTCACATGACACACAACAGGTAATTCACATTTTACATGGCTCATTGTGTCTGTTAGCTATAAACTGGTTTTCACGCTCTGATCTGAATAGCAATCATGGATCTAACAAGGGAAATACAGCATCAGGGAGACGCTGTTCATTCCTATGAAAGCTGCTCAGTGGTACATTAGGCCAAAAAAGCTTGACATACCGAGCAGTAAATTACCCAGACTTATATGTTGCAGACCTGCCAACTTGTACGCATTTTGTACACTCGGCACGCATTTTGACCCTTAAGTACGCTTGTACGCATTGCTGCTCTGCTGGTACGCATTTTGTTGCATTTCGCAGTTCGCCCGTTTCAGTTTCTATGCAAGTTCAGATCTATGAAGTTGATTCTGTGTGTAAGTGGAGTGAAAAGCTTTTGGCCAATCAGAGCACTGCATTTTAACACCCTCGCCCACCTCCCCCTCCTACCAAATGCTCCGCATGTTCAATTCAATTTGGTGCCTCAAGCAAGCCAGGCTGGCCGGATAACTGATCCCTCTTTGGCCGTTTGCTGTTGCTGCTGATGCAAACAGCATTGAAAAGGTAAACCACTCCTCAAAGTTACCGTTTGTCGATGTTGTGTGGTGGTGGTACCGCCTCCCAAAAAAGGTTTGGAAACCTCAAAGATTTCTTGACAGCTATCAGGGAGATGGTGTTGGCTCCACATGTCCAGGCTACCCCATCACGCGTTCTGCATCATGTGCAAGACAGACATTGACATCAGTCACCAAGGGGCAACAGGTAACGAGCACAGAACATCCTGGTAGTGTGCAACCTGTCTAAGCATACAAACTAATTGCGGTTAAACAACCTGTTGAAGCCTTATTCAGCTATTGTAAGTGCTGTATCTTGTTGATGAGGGTTCACAGTCATCCAGGTCAGTTTCTTGATGACATTTCACCTCTCATCCAAGAGGCTTCTTCAGTTCTAACTAACTGGAGAGGAGTTGCAGGCTTTTAATCTCTGTGTGGGAGAGATACAGAGTTGTTAGGGCCACCTGTGGGTCATTGATCCAACTGACCATAATAATAATAATAATAATAATAATAATAATGATAACAATAATAATAATAATGATAACAATAATAATAATAATTAATTAATTGTAAAGCACTTTGTAACTTGCTTTTGAAAAGTGCTACATAAATAAACAGATAATATAAAAAGTTAAAAATCCAAACAAAGATAAAACATATAAAATAATTTACATAGTTGGTAGTTGGTATACAACAGTACCAAGAATTAAGAAAAAGCCATAAGATTAAAGTGAGTTTTAAGAAGGGATTTAAAAGAGGATACTGAGTTAGCCTGCCTGAGATCTCTAGGGAGTTCCATAGCCGAGGGGCATGAATAGCAAAGGCCCGGTCACCTTTAGTGACAAGTCGAGGTTTTGGAACCATTAAGAGGGCCCTGCTGGAGGCGGCGATCAGGCTCATAAGGAGTCAGCAGATCACAAATATAGGCAGGAGCCTGACCATTCAAGGCTTTAAAAACAAGCAGTAAAATCTTAAAAATCAATTCTAAAACTCACAGGTAACCAGTGAAGGGCAGCAAGGATTGGTGTTATGTGGTCACATCTCTTAGTACGCGTTAAAAACCTAGCAGCAGCATTTACTATCAGCTGCAGTCTTTGGATGTTTCGCCTGCTGACACCAGAGTTAAGTGCATTACAGTAGTCTAGTCTGGAGGAGATGAAAGCATGGATGACCTTTTCTAAGTCTGGACAAGAATGACCTGATCTTTGTTAGCTGTCTCAGTTGGGCAAAGCATGCACAACTTTAGTCACCTGAGTATCAAAAGATAATTCTGAGTCAAAGATGCTACTGAGATTGTAGGCCTCTTTTCGAACATTGTTAGATAAGGCGCCAAGACTAGAGGAGAGAGTGGTAATGTTACTAGTGCTGGGGCCAGAGGGGCTCATTATAACAATGTCTGATTTGGAGTCATTTACCTGCAGAACATTTTCGGACATCCAATTTTTTATCTCACCAAGGCAGGAGAAATTACGAGAAACATCACTTTTACCAGGTTGTAGTGGGACCAGGGGTTGAAGCAAATAAAAATCCTGAGCATGGATGTTTTGCGTGTGTGTGTGACGGGGGGGGGTATCTATTTTTAGATCATACTGGAAGTACTGTGGCATAAGTGCTGAGGCATTGCTATAATCACTTTCCTGTGTTGAGTTTGTACTCCATTGACAAAGAAATGTTGTTGTTTTGCGATGAACGTGCACACGCGTATTTTCAAGTTGTATTTTCACACACACGGTCAGCCATTGATGCCAGCACTGTGGTTGTTGCTCCCGGTAATCATGTTGTGTGTTGGAGAGTGCAAACAGCTGCTCTATGAGTGGTGTCTACCGCTGGCTGGTTAAATTCTTTTTAGGAGATTAATGTTGGTTTCATTGATGAAATCTAACAACTATGGCAGTTGCATTAGTTTGTCTGAGTGAAAAGTGTGCAGGGCTGCCTCTGGGCTAATGTTACATCAATCGCTCTGGCTACGTTGTCCGAGGTGCCTGAAAACTTAAGGCCCGCCCTACTCTGCTCTGATTGGCTAGAACTCCTTGGTTACCTTGAGTACCATTGGTAGTTGGAACTATCACTTAAATCATGTTGCTGTGGCAACATGATTTTAAAAAAAACCCAAAAAAACACTTCATCAAAATATTGCTACGCCGGATTTCTGGCACCGTGCCGGAGGTCTTCAAGCCCTGAGTGGGACATACAACTGCGTATCATCTGCATAGCAGTGGAAATCAATATTGTGTCTACACATGATTTGCCCCAGGGGTAGCATGTAAACAGTGAATAGGAGGGGACCCAAAATAGACCCCTGAGGGACCCCACGGAAGAGAGGGGCACAAGAAGAGGAGGCTTTTCCAAGCCTTACCTGTTCATGTGGGTTGCCAGGGCTAGGTGCTCCATCCAGGGGTACTGCCAAGGATTTTGGGCCCCATGAAAAGAAATCTAATTGGGCTCTTGTATAGGTCGGCGAAAACATTTGATGCCGTTTTATATAAAACTATGCATTTTAATGATATTTTTGACTATCATTCCCATATTTGTAAAAAGAACAACATGACAGTTACGTAGTCACTGCTCACTGTCTCCCTTGTAGTCCTGTATTCAGGTCTAATTTATCTCTACAACTGCAGTGGCATTGGATCTGGGGTGAAAAAATACATTTATGAGGCTATATGGTCATTGCGATTTAATCTTCTGATTTCCAGAAAATATAAACATTTCTCTGATTGTACTGAGAGTTGTATTGTGTCACACTGTCTGCACGCACCAGAAATGTTCTCCCATGTTCCTAATGCAAAGCAGAGGGGTGAAAGTCCCAAACTACTGACCAAACATTCCACTTTTTGAAGTATATCATATATACACATGCATATGCTCTTTTACTTCAGAACCGTTTTTAATACATGAAAATGAGTCTGAAAGAAATATGGATTACAGGCTATTTTTATTTTATGGGGGGCTGACAGACAGTTGCTGCTGCACTAGATATCTGTTCGAACAACATGTTTATTTTAATGATACTCTGCCTCATTTATCATTATGTGAGAAAATGTTTTTTTGAATTTCTGTCATTAATAAATATTTCATTTTCTTTTTTGTGATGGTAAAAAGAGACCATTATAAGAGAAATCCCCACAGACTCCCTGGAATGATGCTAACTGGCTTGTCATTGAACACAATGTTGCTCACCATCTTCACTGGGACAGGGAGGGGCACAGTTATCGGGAGACTAAGCTGCTGCTGACTCATCTGTTGTTAAGTCTGCTAAAAGGGGCATGGACAATGATTTAATATGAATATCTTGCTAAAAGTAGGCTAATACTAGTCTGTAGCCAGCTAGCTAGCTTATTTCGCTATGGACATTAAGGCCAACAGGTTAATACCACTCACAGTAGAGGTGTATAAATCTTTACTCATGCGGATCTTTAACCCGGTTCATTAAAATAACCTGTGAGTCGCAAATCTCTAGTATCATTAACTTGAATCGATTGAGTCCTACTATAATCAAATCTAAAATGATGAAAAGTGTTGCGCAGAGCCGTATACATAGCAAGCGTGTAGCCCACTAGCCCCGGGCTTGCTACAAGCTACTAGCTACTAGCTTCGAGCTACTAGCTACGAGCTACTAGCTACAAGTGTTTCCCTCATCGGCTTGCGGGCTAGCTTGCGAGCCTCTATGCCGGATGCCGGAAACACAGCCAACTTGTGGCTTGCGAGTCGGCTGTGTTTCCGGCATCAGGGCTCGCAAGCTATGAGTCGGCTCTGCTTCCGCCACCGAGGCTCGCAAGCTACAAATCGGCTGTGTTTCTGGCACCGAAGCTTGCAAGCTAGCCCGCAAGCCAATGCCGGAAACACTCATAGCAAGCTCTTAGCCAGTAGCTCGTAGCACGCTCGTAGCTCGTAGCAAGCTCATAGCTAGTAGCTCGTTACACACAGCCGGAAACACAGCTGACTTGCCGCAGCACTAGCTTGCGAGCCGCGATGCCAGAAGCGGCCACGACTTGAGTCAGAGCAGGATAGCGCAAACAGCTGGCTACGTTCTGAATGAGTAGCAGACGAGGGAGTGAAGTCTCTGGGTTAGACTTCCTTGTGTCAGCGTGAAAAGCACATCCATGTCATAGTACAACAGAAGCCATTCTTCCACCTCTGAATTTCAGAAATAATTCTTATATAAATATTATTCAAAAATATTAAGTAGTATATTGTAAGTAGGCTATTATTATCTCTATTTGGGAAATGTATCCATTTAGTTCTCTATTATTTTCAGTTCTCTATTATTTATTTAGGGTTCTAAACCTGATGGGGTAGAACTAAAATTGTGCCGGTTTAATTTTTTTTTGTTGTCTGCTGCTTGAGCTCAAATTCCTGTGAGCTGGAATGGGCCAGAAACTTGGCCCAATGATTGGAAATGATGTGCATCAACTTTTATTAAAATATGAGCCCAGTCAACCAGATGGTGGCACTGTAATTAAGGCTTGAACATTTTTGGGAAGGCCACGCCCCTCACACCAGTCTGATTGACTTGAAATTTGACATTCAAGTCCAGCTCGATGTGCTCTACAAAAAAGTCTCTTGGACCATAAAGCTCCGCCAATCCTAGAGTTTTGCTAATTTGCATGTGAAAAACAGTAAAATGAACAGAACTTTTGAAAGATTGACTCTATCAACACCAAATTTGATATACAGCTTCGGGGGATGAAAAGACATATTTCTACTGTAAATGAGCAAGATTCATAAAAAACATGGCCGCCACGGACCAATGTATTTTCACAATGGGCGGGGCTTATAAATGATTGGCCATAACTCCCACACCCTTTGCCTGATCATCACAAACCTTGGTGGGTAGGTTCAAAACAGGACTGGGAATCTGCCTACCAAAGCATGTTTAGCTCAACCTATAGGGGGCGCTATAAATGCTACACATGCGTATCTCAAAGACCATTGGACCGAATTTCACTAAATTTGGTATGCATGCTCTAGGGGCGACTATTAACTAATGTCTTGAGTGCCATGTTGCTAGGTGAAAGTGGGCGTGGCCTATTCGTCATTAACCATCATTGTTTAATGGTGAGGTGGAAGGACCCAGAGACACGAAACTTGGTACGTTGAGTATAAATGACGTCCAAATGCTGCTCCAAAAATGTTATCCCAATCTGTCAGATGGGGGCGCTATAACATAGGGTGTAAACTTCAAAAGGCTCTCCCTGCTAAGCCATAAGTGCTATTGACTTGAAATTTTTCATACACGTCCTCCTGATAGTCCTCTACAAAAAAGCCTCCTGCACCACGAAAGCCACTATTACAGATTTTTTGCTCATTTGCATAATTATCTCCACATTTCTCGCAAATTATCATGATCATGGAACTGTGATTACTTGAACATTATAATACCTATTGAAACTTGTATACACATCAATAGGTAAATTTGAATTTCTGTTTTAATGTTCAAAGAAAGTCTCTATGTGAAAGTATAACACAAATGCCATTAGCATGTAGCTGAAAACCCAATTTGGAGAAATCTGGAGCTCATCATGGGGATGTGTTGCACAGATCTTTTAGGAACACGTCGGCCAATGTCATCAACTGCGGGGGATGAGGGTCAGGGTGGCCGGTTTGGGGCGAAAGGGGCTAGAAACTGCAGATTGCCGCTTGCGGCTTTATTTGTTTTATTTTGTTTTATTTTATTTTATTTTAGTATCTCTTATTTTTCCAATCATGTATATAATGTTTTATTGCATTGTGTTTTTTTTACTACGTTAGTGGTTAAGAGACAATGGGCTAGGACTGAGTTTCCATGGTGATTAGGCAATACTGACTCAAGTGACTCAAGTGACTAGGACAACCCTGTTCAATTTAGTGAGTGACTCATAATGACTTGAATCCTTAAAAGGAACCGTATTTACCAGCTCTAACTCAAAGACTATAGGCTACCCACCTTTCTTGGTGAAAAACTGGGTTACAGATTGACACCCTTTCCTTTGTCTTTCCTCTCTCTCTTTCCTTTTTTGAAAACCAGATTTTGATTTAGGCAACATTTTCATCACTGTAGTTCTGACGCATTTACTGACTGCAACAAGTCACCATCACTGATAAGTGGAGAAGGGTCTAACTGCAGAACCGGAGCGCCCAATGGCCCCTCCCCCGCAGTTGTAGATGCAGCCGTTTTAGACGTATGCATGTGCGACTGCCACCATTTTAGACGTACCCATGCGCGACTGCCACCGATGACTTTGTTCTTTCGTATCTAGGCAACACAGTACACAGTCTTAAAGGTTTGATTTCAACTCGCGCATGCGTACTTCTAAAATGGTGGCTCTCGCACATGCGTACGTTTCAAAACTGCCAGGATCTAGGGCGCTGCAGCTCCATGATATTGGGTAAGTGCGCTCAGGCAGGATCAAACCATTTCATGCAGGTACAGGGGAATGGTCGGCAGGGGCGTCGCTAGGAGTGCAAAACATCCGGGGCTTTAGCCCTGCGCAGTGTTGCCTCAGTTACCTTGAAAAAGTAATCTGATTACTGATTACTCCTTAAAACTAATTCGAAGCTTGATAGTACTTTGTCGCCAGCACAGAGTGAACAACAAACCTTAATATTCTCATCTTTAGCTGAGAGGAACTCAAAATAATGACTATATTTCCAGCTAGAAAACGCGCATCTCTCTCCTCCCTCCATTGTTGTTGTGTTTATGTCGCTGCGTGGTGTTACACATGAGTTGTGCTCGTGCTGAAAATGTGATTTGTCGCAAACGATCACTCCCCGAGACAAGAAGAAAGCAAAAATGTACATTCTTACTAAGGAAAATTACAAAAACAATGATAAGTAACTTTAATCTGATTACTGGTTTGTAAATATTGACGTGTCAGATTACTCGTTACTGAAAAAAGTGGTCAGATACCGGCATCACTGCCCGCAGATAGAGTCTTTTTTTAACGGGGCCCGGGGAAATTTGGAAAATTTGGAAAATTGGGCTATTTAAAGATGCAATTTCAACATAGTTTGAGAAGGAAAGGAAGGCCAATTGCTGGGGTCCTCATCGTCATGTTTTAATCACAAATAAAGCTAATTTTCCCTCACTAGGCCTATGTTTACATTAAAGATACTAGTGCAGTGCCCGTAACAAAAGTGTATTCCTATAAAAAAGTGGGAGGTTAAGGAGCTTTTTCATGGATGGCCAAATGAGGCTGTGTTTGAAGGTGGGACGTCAGGGATATTTAGGTTTGTTGTGAAATCCGATATTCCAGGGTATAATTGGCTGTTTTTGACTATTTTTGATTTTGCCATTATATTTCACCTTAAAAACTATTTACTTGGTGTCATTATTTTCAGCACAACCTCACATGTGTGACTGTACAGTTATTTTTTTTATTTTGACAAACTGTATTAACACAATGGACCTAAAATCACAAAAAAAAACATAAAATCCGAGTAGAAAAAGTTTGATTTTTTTACTGTGAAAACCACAAATAAACATATTTACAACAAACCATTTTTTTTTTACTTATAATGCAAATATAAATAGTTGTTTGCTAAATTTGTGCATACATTTAAAAAATTTACCAAATTATATGTAACTATTTACATTTAAATGCAGGCAATGCTCAGGTCTGCCTGTGCTCCATGAGAGCTGCACTACCTGCTCCACATTCAGCATCTTCTCATTGTTCTGACTCATTAAACGAAAAACCAACTCCACTACACACTAAACACACTACACCAAACACTACATAACACACTAACTACACACTCCAAACACGCTAAATGTAACAAATCTCTCAACTCTCAATATCGCTGTCCGACCGTCGTTGCCTGTCAATCATCCGCCTAGGTCCCTCCCACAACTTCCTGTTCCTCAACAACCAAACTTGCTGCTTGGACACTTTAGTGACAAAAGCCCGTTTTTACCGTTTCTTTCTGCACCAGACACAAAGCAAACGTGACGGCAATGTTCGCGAAAAGGGTCCGGTTTTGGACGTGCCGATGCGTCCGGTCCTTCGCCTCGGGAGGTGGGCCGTGTAGCTAGCCGCTAGCAGCTAGCTTCGGTCCGGACTCGTTTAATCTCATTAATCCACAACAGTCAGTTTAGATGCACAGAACAGAACAGAACGGGACCGAACCGCCGGCAAAATCCCGGTCCAGCTCGCTCCGCTGCAGGTATAAATCCGCTTGTTTCTTCAGGTATGTCGTGGGCTTGAGCTCTGCAGTGATTGGCTCTGGTGCGCACGTGGCCACGGTGTGCAGTGATTGTCTCTGGTGCACACGTGACTGTGGTGGCTCCGGTGGACAATGCTCGGCGGAATTTGTAAAGCATTTATGAAATAATTTATTCACGGTATCATTGCAGTCCAAGCAAATGCTTAGATGCACACCACTGAACCACGCAGCAGCCATGTTGAAAGTCTCAGGTCAGTGCGATCCTGATCCGCAGAGATATTTGACTAACAGACACATACACACACACACACACACACACACACACACACACAGACAGACAGAGATTTCTTGTATTTATAGATAGATTATAGCCTATAATAAGAACTGTGCTGTGTGCATAGGCTATAAGAGCAGGTAAAACACATTATCCCTTTTGTAATTTCTTGACTTTATTGTCTATCTGCATCAGGCCTACAGGAGGCTTTGTAGGTTATTAAGAGAAAAACATCGTCATTTAACATCGTCAATAAACCCAAAAAGGTAATACAAATCTGCAGCATTTAATGTAATAAACCCACAAATGTAATACATTTTCCACAAGAGCCGCTGCCTACTACAAATGTAACAAACGATTTCCCACACATGTAGTAACTGTTACGTTTGCAGGGATTTCTTTGTGGGGATGTGAAAATCTTTATTGTAATAACTTCCCACAAATGTAATAATACAATGAGTAATGGTCATGGTGGTTGTGGTTGTTTTTTTGCCCATACACCTACTAATACTATACTGACCGTGGGTGCAAAATCCAGCTGCTGACTCTCCGCTGTCACACAACAGATCCCCCCGTGACCAAAGTGTCAGTTGGACTTCAGAAGAGCCGGAATTCAACGCTACTAGAAAGGCCGTAAACGGTCATTTGGACCGCTAGATTTAAACTCTATAATCTGTCAGGTAAATACCCAACTGAGTGATGAATGCATTCATTGTCATGATATTTAAAAAAATAAATAAATAAAAAATAACGAATTAAAACCAAAGTGTACATTTTAATAAGTTTAATTATAATTAAACTTAACTTATTATTAATGTACACTTTGGTGTTATTTCGTTTTTTAAATGTATATATTTATCAATATTCGTATCATTGCACATAGTAAACCGTAATTATTGTATATTTACACACAATTTTAATAGAGAAAACTCTAACAAAAAATTAACTATTGAAAGTAACTTATTTGATCATGAAACATTTTATTTTAACACTTAATAATATATAATAAAATAATAATAATAATGATAATAATAATCGAAAAAGCTGGAAACGAGCTGATCTAAAACAACGACAAACAAAGAGTCGTTACGATCGCTGGTCACAGTCTGCAGATTACCTCCGCTCTCGTACAGTTACCACACGGGCTTGTGGCATTTCAAGTGTCCGACGTTTGGTTCCGTTTGCAGCTCTTTTGGACCGGCACTGCCTCGGTGTCTGTGTCAGCGAAGATGTCCAGTGGCGGTCTTCTATAACATCCTCAACCTGGCTGGGATCAATGTCTGCATCTTATTCAAGGAGCACCAGCAGCAGGAGAGCTTGGAGGAAAGTCCTGCAGCAGCTGGCAGAGGAGCTGAGGGCAGAATACATGGAGGGGAAAGCGGCCGCAGTCGGCACAAGGTGGGCAGCAGTAGAAGCCACCACCGCAGCAGCCGCAGGCACGGACACGGAGGCAGTGCCGGTCCGAAAGAGCTGCAAACGGAACCAAACGTCAGACACTTGAAATGCCACAAGCCCATGTGTGGTAACTGTGAGGAGAGCGGAGGTAATCTGTGAACAGTGATCACAACGGCTTTTTTTTTTGTTTTAGATCAGCTCGTTTCCAGCTTTTTTGATGATTATTATTATTATTATTTTATTATATATTATGAAGTGTTAAAATAAAATGTTTCATAATCAAGTAAGTTACTTTTAATAGTTAATTTTCTTGTTCTGAGTTTTCTCTATCAAAATCGTGTGTAAATATGCAATAATCAAGATTTACTATGTGCGATGATATGAATATTGATAAATGTATAATTAAACTTATTAAATTGTATACTTTGGTGTTATTTCGTTTTTGTTTTTTTAAATATCATGACACAATGAATGCCTTCATCACTCAGTTGGGTATTTACATGAGAGGTTATAGAGTTTAAATCCAGCGGTCCAAATGACCGCTTACGGCCGTTCTATGTTGAATTCCGGCTCCTTTGAAGTCCAACTGACACTTTGGTCCAATCAGAAATATATAATTTGACCGGATCTAACTCTAGGGTTGTGGAAAGCGCATTGTTATGCCCTAACCAAGATATCGATCATTAAGATTAATTGGATCAGATCTGACTGAACCCGCCACAGTGGTAAACTGATTCAGTTCACCCGCCAGCACACAAACTCACCCGCATTTGGCGGGTGGCAGGTTTAATTTCTATCCCTGTTATAAACGCTGCAGTATTACTGAACAGTAGGCTAATAGACGGCTCTGGTCATATCAGTGATGCATATAGGGGGAAAGAGTAACACTTTTGTTGAATTTGCAACAATTATTCGGACTCTGGTGACAATGTTGCATTTGAGGCTGCTGGCCGTTCGATATGCAGCCACATAAAAACCTTTCACTATTAGACAATTATATTTGATTTTTTTTTTTTTCAAAGCATGACATCCGGGGCTATTCTCAAAACATCCGGGGCTATAGCCCTGAATGCCCAGGTCTAACGACGCGCCTGATGGTCGGTCAATATGGATGTTTACTTTTTGGTCATTGGGGATATTTAACTTTTACCGCCAAAAACAAGTAAAAACAAAGAGATCATTAATTTTACTATTGTATTTGAAATATATAGTCAATGATGATGGTTTAATAATTTTGTATTAGTTTTTTTGCAAGCCTATTTTCTGGGGCCCTGTCAGTTAGGGGCCCTTGGAATTGTCTTAACTTTCCCCCCCCTTTAAGGTGCCCCTGGCTGCATCGTAGGCATCTGGAGTGACTGGAGGGAGCAAACCCTGCAACTCATACACTTTTATCAAAAAGAACAAACACAAGAATTTTCACCATTGAAAATGATATACAAGGCGTGATGGAATCTGACCTAACTGTTCTGTGTGCAGATCCAAGGTGAACCTACAAGAGACTCCAGTAACCTGCATCAAGAAAGCCTCCTGAGAGCAGTGCGTCATCCCTCAGTCCCTGGATGAAGCTGTAAACGAAAAAGATGGACAAATGGAATGGGACAAATCATTGTGTTCAATGAAAACAGACCTCCGATATCTTACAGGTGCTTTGGAAAAGACACAGGAGTGTCTTTTGACCAATCTCTATGCTGGATATATAAAGGATCCATACAAGCTAATCAGAATATTATGTCCGAGTAATTCCTTTTCTTTGTGTTTGTTCTTCTTTTATGTCCACATTTAAAATATCGGTATTTGGGAAACAGACAGAATGTGTTCAAGAGAAACATTTCTGCTCCCCTGTTGCCAAATGAAGCACTGTGAGCACAGAAACCTGTTTGGATAGTTGTAATTGTTGGATGTGGCTGTGGCTCTGCATTCAAACTTAAGAACAATGCTGCTTAATACAAATTCTGAATTATTGGATTTCTTCATCAGGGTGATTTGTAAAGCTAACAAGAACACATAGTGTCACCATTACACTCACACAGCTCAGCACTGGGAAAAGAGACAGCAGATTATCCATTACAGACTTCAGAAATTCATAAAAATAAGAATAATCCAGTAAGCACTTTAGAACTTAGAACTTGTTGACCTCCTTTAAGGACAGGACAGGACAGGCGTTTTCTTCAAAAAAGCAGGATGATGATTACACAAGTCTAAAAGTGCCTGTCCTACTAATGTAACTATGAAACAAATCCTTAACCCACTCATTTTGAGATTACATTGTCTAATTGATCAAAATAAACATAACTATTGGCTCAGGTGACCTCTGCACTGCATACTAAGTACCATAAAGAAAATTACGTAAAAGCACAGTGCATTCCAGTGCCATGCATGACAGATATGAATGTGTGGATACAAACTTGCAAAGAACAGACATTTGCATGTGTCAGGTATTGTAATCTATCACAGTATGACTGCTTTTAAACATTCAAAGTTCTGTTCTCACTGTGTGGTGATGCAGACACAGACTTTTCAAATAAATCAGCATTTTAAACTGCATTAGCATGTGACAACGATGCTTAAAAATGTAATATAATATGATGTACTGCAGATGTGTTGATGAGTCTTCCTGATGTTCTGGCAGATGGCAAATATTTTGAAATTATTTTATAATAAATACAAAAGGACTTTATAATTACAGATTGTACTACTTTGATAACAGCTGCCACTGTCATAAATTGAAAATGATCTTAAATATGGAATTTACGATAACATGACAGTAAATGCACCATTGGCCTTGACAATGAAGAGCTGTGATTCAGGGTCATTCAACAGTTTAGTTTGTAGCCAATCTGTGAAGCTCCCATGTGTTCTGTGTAGCATGTGAAAAGTGCATGCAGAAGCTTAATGTAACAGTTTTATTTCAGGGTTCATAGATTATAAATGGCCACTGATTGCATTTAGATAGTTAAACATTAGTGTGCAGTCGTCCATAAAGAAAAGCGTCAGTGAGGTTGCAGACTGCAATGAATGAAATACTGCTTATCTCAGCCTCACCCACAGTGGCCACTAAAAACATGAATAAAGCAAAAGCCTCTCTCTAGAGCAACTGTTTACTACTGTGGAAACACGGCATTAGAACATGAATGACCACCCCCTCTGTAGATTAGGCCCTAACAAAAACACAATGGGCTCTATCTTAACGATCTGAAACGCAAGTATCAAACGCAAAACGCAAGTAGCTTTGTGGGCGGATCTCAGGCGCTGTTGCTATTATGGCAGCGGGATAAATGACTCTTGCGCCCGCCGCAAATCTAAAATAGGTTGGTCTGAAGTAGCTACATTACTCATAGGTGTGGTTTGGGCGTAACGTGCAATATACCAATCAGAGCGTCATCTCACATTCCCTTTAAAAGCAGGCGCGCTTGTTCCATGGCGGATTGCTATTATAATGGCGAATTTGCCAGGCGCACGCCAGGAGCAATCACAGCCGAGGAGACCGACGTTCTCGTCAGGGCCGTAAAAGACAGAGAAGTGGCCTTGTATAGGGATGGTAGAAATCTATCCAAATTAGCTTTGGTTAAACGGGCGTGAGAGGAAATTGCCACAATTGTTTCTACGGCTGGCATCCCCAGGACATCGCACCGGGCCACGGGAGAAGTGCGCAAGGGCCAGCTGAGGAGGGAGCAGCGCAAACACCAAGGTGCAGAGGATCCAGACCCACTACACGCCGTGGCAGCATTGTCAGACCGGACCGCACTGTCCGGGATGCGGCAAGGTATTAATGCCCGTCTTGACAGGGTGGCGATGTTGCTCTGGCCTCTTAGGCGCATCGCCTCAAGTCTCCAAACGCACCACCTGCTCCTGTTGTGCCCCTTCCTCCTCCTCCCACTCCATCTCCGTCCACCCACTCCACTAGGAGCACATCGCTCACGGCTACAGCGGGCTCGTCGCATGCCTATCAGAGGGAAAGATAATTAGTTCTTCTGTTTAAATCTTTTCAACTTTTTTTGTATGGTTTGCAAAAATGGGAACTGCTTTCTATAGATGAGAGAAGCAAAGTGTATGCACGTTGAGCACACACTACATTATGGCCAAGCATGCGCCCTTAAAATAGCATCTGAATAAGCGCCACTGACTTTAGACTAGGTTTTTCCTGGTCTGTTGCGGAAGTGTTTTCTGAAACAGCAAAATAGCACCAGTGAACGTTTGCGCCGGAACACGCCTCCTCTTTTCGCTGAATCGCCCCCGGGAGCGCAAAGTCATTCCCTAATTTAAGGACGTGCGTCTGTGGAGGGAAAATTCCAATGTGCGTCGAATGCAAAATAGGAATTATACAAGCGCCAGTGTACAAAGTCAGTTGCGCTTCGTGCAAGATAGAGCCCAATGTGTCTTTGTTTTCAGGTGATTTTAGATTGCTGCAAGAATGAGTTAAAAAAACAGAAATAAGTTTGCATCTTTGGTGCTTCCCTTGTCTCAGTCAGTGTGTAATTAAGTGGGTTTGTGATTAAATGCCTGAAATAAGGTTGGTTAACACAAGTTTAAGAGATTTATGAAACTCCATAAATCACAGAAAGTTGAGGAAGAGCTGTCGGAGGATGTCAGAGGAACAACCAGGAAACCATAAAATATGATCCTGTTTCACCAAAATCAGGGATAGTTGGAGCCGTGTGTGATGTACCGCTGTAAAGCTACCGGCTAAAGTTACATAGCACAGAAACAAGCTAAAAGGGGGCAGAATGGCAGCCACCATTCACCCTGTTGCATGTTACTTTACCATCAAAATGACTTTGAAGCTGTTACTTTAGGTACAAAGTTACGATATGCTGCTTGAAGACCTGAAAGTGTTTGAAAGTAAAAAAAAAGTGAAACATTCAGAAAAATCAGAAATGTATTTGTAAGAATGTTTTTTTATTTACATACATCGTGGTGAAAAGTTTACAGACACCTGTGAGGTCAAAGAACATGAACATCATGTCAGTCTTCAGTTCCAGTGATTTCTATAGCTCTCATGTTTCTGTGATGAATGAGTGGAACACAAACTACTTTATCACTTAAACATTCATGAAGTTTGGTTCAATAATTTATTATAGGTCTCCTGAAAGTGTGACCAAATCTGCTCGATCAACAATATACATACAGCTGTTGGGCCTCGCATTACACAAGGCCTAGTTAAGGAGGGTTTAACAACAATAAAAGGGGGATTTAGGTTAAATTTGGCTATCAATAATAATTAATGATTATTTGGGATAATTATTCATTATGATAAATAATATGATCCAATTTGAGGGGTGGGGAAGTGTCTAAGTATCCTTGAGCAAGATACTGAACCCCAAAGTTGCTCCTGATGTGCAGTTGGCACCTTGTGTGGCAGCCACTGCCATCAGTAAGGGTCCTGCGATGAGCTGGCCACTTATCCATGGTGTACCCTGGCCTTCGCCCATCGAGTAAACTGGATTTGGCCCCAGTAAGCCCCGCAACCCGTTAGGGGGAAAAAAGTGGCAACATCCTGCGACCCTCACGGAAAGCGAAAAAGCGGAAAAGCGGAAAGAAAACGGAAAGGAACAGAACGGAACGGAATGGAATATGATCCAATTTGCATTAGATCACCTCGGGGCACCGCCCTTGAAGAAGGGAAAAGACAGCAATTTTATTAAATCAGTCTCATAAAAATGTACTGAACTGTTTATACCTCTGGTTAATAATTAACTTAATAACTACAACCAAATTTACCATAACAGCTAGTAATGGTTGAAGGTTTTTCGAAATCTTGACAGTGTAGAGGTTGGCAACATTCACTCTTGTACAATATTAAATAGACAGCGAGAAGGTTCAAGGTCTTTTATTTAACACAAAGATGGAAACACAATCTAACTAACATGTACTATATACAATTGTGTGTTTGTGTGTGCCTGGCAGAACAAAGAAACAATGGCGGTCAATGATATCACATGTGGGTGTGATATGCTCTAGCCTCAAGGAATGTGTGTGCGAATGTGTGTGCCTGTGAGTGTGTGTGTGTGTGTGTGACGTGGTGCCAGGTTATAGAAGATGGTTAGTTGCATGCAGAGACTCTGAGTCTGTGTGAAGCATAATTCGACTAAAGTCAAATTAGCCATCTAGGAAAGCAAACTACCAACAGCTTGACTTGAGGTATTGATTACACCAAAACATTTAACAAACACATATATTGAACACATTATATCAACCAGAGTTTAAAGTGCTTAGCCATGCTTTGGTTTGCTATCTAAGCCCAGTTCAGCGTTACCAGTCTTTGAAGAGAAGGTGCTGGTGGTTGCAGGTTTGATGAAAGTTGGCAGAGGAGGAAACTGGTCGCTCCTTTCCTTTGTAAAGATAGCAGCTCAGTAGTAACCTGCTTGCTGTTCCTCAGATCCTCAGATTGGCAGGACTTTGTGTCGCTGGAGTGAGGAGAAGTTCTTTGGGCCTGCTGCCAATGCAGCTTGCAGCTCTCTACAGCTTGTTGGGCCCAGAAGAAGGGATCTTGAAGGCAGGCAGCCCCGTGGGGGGCTGGTGGAGAGGAGCCCTTGAAGATCCGAAGTTGAAGGAGTGGAGGGCATTAAGTGAGAGAGAGAACAATGAATGCTGTGGTGTTTTGACTACCTGATCAGCGGGTGTCACCCTGACCAATAGTAGCTCAAACCAGAATTTTGCACCTAGGTGTGAAGAATGGGGAATTCTGGGACACTGAGTTCAGTTCAAAGTCCATTTTGAAATCCACAATGAATGACTTTATCCGTGGGTCCCAACACAGCAAACTAAATTAACAGTTGAGGTGATTATAAAAAGTTGTGTGAATCAAATGTTCTTTGTTTCATTTTAACTTCTTCTGAGTGGTTCTGATTGATAACAGCTGGTGACTTTTCTGGGCCCATTTTAATAGAACTGTTTGATACAACCATTAGACTCAGACACAAACACTACAATGAGAAAGTCTAAGGAGCTCAGCATTGAACTGAAAGAGCGTTATTGATTTGAACAAGTCAGTAAAGTCACATGGATCCATTTCAAAGCAGTTACCGGTACTAAGATCAACTGTACAAACAACTGTTAGTAGGTATAAAGTGCATGGCACAGCAGTTTGGCACAACACAAACTATCACCTGCTGAGAGAATACTGGTCAGGATGGTCAAGAGTCAACCAAAAACACCAAAAGCGTTGGCCGGTGAGGCCTTTAACCCCAAGAACACCAGACCTGCTGTCCAGCATGGTGTTGGTAGTATTATACTGTGGGGCTGTTTGCTGCCAGTGGATCTGCAGCTCTAAAGAAAGTAAATGGAAAAATGAAGAAGGAGGATTATCTCCAAATACTTCAGGAAAACCTAAAATCATCAGCCAGAACAATGGCTGTTGGGTGCAGTTGAGTGTTCCAACAGAACAATAATCCCAAACACACACACAAGAGGTAAACGAACGGATCAATCAGGCTAGAAATTAGGTTTAGGAATGGTCTTCCTGACATTAATCCCATCAAGAACATGTGGACTGTGCCAGGAAGCAAACACATTTAGTTGAACTAATTCTGAGCGGGTATGTGGATGACTATCATCAGCATCTAGTTGAAATGAAAATGGTCAAGGGACATTAACAAAACTTGAGAATTACTGTATGTTAATTGATTCAGCAGATTTAGTCACATTTAACGAAGACGTATAATAAATTAATGTTTGAAGCACATTTTATGAATGTTTTAGTGACAAAGTAGTTGTTGTTACACTCATTCATCACAGAAACACAAGAGCTATAGAAATCATTGGAACTGAGGACTGACATGATGTACATGTTCTTTATGAGTGTAGGTAAACTGTACAGATGAGATGACGTGGCTTTAACTTTCTCACCTTTTCCTCACGTTATGTCTGATGGATATACAGATGATCTCTGACTGCATGGCCCTCACCAGAGAAGCAGCACCAACAATTTTAATAATGACATGATATAAAACATTTATGAAACAGGTACTGATGGCATACTGCAGTTTAACATGTTCCTGTGATCGCAATTCAGTTCAGCTGAATTCATATCATCAGAATACATTGTGTTTAAATTTAATCCTTCTCGCGTTTTTAAGGAACTAGTGCAGTGCTCGTAAGAAAAACTTATTCCTATAGAAAAGTGGGAGGTTAAGTAGCTTTTTGATGGATGGCCAAATACAGCTGTGTTTGAAGGTGGGACGTCTGGGATATTTAGGTTTGTTGTGAAATCCGATATTCCAGGGTATAATTGGCCATTTTTGACTATTTTTGATTGTGCCGTTATATTTCACCTTAAAAACTATTTACTTGGTGTCATTATTTTCAGCACAACCTCACGTGTGACTGTACAGTTATTTTTTATTTTGACATACTGTATTAACACAATGGAACTAAAATCACACAAAAAACCCCATAAAATCCGAGTAGAAAAAGTTTGATTTTTTTACTGTGAAAACCACAAATATGTTTAACAAACCCTTTTTTATTACTTATAATGCAAATATAAATTGTTGTTTGCTAAATATGTGCATAAATTGAAAAAATTTACAAAGTTATATGTAACTATTTACATTTAAATGCAGGCAATGCTCATTCAGCAGTCTCCTCATTGTTTTGACTCATTAAACAAAAACCGACTACTACAAATACTACATAACACACTAACTATACACTCCAAACTCCGTTGTTGCCTGTCATTCATCCACCTCCGTCACCCCAACAACTTCCTGTTCCTCAATATCAAACTTGCTGCTTGGACACTTTCGTGACAAAAGGCTGTTTTTACCGTTTCTTCCTGCACCAGACACAAAGCAAACGTGACGGCAATGTTCGCGAAAAAGTGTGGCGGACATTATTTACCCCAAGTCCGGTTTTGGACGTGCCGGTGCGTCCGGTTCGTCGACTGGGAAGTGGGCCGTGTGGGTGGGTTAGCAGCTAGCTACACACGCACATCCGAAGATTCCGATTCCACTTTGTTGTCCCCGCGTCTCCGGATCTCCTCAGACCGGAACAGACTCGGTCCGGACTCGTTTAGTCTCATTAATCCACAACAGTCAGTTTAGATGCACAGAACAGAACAGAACGGGACCTAACTACCGGCAAAATTCTGGTCCAGCTCGCGCCGCTGCAGGTATAAATCTGCTTGTTTCTTAAGGTGGGCTCTGCAGTGATTGGCTCTGGTGCTCACGTGACTGTGATGGCTCCGGTGGACAATGCTCGTGGAATTCGTAAAGTATTTCTGAAATAATTTATTAACGGTATCATTGCAATCCAAACAAATGCGACATTGCACACCCTTGAACCACGCAGCAGCCATGTTGAAAGTCTCAGGTCAGTCTAATCCTGATCCGCAGAGATATTTGAGGCACAGATATATATACACACACACACACACACAGAGACAGAGATTCCTTGCTTTTATAGAGAGATAGGTGGAGACCCTTCAGCATTGAAAAAAAAGCATGAGTGCAGAAAGAACTTAGTCAGTTCACTGAATGTTGAGAGAGAGATGGGGTTGACATGCAGCAAAGGTCCACAGGTAGTGGGATCGAGCACCACTGCAGCAGGGACACTGTACATGGGGCCCACATGTGACCAACTAACTCACTGTGGGGTCCCACAAAATATATTTTCTTGCCGCTGGAATACAGCCAGGAGCTGATCTAAAGAGATCTTGAAATATAAAAAATCAAGCTGCTTTCACTACCTTCTGAGAAAGAGAGATTCGGTGGTCTGTGAAAGGTGACACACCTCCGCCCTTCCACTAGGGGCAGTATGTGGCTGCTGAACGTCCGTTTTGAATCAGCCAATAAAAACGAAGATAAGAAGGCGGAAGGAGAACAGGACATTATGACGTGTGAGCAGTCTGACTGTTGACCATGTTATCCTTTACCAGAACCGCCGGTATTCACTTTCAGGTGTTTCACCTGGCCAACACACAGCTGTTCACAGCGACAGCGCAGAGAGTCCGGACACTGTCGAACCAGGTAGCTCCGTCCGGAACAACCGACACGCTGCTATCGTTTGCTAACTGTGGCACGTAACGCTTGTTAGCTGTTACATCATATTGCATCATGTAGCATATCCTCAATATCAGGCAACTCTCATATTATCGTTTAATATTCCAGGTAAGGAGATTGTCTGACTTTATGGGAGTCCGTCCGTTTACCAAACATCCGCTGAATCCCATCTGTCAACTTCCGAACAAAGTAAGTCCCTCTTCCAGACTCCATTTAAGAAAATGACATTTTAATTATGTATTTTATTTCCCCTATCAACAAAGGGGATGAAGTGACTGACAAGGAAAATTGGAATGTCATTTATCAGTTACCATAATTGGGTGAGATACTTGCTAAGTGAACCTAGAAATTCCATCAAATACCTATCAAAGTGAGAAACTGAAAAAGGGCATTCAGGTGGATTTAGACAATTTATACAAATTCTGATGATCGCTATTAATGTCCTCCTTGTTTAATATCTGACCTCAGTATTTCCCTTTGTCAGTGGTTAGAGAGCAGAGGCGATGGTGACAGGTGGAAGAAAAGCATCCATCTGACATCATCCAGGCAGGAGAAAACCAGCCCTGTGCAGATAAGGTCTCTCACAGATATTTGGTTCTCTAAGCGTTGCGAGTTTGCGTCGATTGTCGAAGCAAATATTCCACTCCTGTGTGTTTCTGTCTGACAGTGAGGCAGAATATGAGAAGCTGGCAGACGAGACACTGGATGCTCTGGCTGAGTATTTTGAAGACCTGATGGATGAAGCTTTCACTGCAGCAGACTATGATGTTGTCTTCTCTGTAAGTCTTTCTGTTTTTATGCTTACTGACACTGACGCATCTCTGATTGCTCGGCATGGTGTTTTTACACTCAGATAATAGGATGATGGGCCACAGTTGCACACCTGAGAGGAATACTACCGGGTTGTTTTTGTGGTTCTTATATTTTACACTGTATTTATTTGGTATACTGGTCTAAACAACTATAAAAATAGTAGTGGAAAAAAGGGAATCCTCACATCTATAAACCTTAGATAATTGGATATTCTATTAAATAACTATTAATAAACAATCTATTAATTGGCTCCCCAAATTAGTTGACTTATTTATCAACTCACTGATTAAATAACTGACTGTATCTAGCTTGTATCTTAATTTTTAATCTGGAGGTCTTGGGACACAGCCAGGGAGCCGCTCTACAGGGCTGGAAGAGAGACAAGATCATAAATCCACAGAGCCTGGATCTCATCTGACACTGTCACCGTCATCACAACACAACAATAATTACTCTGATCTGTCAATCAATTCAATTCAATTCAATGGGGCTTTATTGGCATGAAAGTTTGAAAAAAATATCAATATTGCTTAGGCGTTTTGTCCAAACATTTGGACATTAATAATAATTTAAACACAAACACAACATCAAGATTGATTTACATTAATTATATATACTGTGCTGTGTGTGTGTGTGTGTGTGTGTGTGTGTGTCGGTCACTCACTGTCCCTTAGGTTGTGGCATGCTGATATATATTGGGCAGCAAGATATGCCCTGTCTCCTTCTCCCAGGAGTATATTTATTTTTGATTGGTCAATCAGCTCTTTGAAATCGGAGATTAAAGAGCTGAATTTGTTCAAATAAATGTTTCTTGTGTCATTGAATTATTCAAATTTTAGGAGAAAGTGCATCTCTGTCTCGACCTCACCTGTTGAACAGTGACCACATGTTCCGTTTTCTTTTGGTTGCCATGATTTTTTGTGTCTTCCTGTTTGGATTGTCAGTTTGTGGTCACTGAGCCTGTACCTGGTCAGGATCTGTCTCTGCTTTCTATCTCTGACAGTAGAGAGATATTCTGCTAGTTCATAATCTCTGTTTAGGGCCAGATAACGTTCTAATCTATTTAGGGCTGCTCGATTATGGCAAAAATCATAATCACGATTATTTTGATTGACATTGTAATCACGATTATTAAAGACGATTATTCGTTGATTTGAGAACAAGCACTTTTTGAACTTTGAATTCTGGTATTTCTTTTAACACGATAAGTTTGAACTGAAAAACAAAAAAAAAATGCAAATAAATAAGAGAAAAATACATCAATAAAATGAATTAAAAAATAAACACCATTCCGATGCGGCTCAATCATAGGTCCGTTGTGGTGGCAAAATATAATGCTGTTGAAGTGATGGTAACACATAGTGTGTCCTTAATTGAGGCCTGTGTGGCAGTGGCAGGAGTCAAGAAGCTTTTCATTTTTGAGTTTTTTTGTTCCTTCACTACTTGGTCATGTATTACTCTGTGTGTGGACTTTAAATGGATAAACAAATTGTTCGTGTTCCCTTGAGGTGCAGACACGGTCGTATGACATATCTTGCACAATATGTTCGTCTGTTCCGAGTCAGACTCCTCGAAACCGAAGTGTTTCAACACCACAGAATTCGCTTTACCTTTCTTCCCGACCAAAGGCTGCATTTCTGCCATCTTCTACCGTCTTCGTCTACATGTTTTTTCAAAACATGCACTGCATTTACCACACAAGACATGGCGTGCGGCAGAATGATCGTTTTATTACGATTATCTTGTTTTCATGATCGAGGTAAGCCAAAATCGAAATTGAAATTCAATTAATCGCCCAGCCCTAAATCTACTTTGGCTTTTAGTTTCTTCTTTCAAAAGTTCAAGATAGGTTTCTTTACATTGTGTTATAATTTGCTTTACTCTGATTGGTGTTTGGAGAGCAGTGTTGCTGTGAGGATGGTCAGACTGTGTCTGAGAGGGGGCAGTTAGCCTCAGTACCAACTGACATGGGGGACAGTTCTGGGCTCAGCTCTTGAGTTTGGAGGGCTTTGGAGTGGAGTGTGTCTCGGGGCTGGATTTCAGGTGGTTAAAAAAGTTGAGTGTTCTCTTGTGAATGTTGATTATCAGTGGGTATCTGTCTAATTCTGCTCTACATGCATTTGTTGGTGTGTTTCTGTGTACGTGTAAGACGTATCTGAAGAATTCTGCAAGTAAAGATTCTGTTGGGTGTTTGTCCCAGCGGGTATAGCTCTGATGACTGAGAGGACCCCATACTTCACTACCATACAGCGCAATGGGCTGGATGACACTATTAAATATGTTAAGCCAGATTTTGACTGAAATTGGAAATTATAAAATGTTCTCTTAATTGCATGTAAGGCTCTATGAGCTTTTTCTTTTAGGCTACGTTTACACGATGACGGTCTGAACAGAAGATGCAAAAGTGGTGTCGCGTCTTCACTTTTTATTCCGCGTTTAGACAAGCATTTTTGGGAGGAAATCTGTGTGCATACGGTGATGCAAAAGTGTGTGGAATTCGATTGGGTATGCATGCCCGGCAGCTAGGTGGTGCTGTGATACACTATCACACAACACCGCCACGTCTAAGCGCATGCGTAGAATCTTCCTTCTTCTCTAATGTGCGCCGTGAAAACCAAAACATGGCTAACGCCGGTAATAAGAAGAATTTCGTCTGGTCAGATGAAGAAGTGGAATTATTGCTTCAGGTTACACTAGACTATGTCCGTTTATTAGAGCTGCCAGAGCAGCTTGAAGGTCCGATGCATGGCAATAATCCGACATGGTTGTTTATTTCCCTGTACTGGTGCATGTATGTGACGTAAACACGTACGCGACGTGAGCAGATCTGAGCAGAGTTTTGCATTTTGCCAGTGTACACGGAAACGCTGTGGCGGAGCGTATCCAACTTTTCCACTCTGGAGGGTGGTTTCAGATTTTTGCATTTTTAAGCCCCAAAAACGCTGTCACCGTGTAAACGAAAGGCACTTCTGATAAAATATTTTGTCGTTTTTACCTGCAATTGTCCTCGTGTAAACGGGGTCTTAGTGCATTCACTGCCATGTTGAAACTCACTGATGCTGTGATGGTTATACCAAGGTAGGTATAACTCATGCTATGTTCAATGACATGGTTATTTTTGGTAAACTGGTGTTTGTTCTTCTGACATCTGGGGCGTTTTTGAAAGATTATGATATTAGTTTGCTTCATATTTACTGCCAGCGCCCAGTTCTGACAGTACTTTTCTACTATGTCCAGCTGTTGCTGTAGTCCTTGTTCAGTAGGAGACAGTAGAACAAGGTCATCAGCATAAAACAGAGACTTCACCACTCTATCTAGGAGGGAGAGGCCAGGAGCAGCACACTGATCCCATTTAACAGCAAGTTCATTTATATACATGTTAAATAGAGTCTGACTTAAATTTCAGCCCTGGCGCACACCTCTTCTCTGGGTGAAGAAGTCAGTTTATTTGTGTCCAATTTTAACAGCACACATATTTTCCGAATACATTGATTTGACCAGGTCATACATTTTGCCCCCTATACCACCGTATAGGAGCCTGTAATAGAGCCCTTCATGCCAAATAGAGTCAAAAGCTTTCTTGAAAACAATGAAACAAGTGAATATTTTACCATTTTTTGTTTGGTGTACATGTTTGTTAATTAAGGTGTGAAGGTATACATGGTCGGTGGTGCGGTGTTTTGGGAGGAAGCCAATTTGGCTTTTACTCAAGATGGAGTGTAACTCAAGGAAATCTAGTATTCTTTTATTGAGAATACTGCAGAATTGTTTACCCAGACAGCTGCTGACACAGATGCCATGGTAGTTATTTGGGTCTGATTTGTCCCCACTCTTATGAATGGGGGAAATGAGCCCTTTGCACCAGATGTCAGGAAACCATCCTTACTGTAGTACAGTATTGAACGACATTCAACACTGTACCCTGCATCTCTGGGGTGCTGCATTTGAGCATTTCATTTTAAATGCTGTCTTGACCACAAGCTTTGAATGAATGAATGAATGAATGAATGCTTTATTTCAAATTTGTGAATAATATATTACACTTGAAGCTCTAGTCATTAAAACCCTTTGTATGTTTGAAAAGGAGTAGGAAAAAGCATTAGCTTATTAATTCCTACCCCTTCTCCACTTAGTACCTAGTACTATAGGTTATCTTACTTCCTGTGTATCCTGTTTTTTTTTTTTTTTTTTTTTAATACTCTCAACAAAAACAAACAATCACCAACAAACAACACAATAACCGCTTGTGTAAAAATAAAATAAATGACAAGTATGGCAAAATGTGAGAACCCTAGTGTTTGTCATACCCCTCTTCTTCCCTGTACCTTGTAAATACCATCTGTTTGTACCGCTGTTTGAATTTGCTCATGGCTGGACATTGTCTGAGCTCCTCCGCTAGTCTGTTCCACAGTTTCACTCCACATATTGAAATGCAAAAGGTTTTTAAAGTTGAGCGTGCATACAGATGTTTTAGATTCAGTTCCCCCCTCAGATTATATCCCCCTTCTCTCAGAAAAAAACATGCTTGAATATTTACTGGTAGTATGTTGTTTGTTGCTCTATACATGATTTGTGCTGTTTGGAAGTGTACCAGATCAGTGAGTTTCAGTATTATTGATTTTGAGAATAAGAGGTTATTGTGTTCTCTGTAACCAGTGTTATGAATTATCCTGATTGCTCTTTTTTGCAGAATCGACAGTGGATGTAGTGTAGATTTATAAGTATTGCCCCAAATCTCTGCACAGTAACTCAAATACGGTAATATCAGTGAATTGTAAAGAATGTGGAGGGATTTGTGGTCCAGAAAATGTTTTGCCTTACTTAGTACTGAGATGCTCCATGACAGTTTGTTTCGAACATGCTTTATGCGAGGTTTCCATGTTATTTTTTCGTCCATAATTACACTCAGAAATTATATTTTCATGTACCCTTGCGATGTCCACACCGTCTATCTGTATTATTGCTTGAGTGTTCATTTTACAGTTCCCAAACAACATGAATTTGGTTTTGTTTAAATTTAAAGATAATTTGTTTCTATCAAACCACCTTTTTAATTTACACATTTCTTCAGTGATGCACCCCAGAAGCTCTTGTAAATTCTTCCCTGAGCAAAACATGTTTGTGTCGTCTGCAAATAGTACCAATTTCAATATATTTGAGACGTTGCATATATCATTTATATATAGAATAAACAGTTTGGGACCCAGCACTGACCCCTGGGGGGACGCCACGGGCAATGTCCAAGCACGACGAGCTATAGTCTCCCAACTTCACAAATTGATTCCGGCCCTTTAAATAACTCTCAACCCAGTGCAAAACTATCCCCCCGATCCCGTACCGTTCCAGTTTATTGATTAATATGTCATGATTGATTGTGTCAAAGGCTTTCTTAAGATCAATGAATATTCCAATTGCATATTGTTTATTTTCTATGGCGTTAGTGATTACCTCTAATGATTCCATTAATGCCAGTGATGTTGAACTGTTTGGTCTGAATCCGTACTGATTGTCAGTGAGTGATATAATTTTGAATTTGTCTAATCGATTATTGAATACTTTTTCTAGAATTTTTGAAAATTGTGGTAGTAATGAGACGGGTCTGTAATTTGTGAATTGGTGTCTATCTCCAGATTTATACAGCGGTACAACTTTAGCTATTTTCATTTTGCTTGGAAATTTGCCAGTTTGGAATGATAAATTACAGATGAAAGTTAGCGGTTCTGAAATCCCCTCAATGACCTTTTTCACAATTTTCATATCGATGTTTTTGCCATCAGTAGATGTTTTATCTTTACATTTATTTACAATATCAATTATTTCTTTCTCTTCCACTGCTGTGAGGAACATTGAGTTAGTGTTTCTATCTATAAGATTATCATTCCAATCCTGTGATGACGGGGGATCAGGAATTTTTTCAGCCAGGTTTGGTCCAACACTCACAAAGAACTGGTTAAAGCTATTCCCTATATCATCCATGTTTTCCTTTCTGATATTATTATCTATGAAATACTGAGGGTAGCATTGTCTAGAGCCATTTTTGATAATGCTGTTTAGTATATCCCATATTCCTTTAATATATCTTTTATTTTTATTTAATATCTCATGATAGTATTCCTTTTTACTTTTCCTTATAATACTGATTAATTTATTTTGATATTTTTTGTATTTATTTTCAGCCTCTTTAGTTCTTTCTTTTATAAATTCTCTATAGAGTGTATTTTTCTTTTTACAGGCATTCTGTAACCCCTTAGTGATCCATGGTCGATCTGAGTATTTATGTACTATATTGTTTAATAGGACAGTTTTTATTATATAATTATGTAAATATGCTTAAAAATGTGTTGTATGCCCTATCAATATCACTTTCCTTATACACAGCATCCCACTTTTGTGCACATAGGTCATTTCTCAGTGCCTCCATAGTTTCATCTGTCCTCAGCCGTCTATATGTTGTCTTTTCATCTGTCTGATTTCCTTTAAATTCACTATCGTAAACTGTGAAGACTGGCCAGTGGTCACTGATGTCAATGATCAGTAATCCGCTGACAGTGTTGTGTTCAATATCATTGGTGAAGATGTTGTCGATTAATGTGGAACAGTGAGGTGTGATTCTGCTAGGTCTGGTGATTTTTGAATAAAGGCTCATGCTGTACATTGTATTAATGAATTAGTCTGTTACTTTGGATTCAAAAGATCAGTATTGAGGTCGCCACAGATGAAAATGACTTTTTGATTAACCTTTGAAAAAGATGCCTCGATCCAGTTATTAAATGATTCTATGCTAGAACCTGGTGCCCTATATATACAGCTGATTATTACATTTTAGTTTTTTTCTCTACAGATTTCAATTGTTATACTTTCAAACAGATTGTCCACAGCAGTTGACATATTTTCCACTACCCTATAGTTCAAGTCTTTGTCCACATACACAGCCACACCTCCTCCGCTTTTGTTCTTTCTGTTGATGTGGTTGAGTTCATATCCATCCAGCTCGAAATCCATTCCTTTATCAGCTTTAATCCATGTTTCTGATATGGCAATAATCTTCAATGGTTTTGTTAATTTACTCAAGTAATCCTTAATGTTACTAAAATTTGCGTACATGCTTCTGCTGTTGAAATGGATTATGGATAGTTTGTTATCCGTTTTAATGGTCTGATTGTACTGTTCGTCCGTATAGTAACAGCAATTATAAGTAATATTAGAAAATAAATTATTGTCTGGATCTATATCGTTTTCTATGTCCAGTACATTATGGTCTGTATATTGAAAAGTTTTCAGTTCCATATTGTCGAGATCAAAAGTCCTTTGAGTTGTGTCGTCATGGTTCCCAGATGAAGGTGTATGAGATATTTCCAACGGTGTCATGATCGTGTGTGGAATGGATCATACCTTACAGTCCGGTTCATGATGCTTACTGGTACCTGTCCAGCTCCTCCATGTTCCTGATGACGACAGTTTTTGCTTGTTCTGGCGTTCCGTTCAGCTTGATCAGTACTTTACAATTGCTTGTCCATGTGCTTTGAATTTTCCCTTGTTTTTTCAGAATGCATGCTTTTCTTGCGATGTCGGAGTTTCGTTTTGTGAGGTGCTCGTTAATGAATACATTCGTTCCTTTAAGTTTCCTTCCCTGCTTCAACAGTGCCGACTTGTGTTTTCTGTTTACAAATCTCATGATAATGGCTGATGTATTTCCGTCACTTTCCCGGGGCAGAGGGTGGCAAGCCTCTATGTTGTTTAAATCCACTTCAATCCCCTTTGAGTGGAAGAAGGCAGCCACCTGTTGCTCTACCGATCTGTCATCCTGCTCACCGGGCTCTCCCCCTGTTGTCAGTGGTTGCCGCCCGGGCGTATGACCGGGGTTTGATGCGGAGCCCAGTCACAATTACATCATTGATCCTGGAGTATTGCTCCAGGTCCGCCACTCTGTTCTCCAGCTCCACCAGACGCCGGTCCTTCTCGGCGTTCTGGATCCTGAGAGCCTTCACCTCTTCCAACAGCCCCAGGAGGCCTTTCTGCTGCTGTTTAACCGCAGAAATCTCCTCAGCCAAAAACTCTGGGGTGTTTTTAAGTTCGTCTCCCTCCTCAGCTGTCATTGCCTTCTTCGGCGGCATGCTGCTGCTAGGTAACGCTAACAATCAGCTGTTAGCCTAGCCGCCGGCTAGGTGACTTGCGAACTTTGCAACTGGCGTTGCACTTCAGTCCATGTTCCAAAATCAGCGTCATAACCAAGCAGTGTCAAAAGCCGGTGGTATCAATAGTCAGGCCGATGTCCGTAATCCAGGCTCAGTAGTAAAAGTAGAGTAATAGTCCAAAACTGAGCACCAAACACACAATGAGCGAGCGAAGGAACAGGAAACGGCTTTCCTCGGCTGGAGAGATTTTGTCTGTGTGGTCAGTTCTTCCCAAGTAATTGGGAAATCAAGGGGGTTTTGGTTGTCTTAAATTGTTTTTGTAATGTTTGGAGTTTTTCTTGTATAATATGTTGATCTGAATTGATTTGATTTATTGGTATGTCTTTGTATCCATTTTCAAAATGTGCACTCCAGATGTCACCTTTTTGGATGGGTAATGTCTGTTGCTTTATGTTGAACTTGCTCCACATATCCCAGAATTGACTCTGATTAATGGCAATCTCAATATCTTCAAGTTTCATGTGAGTATAATTTTGTCATTTGTTCCTAATTGTACATTTATATTTATTTAAAATTTCATTGTATCTAATGCGTAAGGCTGGGTTGTTTGATTTGCTTTTGTTCTCAGGTCTTTTCTGACCGTCATGCATTCTTGATCGTACCATTTCTCAGTGTTTTGCCTTTTAACAGGCTTCTGTTTTTGTTTTATGAGGTCAGCTTTTATAGCTTCCTTATGAAATATTATATTGATATCATCAGTGGCCTTGTTTACACCATCTCTGGTAGAGACATATTGCTTTTGGTCATATGTCATTCATCAGATCAGGTGAGTTCAAGGTCATGATGAATTTGTCTCCACTGTCTGGGGCCCAGCTGTAGGTAGGATTTAATTTAAACAGCTTACTTTTTGTGTTACTCATTTAATCTGAGATTTTCATGAACATATTTATTTGGTTGTGGTCTGAAAGGGGGCATTGCTGTCTGACAGTGATAGTGGAGGGGTCCATAGTCTACTACGCTAGACCCAAGAGCTGAGGAGTATGTGAATCTCCCTAAAGAGTCCCCTCTGAACCTACCATTAACTATGTACAGACCTAAGGCCCGACAGAGATGCACTATCACCCTGCCACTTTGATTTATTTCAGAATCAAGGTTGTTCCGACGGGTGATGGTTGGTGTGGTAAACGGGGGGCCTGACCAAATACATGGTTGTTGACTTGTGGGTCCATGACATCAGGTTCAATTCCTGTTCGTCCATTCAGATCTCCGGTTAGAAGCACGTTTCCCTGGGCCTGTAAGTAGCTAATTTCTGAATGGGGAGTGTCAAAGATGTCTTCTTTAAAATAAGGAGAATCTACTAGGGGTATATCAATTACACAGAGATATAGATCCCTATCAGTTATGCCTAGGGTATGATCTAATCTCAACCAAGTGTGTGATTTACCCTGTTTTACTGGTGAAATCTGATGGCAAAGATCTCCTTTACCCCACACCAAGATCCCCCCTGATGTTCTGCCCTTGCATATGTTCTTCAATTTTACAGAGGGCACCATGACTTCATTATATCCTGGAAGACAGTGAGTGAGCAAATCATTTTGACGCCATGTTTCTGTCAATACAATTATATCAACGTCTTTGATAGATTTAATTAATTCAGGGTTTCCGCTCTTCAGCTCAAAGGTTGAGGAGTGGAGACCCTGAGTATTTCAACAGCTTATATGAAATGAACACATAAGAAAACAAACAAAATGAACCTTATAGTGAGACAAATATTAAAATACCTACAACTATCTATACATTTATAATACCAAATAATGATTTCACATAAATTCCATGGATGTATGTACTATTTTTACTAATATTATCTACTGAATACTACTATTTGCTAATATTACTATTACTAACTAATAATATATTTACATATTACTGATATGTGAAAGTGCTGCTCTGTGAGTGGGAAGGGGGACCAGGAGCAGGTGCTGTTGCATAGTTCTGCTGCTGTGGATGGAGAGGTGGACCTGGGGCAGGTGCTGTTGCATAGTTCTGCCGCTGTGGATGGAGAGGTGGACCTGGGGCAGGTGCTGTTGCATAGTTCTGCTGCTGTGACTGGGGAGGTGGACCAGGGGCAGGTGCTGTTGCATAGTTCTGCCACTGTGGATGGACAGGTGGACCTGGGGCAGGTGCTGTTTCATAGTTCTGCTGCTGTGGATGGGGAGGTGGACAAGTGGCAGGTGCTGTTGCATAGCTCCGTTGCTGTAGATGGGATGGTGGACCAGGGGCAGGTGCTGCTGCATAGTTCTGACGCTGTGGATGGGGAGGTGGACCAGGGGCAAGTGCCGCTGCGTAGTTCTCCTGCCTATGCTGTAAAGGGGGATTGTGGGCAGGGACTGAGGAGGGGGAAAGTAGCCTCTTTTGGTTGTGTTTCACTGTGGTGAGGTGGTGGGCATGTGGGGAGTGGGAGTTCCAGGCTGAGCTGTTGTTTCCTCACAGCAGGGGGGGATGATCCTTGGGTGGTGATGGAGAAGAGGAGGTCTTGGATGGTCTCTGAAGCTTTTTGTAGAAGAGAGGGTGGAAGGACTGCATCCTAGTGCCGTGTCTTTGAGGGTCTTTGCAAAGATCCTCATCTTCTCTTTGTGAAGATGGAGTCTATCATATAGGTCCCAGGTGCCAATGGTTGGGTAGAGGGCCAGGTGGATGTTGGGTAAGGTGGCACATCCTCTTCTGATCTCCATATTGATGTCATGGATGACATGAGGAGGGGTGTCTGTCCTAGGTAGCAGGGTGGAGATCACAATGCTGGTGTCAGGTAATTCCTTACTGGCCTGCTCTGCCATCTTCCTCACTGCCTCAGCAGTGTCCTTTCGGAGGCTATGCAGGTCATTTGTTCCTGTGTTGATCATCAGGTATTGAGGGCTCCTGAGGGTCTCCTTTTTTAACAGCTTCATTGCCTGGCCTGTGGTGCTGTGGTGTTTTGACAGCACTTTTTTACCAGGAAAAAGCTTGTTTGTGTCCAGGAATTTTCCATTTGAGTCAGCCAGCAGGACCACTTGTGGAGCTTGTTCTTCTGGCTGAGTGGAGGGCAGCTGGGATGGGCAGAGCTGGCTGTTGGCGGCTGGCTGTGTGGGTGTATCAGGAGTTGCCAGGGTGTTGTTGGGCTGGGTGCAGAGCTGAGACAGTGGGCCAGAGACAAGGCAGTGGTTTTGGACACTTGCAGGGAGAGTCTGTGTTTCTGTGGTTGTCACTGTGGGGACTGCTGAGAGTTGGTCTGTCAGGTGTTGGACTTTCCTGGCGAAACTCTTTTCTCTATTCTCAGCATCCTCCTCTACTTTGGCCAACTGAGCATGGAACACACTGTTCTCCTGTTTTAGTGCCTCTATACTTCCTCTGAGGTCAGATGCCAAGGCTTGGTTGTCTTTCTTGAACTGCTGGAGTTCCTCATGAAGCTGCTGCACAGTGGTGTCTTGGCGGTCAGACAGCCTGGCCTGGGTCAGCTTTTTGAATTCAGTAAAGTCCAGTTCCAGCAGGGCCATACTCTCCTTTAACTGGTTGGTGGAGCTTGCAGGTGTGGGAGGGGCAGAGATGGATAAGGTGGTGGAGTTCTCTGTTGAGGTCTCATCATCTTCACTGTCAGAGGGGACATTGATCCTCTTGGTGTTCACCTCAGCTTTTAACAAGGAGAATGCCTCTTCAAAGGTCTCCAGGTTGGTTTAATTTCCCTGGACCATAATCTTTCCTTTGGTGAAGTAAGTGATGGTGAGCAGGGGGTCATCCTTGTCAAGGTGTTCATCTTTACAGATCTTTAATCTGCCTCCTGAGCCGATGCCCTCACTTGATACATGCATAATTGTTGCACAGTGTATCTTTCCAGATGTAGATGGAGTCAGTGAAGAATATGAGGTTGTTCTTCTTCCTTCCTTCATTGTGTTTGGTGTAGTCAGTGAAGAGGACCTCTGGATTTTCCCGTAGTGTCTTTTCCTTGTGTTTCTCCCTAGCTGCTGCACTCTTACATTTAGTAGGGTATCCAACCTCCCTGCTTTCTGTCCTGTTAGCTGCCTTGTGACTAGTTTCCATGGCGATCACTTGTTTACTCCACAGGAGGCAGGGCTAACTGTTTACTTTCTTTGCTTTTGAGCCTTTAATCACGGTATTTTTTGGTTTGTTTGTTCTTCCTCTTTTCTTCATAGGATACCTCTTCTGTTATCGTCTTTAGTGCAGTTTCTGCTTGTAAATGTTGGTAACAATGGTAGGTAGTATCTGAGTTAGCAATTGATATTAGGTTACACAGTTGACAGCTAGCTAGTTGACGGTTAGCTAGTTGTTTTGATGTAAATTATATATCCAAAGATTATATTTTTCCCTCTGTTTTGATAATGAATTTTGTTACCTCTTCTCTGTGAACTAGCTCTCATCTCACTTATCAGTTAGAAGAGATGTCTAGTCAGCAGGTCTATTGGTGCAGCCTTTAGTCCTGATGCTGTGTCACTCTGCTGTGCTGAGGTAGAGGGACAGGAGCACCTGCTGCTGTGTCACTGGGCTGGTGGTAAAATATGTATAAGTGCATCTGAAGAGAGAAGAGAAGTATATGTGACCACTGCATGTTACATTTAATAAAAAAAACAGATGCTTGATGTGTGCTATACATAAGACTAATATAGGTTAATAATTAAAATGTGATTAGATTCATTCAACGTTATTGTTATTGCAATGCAATGCAATTCAGTCTAACCAGAGTGCAAGTGCAGTGTATATATTTCGCCTATGAATGAGATGGGAAAGCTAAGGTGTGGAGTATTAACAATAATACACTTTAACTGCACTTTAACACTGATGTAAACTTTAACAAAAGCTTTCAACTACCCTATTACAAAGGGGGAAAAACTCATGGAAAACTAATGGCATTTTAACTGACATACAAGCAGGAAAACAGCCAGTAGGTTAAAATAACACCTGAACAGGCCTAATGTTAACCAAATGTCCCTGATGAATTTAAGTGGAGTAACATAAACTTATGTCGACTCAGTTACTTATTGTTTATTAAACAATGCTGCTATCGTCCGATGTAAGCTAGCAAGCTAACACTCTGCTCCAACAACGATAACTACAATCACTGTTCTACAACCAACTATTAATTTTGTTCACTTTATCACATTGACGCGACTGTACCTCTATCTTCTTCACATTTTTTTTTCCTCTTCTTTCCTTCTTTTCTTTCACTGGGTGCCGGATGGTTTCAGTCTTTTGGACCTTGTAATTCCACTACAGTGTCAGTAAATCTCTCTCTTGGTCTTGGGGTCTCGATCCGGTCAGATTCACGTAGCTAGCCTCTCGACTCGCCCCCAACACAGAGGGCAGGTACAGTGCAATGTTTGGAGTAATCGGGGTTCGATTATTTTCCCCTGTGACCTGCCTGTGACCTACATGACGTCATTTCAACACTTTTATACTCGTACCCACAAACTTGAATTTGTGTTCACAGTGAAGACTTCGTAGTTGTAGAAATAAGAGTTGTACTCACAAGACTTTGCACTCACAGCTTTTAGATTCATACTCACATAAAAACGATCCTAACCCAAACAATTTCTCAGAGTCGCGTACATGACAGTAGAATTTTGTGTACAACAATTTTATTGACATACAAATGTCTAACATTACGAATATGAATGGTATCCCTGAGCATTCTTACAATAACCAGAATATGCCCAGACTTCAGATTTGGTTCTCTTTGAAGGCGGAAAAAATGCCTTAAGGGCCGCTACTATCAAGTCTTCCCTTCCGCCATGTCTTCTTCACTACAAAACAAACGCACATTGTGCGCTGCAGATGCGTAGTGAGTATCTTGCGAGTTTTACACACTGTGGTTATCGACCATGGCAGTTACCATGGTAATTAAAACTTAACTGGTAACCTTCACCGTCGGGAATTTTACTGTGGTTTACAGTGACACCGGTAACCGTTACATCCCTAGGCTGGAGTAAAATGAACTGAGGCTGTGAAGAGAGATGTTCATATTTAATTTTTGGAAATGTCCACATGGTCGGTAAATGCAATTTAGGATTAACCCTGTTTTTATATTTAATGAATACATGGCTGTAGAGCTGTCCCAAATGATTAATCTAGCGATTATTTTTTCAATTAGTCGACTAATCTAACGATTAATTTAATGTTGCATGACCAAACAAAAATAACGTAGTAACTGTAACTGTCGTTGGTAACTTATATGAGGAAAAAATACAGCAGTTATAGGCGGAGCAACGTCTGTCCTCCCGCCTGTCCTACCGACTCTTCGTCACATTTCTGCCCGAAAAACAGCGTCTGTCACCGGCAAAAACCTTTAACTCACTCAAGTGGTTGTGTTGATAGAAATCACCGCAATGGTCAGCACTCCCGACCAAGACTTCAGTGAACTTTCCCCCAGAAAACAGCCTCCATCCCCGCAAGTGACAGAGTCAAGCAGCGACCTGTTTACTGATGGCGATTATGTAATTTAGCGCGAAAAACGTAACTCTTTCACTACACCTTCCAGGATGTTTAGGGGCCAGGTTCACATTATAAATGGTCCGCGGGTTTAGACACCTGGGAAACACCCTGACATCATCATCATGACGTGTAACATCATGGGCTCTATCTTGCACTAAGTGCAATTGACTTTGTACACGGGCGCTTGTATAATTCCTATTTTGCATTCGACGCACATTGGAATTTTCCCTCCTCAGACGCACGTCCTTAAATTAGGGAATGACTTTGCGCTCCCGGGGGCGGTTCAGCGAAAAGAGGAGGCGTGTTCCGGCGCAAACGTTCACTGGTGCCATTTTGCTGTTTCAGAAAACAATTCTTATTTTAAGGGCGCATGCTTGGCCATAATGTAGCGTGTGCTCAACGTGCATACACTTTGCTTCTCTTTTTCCCTCTGATATGCGACGCGCCCGCCGTAGCCGTGAGGGTTCGGGAGTGGCAATGCGCGATGTGCTCCTAGTGGAGCGGGTGGACGGAGATGGAGTTGGAGTGGAGGAGGAAGGGGCACAACAGGAGCAGGTGGTGCGTTTGGAGACTTGAGGCGATGCGCCTGAGAGGCCGCAGCAACATCGCCTCCCTGTCAAGACGGGCATTAATACCTTGCCGCATCCCGGACAGTGTGGTCCGGTCTGACAATGCTGCCACGGCGTGTAGTGGGTCTGGATTCTCTGCATCTTGGTTTTTGCGCTGCTCCCTCATCAGCTGGCCGTTGCGCACTGCTCGGCCCGTGCGCACTGCTCCCGAGGCCAGGTGCGATGTCCTGGGGATGCCAGCCTTAGAAACAATTGTGGCAATTTCCTCCCACTCCCGTTTAACCAAAGCTAATTTGGATGGGTTTCTCCCATCCCCATACAAGGCCACTTCTCGGTCTTTTACAGCCCTGACGAGAACGTCGGTCTCCTCGGCTGTGAACCGCTCCTGGCGTGCGCCTGGCAAATTCGCTGTTATAATAGCAATCCACCATGGAACAAGCGTGCCTGCTTTTAAAGGGAATGTGAGATGACGCTCTGATTGGTTTATTGCACGTTACGCCCAAACCACACCTATGACTGATGTAGCTACTTCGGACCAACCCATTTTAGATTTGCGTCGGGCGCAAGAGTCAATTATCCCGCCGGCATAATAGCAACAGCGCCTGAGATCCGCCCACAAAGCTACTTGCATTTTGCGTGTGATACTTGCGTTTCAGATTGTTAAGATAGAGCCCCATGTCTCTTTAGGAGCACCAGTGCAGCTTTCTGTGTAAATAACATGGCGGTTCGTCTTTATTCCAGCGGCGCTTCGCTCTGTGTGAATGACCAACGGCGGAGAATTGACAAATTTATGTCGACGGTTACGCCGACATGTCGTCCCAGCCCTACATGGCTGTCACTTTCTAAGGAATGGTTGGATGTACATAGATACAAGTCTAAAAAAATAAGTACACCTTTTTAAATAAAAGTACACTTGCTGAGGTTCTGTCTGAGTTCACATTAATAGAACACTACCTAATTCAGACTTTTATTTGCCACTCAGTGTGCTTGTTGATGTATTTGGCCATTTTGTTATAATAGATAATCAGAGGTTCCTACCTGGGCTGTCTGTTTGTATTTAAAATCCACACATTTGTTTGAAAGTAGGGTGAAAAGGTAATATTCAAGCTGTCTTAACTCTTTTGAAAAAGCACTATTAGGCTGTATTGTAGTTTACCTTGTGATCCAGCTGAGGGTGCTCCAAAACTTCACTATGAGATGACTTGTGGTGCTATTGATCAATAATCTGCGGTAATTATTATGTAATCTTGAAAAAGAAAAGTCAGAAGAGTCACCCTGAGAAGACAGTTACAACACCAAAACATGTGAGAAGCACTTTGTGAAGTATCTTGGGCTCCTCAGCATTGCAGCCTTTGGCTGCATCCTCATGTTCAGACTTCACATCTCATCCAGTCAACAAGGGGAGGGAACTTGGCAATATGTATTCATGTTAATAGTTGTTGCTGAATGTTTACAGTAATCAAATTAATAACAGAAAGTCTTTTTTTGTTTTTTTTCACCAGAATGAAAATAATTGAAAAAATCATATCTCCATTAGTTCTCACTTTCTTGTAACCACATTTTGGTTCTGTGTAGTATTAATGTAGTTCTATTACATCGAGAAGTTATTTGGTCCTGAATAAAAGATCTTGTTGGATACAGTTTCAGAACTGAATCCACTTTTTGGATTCTTTTGACTGTAGATCTTCCCAAAAATGATCATATTAATTTCCTTAAAATGTATGTATGTGAACGTGTCGGTATTCCTTGCATACATATTATGTGTTGTATTACTCCTTCATTGTTTATGATTTTTTGAAACAAGCTCATTCTTTATACTTTTCACTGGCTATAATATCACAGTGTTTTTACAACATCAGTTTGTCGTTTGACTGTGTTGACTTCAAGGTTTTGTATCTGTCTGATACCTACTGAGTAGGCCTGGGCGATTAATCGAATTTTGATCGCGATTTCGATTTTGGCTTCTCACGATCATGAAAACACTGTAATCGAAGAAAAAAAACGATTAATGTGCCGCCGCGCGTCGTGTATGCAAATTACTGCGCTGTAAAAGCACAGTGAATGCACCTGTGTCGCCTGCAGCTGCAGCAGTGAGTGTGTGGATCAATTGTGAAACGAGCGATTGACAACATGGCAGAAAAGCAGCCTGAGCCTTTAGTTGAAAAGAAAGGTAGGACAACTTCGGTCATTTGGAGACATTTTGGCTTCAAATCGTTGGACGTGGAGCAGAAGGAGATTGTTTGCAAAGTCTGTCACACCGTCGTGTCTGCACCCCAGGGCAACATGACAAATTTATTTAACCATAAAGTGGTCTATGACAAAGTATTGAAGGAGCAAAAGACCCAAACTAGTGCAAGAGCGCCAACTTCAGCCACCGCCACCGCAACACAGTCCTCCATTGAGGACACGCTTTACAATGCCGCTCCATATCCAACCGGCTCCCGGCGAGAGCGAGAGATAACGGAGGCTGTGACATTCATGCTAGCTAAGGACATGTGCCCTATCAGTACAATTAGCGACCCAGGCTTCAAGACACTGGTCAAGACTTTGGACAAGCGGTACGTGTTGCCGTCACGCAAACATACAAATATTATTATCATTAACTTTTGTACTTGTTACTAATCTATCTGGTTGTTTTTCTAAAAGTTATATTTAAAGTTGAGTTTTGGTGGCTCAATAAATACTTTTTTTTAAATCAGTGAATAATCGTGTTTATTAATCGTAATTTCAATATCAAGCAAAATAGTCGTGATTATTATTTTTAGCATAATCGTCCAGCCCTACTACTGAGCCTGCCTGAGCATTGAAAGATTGAATGTAATTCAAGTAATATGGAATGAAATTGGAATGGGATTAAAGATGTAGGTTAACATCACTACTGAAGACCTTTTTTCAATATCTTGATTCATTAAATTCTTAGTAAAAATCAATCCTTCAGAAGATCCACTAATGGACAAATCACTACTGTGTGTGTCCCTACAAGCTGATGCCATTTTAGTGTGTCATTTCCAGTTCAGATTGACATATCACCGGTAGGGTTGGGAACCCAAAGTTGGTTCCAAGTTGGAACCAAGCTTCATACCAAGAACTGGCTAAATGTGGAAAAACAATAATTTCCGTTCTGCTTATCAGCCACTAAACATGATATAAAAGTGAATTAATGTTGTGCACTCACTGCCACCGAATGCACTCAAGTTGAAGCATTTTGAGTGTGTGTTTCCTGTTGTAATGTAGCCTGTCTACCACAAGGTGTCACTGCAGCTGCCCAGTGTAACATGAAGTACAGTTATTGTGGAGCGGTTAAGAGGTGAACTGTGTTGGGCTCATTGTGTATTTGTGTGTGTCAGCCTGGCTTATTGATGCACTACATTGTCACAGCTAGGTTTGATACGGCTGCTGTGGATGTGGAATCTGTGTTTCTGATTGGCTGCCTGATAAATATTCATCATTGGTGAAATGGTCGTCCTACACACGATCACGTCTTGCTATATTTTATGCAGTCGTGGAGTGAATGTGTGGACAACAAAGTGCTTTTTATTTCCTGTTTCCCGCATTTTTCATCACAGCACTTCCTGTCTGTGTTCCATGTGATCGACTCAACACAGTTTGGTTTCCTTTTTCATTCCCCTGTCTCTTCTGTACCATCTTCTTCCTCCCTGTCAGTGAATCATGAGAGGATAAGTGTGTGTGTGTGTGTGTGTGCGCGCGCGCATTGGACAGTGTTCCAATCTTGGCAACTGACCCCCTTTTTCATCTGGCTGCAGTGACATATGGGGCCATAAACAACACACAATCACACACACATACACACACACACACACACACACACACACACACACACACACACACACACACACACACACACACACAAACACACACAAATAAAGAGCCAGGAGCAGCAGTGTACCCTGCAGAGGGTGTACACTAAATCTTTGTGGAATATTGAAGAGGCTCTTCACTCTTCACAGGGGGCATTTTTGGGGTGGATCGTACAGCCCAAAATTATTTCACAGCAGGTTTTTTTTTTTTTTTAAATTGCAATGGATGTTGCAATGCTTAAAGGATTTTTTTGCATTTAATTGTGGAAACAAGCAAAAATTTCAAATATAGTTTAATTTTTTTAACTGTAAAATCACACTCATACACATTACTACACACACTTGCTATCCAATCTCTGATTTCATCATACATTCAACTTTTGTATAATGCTTGCACGACATTTTTTTAACATTTTATTTTTCTTTCTTTTTAAGACACACACACACACACACACAATGTAAGCACTTGACTATGATAATTGACTATGATAATTGCAAAAAAGTTGCGGTGATTAGACCAAATTGCAGGTTGTGCACAATTCTAAGGGATTGGTCCAATTTGCATGGTGATCACAACATTGTAACTTCCTGCTGAGACTGTTTTTGGAAGGTTGTGTTTAAAGCAATGCTAAATCCACAAAGGATCCCTTCATAGGCTTGGGAAGTTTGTCGTGTCATCTATTTGATCACCTGGCAATGTAACATTTTTATTTTTGTTCCATTTAGGTTTATTCTTCAGAAGGTTTATTACGTTTGTGTCACAGGAAATGTGTTCATGTGTGTTCATGTGTGTCCTTGGTTGATGTACAGAGTGGTGTGCTGACAGTGAAGGTGGGCGGGGACCATGGCACTTACGTCATCAACAAACAGACTCCAAACAAACAGATCTGGTTGTCTTCTCCTACAAGGTGAGATTGGAGACTCACACCACACCTGACTCCACACTGTGATTGTTTTAAGTAAACTGACATTTTATACGCACACATCACATCATCCGAGAGTGTTTGTCAGGCACCTGCCTCAGTGGTCGGTGGCCAAAAGTGCCTCTACAAAAGTCACATCTGTCTGCAGCTGTCTATCTTTGTTCCTCTGCAGTGCAGCAGCCCTCTTCTGCTGTCAATAAACACAGAGCTTTTCATGCTGCTGCAGAGTGCTGCAGAGCAGGGATGTTTAAAGCTTACATTGACTGGTTTATGGGGATCAACAAGCAGAGTAAAAGGAAGTGCACTGAAAAAAACTTCTGAGATACATGAATACATGTCTTTTTTCTGTTTTTGCAGTGGGCCAAAGCGCTACAGCTGGACAGGTGAACGCTGGGTGTACACTCATGATGGTATAAGCCTCCATCAGCTGCTTTCTAAGGAATTTTCCATTATCTTTAATAAAAACATGGACCTTTTTGACCTAGCCTATTCCTGAGTCCCCACACCTACTGATGACCTGCCTGCGATGTGACTCATTAAACAACTATAGAGCATATGGGAGCCAAAGATACATAGTGTATGTACAACTCCACTTAAACTTTCGTTACCTTTAGGCGAGCGGTTGTATATTATGTCAGTGATCTGTGTGTGTGAGTTGGTCTGTTGTTATCTATAAATTCTGCAGTAATATATTGGACATTTGTATTTAAAGGTGATAATGACACTCATGTATTATATATAAATAAAAAATTAAAAAAAGATGTTGATGTGGATTTCAGCCACATTCAGTCTCCTGTTGTCATTGCAGTCAGCATTTTCACATACTAGCAGCTGTAGCTATTAGCTACCAGCAGCTTAATTGTTCACTGGCATTTCTGACATCACTTTTTTTTTTTTGTACAGCATTTTCAACCTTTTGAGATTTTGGTCAGTGGACAATAGTTCACTAGAATAGTTGTTTGAATTTTATGTATAATATTGTAAGTTACTATGTTAAATATTAAACATGTATTGTACCATCATTAGGCAGGTCACAGGTAAAATAGGAATGTTCCAAATGTGATCTTGAAGGGCTTAGGCTCTACTCAGAACAATGATCTACCCTTTTTGATAAAAGGGTTCTTCCAGGGTTGGACAGATTTTTGACTTTCCATCCAAAGAACCCTCTTTTGAAGAACGAGTTCCTCGAGGCATCGGATTTAAAAGATCCCTGACCTCAAAGATTTACCCATTTTGTAAAAGTGGTACTTTTCATATTTAGATGACAGATTTGGATTTTGCTGCTCAAGTGTACAAGCTTAAACCAATTTGATTCAACTTGACGTAACTGAGTATTATCATTAAAACTTCTGACAGTAAGACAGCAAGATATAGCTCTCTGCGACATTCACCCCTCTTGCTGTACAGGTAGTTGAACATTGATTGGAAAAATACAGCTGTGATCAAAAAATGTAACCCCTCACTAATGCCTAAAATTATAAACCAGCACATACTGTTTATGTTTATAGAATCAAGTCACATATGTCATATATCCCTTTAACTTTTTGATGCTTTTGGAGCAAGGGGATCAACAGGTTTACTCAATATGTTTAGTGTACTCCATTTGTTACTTTAAAAAAAAGGACCTGGGCTGATAACAAGTCCAGTGTCTCTGTCATCAGTCACTAGCCGCCACACAGCAGCGTCCCTCTACAGAGCACTATTGGCAGCTGAGCCTCTGGAAATTTGCCTGATCCTGTCGGCTGCTCCTGGATCAGACCAGCCTGACACACTCTGACTACAGGATGAAGGCTGAGGCTGCTGGGAACAAGAGAATTTACTGTCTTCCTGCCAATCACATCAGAATCACTCAGGATTGGAGACTCGACTCGGCTGTGAACTGCTTGCCACAGAGCAGCTTCACCGAGTGCAACCCCAAAAGCAATCAAATGACAAGTTTGTTTGCACTGAAAACACTGGAATATGAAAGATTATCAATTACATAATTAATTCAAATAATAAATTGAGTAATTACTACAGGTCCCATGAAAAAGCAATGGGATTGCCATTGGTCTCAGGATTGATCAGTGTTAAAGTTATGGTGCTGTTTGAACTGGTCATTTAGATGCCAGGCTACCTAAGCTAGTTAGCTAATGTAGCTACATTTAGCAGCACTTGTTCTTTACTTTGGCTCCAAAGCTACCAACCTCTATAAATCACCTTGGCACTGAAACTGATCTCTGTCCTTCTCGGGGGTGGCGTTACGCCCTGGTACATCAAGATTTGAATCGGAGTAGCTGGAGGACACCAGAGTGAAAAACTTTACTTTTGGGTGATCCAGTTTCAACCAAAAACTGGTGAAGTTATACATTTGTATTTATGTACATTCCTCTAAGAGGCCAACTCCACAGAGAAGCACTTTGGCTGTTCATACATCCATGACAGTGTCATTAAAGTTAAGAAAGTGTAACCCAGCCCAGCCGAGATACCCACCGCTGGCCCGTAGCATCCAGCTTGCAGAGGACATGACATACTTGAGAGGGTAACTGTCTATCAGGACCAAGAATCTACGCCCATAGAGGTGGTCATAGAATTTGTCTGTCACCGCCCATTTCAAAGAGAGGAACTCCAGTTTGTGTGCAGGATACCTCGTCTCAGCTGGACTCCAACCTCTGCTGGCGAAGGCTATGACCCTCTCTGTGCCACCCTGGACCTGAACCAAGACGGCCCCGAGCCCCTCACCTGAGGCTTCTGTCTTAAGAACAAAAGGCAGGCTGTCATCAGGATAGCCCAGCACTGGAACAGTCGTCAACCTTTCTTTCAGGGTCTGGAAAGCCTCCTCGCAATCATCAGTCCACAAAAAGGGTGGGTCAGGCACCAGGTTGTTCTTAATTCCCCTTTTTTTTGCTTTCTGGGGTAACCAGTAATGAGGCGGTATAAGGGAGCAGCTAGGGCGGAATATCCACTCACATACCGCCTGTAATATCCAGCGAACCCCAGGAATTGCAGCAATTGCTGCTGATCTTTTCTGGGTCTTTCCGAACTCCCTCAGCAGACACCACATGACCCAGATACTGCACCGTACTCCTTAAGCCGATCGAACACCAGCTGCAGTCTCTCCAGATGCTCATCAAAGGTTTTAGAGAAACCTTGAAAGCATAATTACGACGAAAGAGGCACTTTTAAGATTTACCGTAGTTTCAGTTTTGGGCACGTTAATTTTAAACGGGAGTGCATGGGGCAAGACATGCTAGCATCAAAATCGCTATTTTTAGAACACTAAGAAGGCTCGACACAACATGAAACTTTGCTCGTAGCATCACTAGGGTCTCTACTCATGAACAAGAGCATTGAGAACATTGTTTGTGTATACAGGCGGTATGTGAGTGGATATTCCGCCCTAGCTGCTCCCTTATACCGCTTCATTACTGGTTACCCCTAGAAAGCAAAAAAAAGGGGAATTAAGAACAACCTGGTGCCTGACCCACCCTTTTTGTGGACTGATGATTGCGAGGAGGCTTTCCAGACCCTGAAAGAAAGGTTTGACTCATATTCAATCCCAAATAAAGCCTTGGTTGCTTTTTGGCGAGAGTTTCACTTTAACAGGGGCACAGCTGCTCTTGACATCAACGAGGACTTTGGCAACTAAGAGATCTTGGGTGTATTGACCTTTTGTCCTTAAGTGATGGTTGACTGGGAGTACCTTTTTTCCACTGACTGCCTTTGTGCAGCAAACATCAAACAAGGAGGGAATATCCCGAGGTTGAAGTTGAACTCAAAATATGTTTATTCCATCCAGTGTTGAAAGAGAAAATAAAAGACTTTAGTAAATAGTAACTTTAACTCAGAATATAACTTAGAAACTTAGAAAGATAGCAGCAACAAAGGCTATGGCCGTAAAAAAGCTTTGTGCCTCCAATCAACTACACCTGGCCCTCTCCTGGCCAGGTTCTTATTCTTCCTCTCCTATGCTCTCCTCTCTGTCTGTAGAGGGTGACAAAGGGACATTAGACATGGCACACATTGGCACAGCACAGGGACATATATGTCTATTGTAGATTGGCTCCTACATTGGGGGAGCTGCAGCGAGGAGTGGGATTCAGTTATTGCAGTGTAAGTCTTTCTTTGTCGGCCAGCTTTTATCTTGCACATTAAATCCATCTCCTTTCCTCCAGGAATGTGTACTTTACATCCAGAGTACACAGCGGGCCCACTATGTCATCGACATCACAAGGTTCGGTGCCCAATCTCTAGTAGAGAAGTGTACCACTCTGGATGGCTCTCCTTGACCTGGTAGAGAAACTGCTGGTCATAGGTTGCTTGGAGGTGGCTTCTGGAGGCACAGAGGACATTAGTGCCCACCAGTAGAGGGACAGGGGAGCAATACTCAAAGTCAGTTACAACAAAATCTGGCACCTTCTTGAACTCTTTCCCAAACACATTCAAGTTAATGCGCAGGACACCGTGGTAGGTTACACTCTGACTGGCTGCACCTTCAATGGGAATTTTAGAGGGCTGGAGCTTTCGTTTCTGGAGGATGGGGTGGTTGCACCAGTATTTGTGCGTAATACTGGTTATCTGAGAGCCAGAATCAATGAGCGCCCTGCACTTCATTCCATTGACTTCCACCTCCCCCTCATTCCTGGGGCCCACTAAGGGGGTACCCTCTCATTCATCACCAGTTACGTTCACCTGCAGTGGGGGGTCTTGCTGCTTGCCCATAGTTGCACTGGTGACCATGGGCTTTAACCGTTTAAAGGCCGAGCTGGGTAGGGTGTGGTCCCTTCTGCAGGCCAGCCAACCGCTACCGCTCGCAATGTTGCCTCCAGTGCTGTAGCATAAGAGCAGGCAGACTCCCCTGGCCTCGCTCATAGAAGTCGGCTAGCGGGTCTAAGAAGCCCTGTGTGTCACCGTACTCTGCCCTCAGTTCCACAAATGCCTTTTCAGGGGTTTGGTCATGGGGAGGCAGATTCAGGATCAGCTTTCTGGCCTCACCACTTAAGTGATGCACCACTGTGGAGAAGCGAAGGTGAAGGGGGAGCTCTATTGCCTCCAGGAGGTACTGCATGTCACGAATCCAGTCCTCTACAAGCATCCTGCTGTCAGCATTATCAGTGAAGACTTGGACATTCTTCACCCGATGAGTTTGCAGGAAACCGCCGTAGGCTGCTGGGGGGAGGCTTAGGATGTCTCTGGCTCTGACAGGGGCATTTAGTGGTGCATGCATGTACTAGGTGGAGGGTGGAGGCAGGAGGGTGGGTTGGGAGACTGTATCAGGATACATGCTGACTTGAGGGGCTGAAGCAGGGGGCTGTAGATGTACTGGGGCTTGGGTGTGGGAAGAAGGTGTGTGGTCAAAAGCTGCCTGGGTAACATTCAGAGAGGTGGGTGCAGCTGCAGTGGGGCCTCATGCACTGGAGGCAGATAAGTGCAATGTAACCTGAGAGTGTTGGGCTTCGGCTTGTGACATGTGCAACTGGGGGATTTGTACATACTCTGTGCCTCGGGGGGTCAGCTCAGCTGTAGAGGGGTTCCTCATAATGTGTGGTGTTGGAAAACTTGACATGTGAGCTTGGGGGCTAGGCTGACAAACCTGTGTTTGGTATGGGAGCTGGTTTGGAGCTGGAGCTGCACGGGTATCACTATAGGATGACAGCATTGGGGATGCTGGGGTGAGCTGTGTGCCCAGTCCTGAGTCTGTGGGCTGCCGGACTGGAGTGTGGTACTGCAGCTGCTGACTAGGGGACTTTGAGAACTGGGTGGTTAGCTTTGACCTCATAGATGACCATTGGTTGCTGGTGCCAGCTCCTTCACTGGAGAGGTGAGTATGCATTCCCCTTGGAGAGTCATAGCTGTTGTGTGTTATAGGCCCAGGGGTAGGTGGGGGGCTTGATGTTGCTGCAGAGGGACCCTGCTTCAGTGGAGAGTCTGCTTATTCACTCATCATCTTCAATGTTCTCCATCCCAGATTTAAGCATCAAAATAAAATGTATATGTGTGTGTGAATTACTTGTTACATGCTGAGCAGTGAGTGAGTAAGTTTGAATGTATCAACCAAAATAAAATGTGTGGCACAATTATCACTTGATACCCCAAAAACTGACATTAAACTTAAAAAAAAACGTCATTACGCCACTCTGTGTCCAGCACAGAGAATATGAATGAGATAAACCAGCAACACTTGGTTAATATTAATCACAGATTATCCTTATGGAAATGTTCCACACACAATTAATTAATAATTTAACACTCAAGTAGCTTGAAACTTTCTGTTTTCGTTTCTTTAGGATATCATAAAAAGACCTCAAACGAATAACACAACACAATAAGATGCACTTTAAAGCTAGGGTCTGTAATGTTGTTCAGAAACACATGTTGTTATATTGGGTGAAATGATCCTGCTATCCTGAGAGTAGTCAATACATTATGCATTCAGAAGAAGGAACGAAAATAATTGGACCTCTGTGGCAGCTGCAGGACTGAGAAAAATCTGACCAATCCGTGCCATCCGGCCCGAATAGCACAGATTGGTCAGATGCACGGATTGGTCAGATGCCGTCATGTCTCGTTCTGTCCCTCCCTCCTCCGCGCGTGCACACGTTACGTTTCACTGTTGCCGGAAATATTCAGCACACTCCTCTGCAGAAATACGGAGTTGCAGGAGAAGACGTTCATTTGGTTACAATGGCAGAGAAAATGCAGCCAGCGTTACTTGTAACAGCTCACCCCGCTAAAAAGGCAAGGAAAAGAAAGCCTGAGGCAGAAAAGGCTGCCACGAAAAAGGCTCTGGATAAAGAAAGAAGTCGGACCGAGTCAACATCGGTGCGGCGTTTGAGCGGTGGAGACAACTGGGGCATGTGAAGGGCTTGAAAAGTGATGCAGAGGTTGCTCTCTTTCTGTTGGACAGGTAATTATTTGTTTTGTTTCAGGGAGATTTGTTATTTTCATGAAATATGTAAGGTTTGACAACTTGGCTATGTTTGTAGCAAGTATTAGCCCAATGCTAACGTTAGCTTCTTTGTGTGTTGATTTTAGCCATGAGAATGGTTAATGAGTCGGCCCAATTTCCACTGGATAGGGGTCCGCTGCGTTGCGGCTCCGATCCGGTTTAGCTCCCCCTCGGCAATCCCCACCGGTTGCGGTTTGAGTCCGCCACGGCGCAGTACGGTAGACAGCTGGCCTCAAGATGTGTGCTGGTGTCAACACAGAGTGTTTTATTTTGAAAAGTAACCAGATGTAGTTTGTTATTTTGGCGCTTGACTTCCTGTCTGCTCCTTGCTAAATTGCCGAGCTGAATTGCTGCGTCTTGCTCCGGCATCTCGTTCTCCCTGCTGAGTCCCACTGCCAGATGCGCGTTCAAGTTTGTGGGGGAGTGGCTTTGGACGGAGCACTGACGGGGTGGGGAGGGGGGGTGGAACTTAGAGGAGGTGCCACTTTCAAATCTTGCTAGCTCTCTTGCTAGCTCTCCAGGATTGTAGACCCTAGCTTTAACTTTCAAAGGATATGTTGGAGAGGATGAAAATCCTGGCAATGCATCTCCACACTAATAGCTCAGTTCACCACACGATACACTTGGATAATAACAGTTCATTACAGCGGCGTAGTGGAGGTTGCTGCTGAGTCTGACAGCAACAGTTTCACTTTCTCTTCGGTCTTGAAGCGCCACGATCCAGGTCACGGCACCAAAGATTTAACCCAGCCCATCTGAGATTGCGCCTCTCTACAGCCGGAGACACTGTGTTGTGTTGATGTTGTTATTGTTGGGTGCAATGTGAGGGGCGAGTCGGACACACAGGGGTCAAGATTGTGGCTGAGACCGCGCCATTTATTGAGTGTGCTTTATTGAATGCTGGTGGCTCCACCTTACAAACCATAAACAAACACTCGCCGTCAGTTACGTCATATAAAAGTAAATGTACAGTATTCAAAATAAAGCGCTGTACCTTCACAGCTGCTAACCCCATACTCGTATAATACCAGGTTACAAATCCTAGCACTTCATCAGATGGTAAGCAAACATCTCAATAAACACATCATTTAAATAGTAAAGCGTATTAACTGTTTATGGTCAAGATATTTTACTGTGATAGATATTTTTAATGTGGAGAACTATCTATAGTGCTTACCTTACAAACCAAGAACAAACACTGAACCAAAAATGCGGCCCCGCGGAGCAAATGACTGAAAATACGGTGTCCAGTAAAGGACAAACAGCAACAATCGCGTAACACCTGAGGGCATAAATAATACAACAGCGCCACTCTATAGACCAAAACAGGCAACTGCCTTACAGAAGCATTTATTGGATGCCAAATTAGTTTACGCTCCAAGTGCAGGATGAGTTATCAGCAACTAAAATGCATTAAGTATATCCACAAAACAACTTTATAGCCATTGTTCGGCCTGATGCTCGAGTATAGCTGAAATATGGAGCGAGACATAAATGATAAAAATACTGATATTGACAATCAACATTAATTTGGACTTCATGGGACCTTTAACTTGACAAAGCCTCATCTAAAGCCTCATCTATTCCAGCCACAGCTGTAGCTCCTCCTCAACTAAACTTTTTACAGTGGTAGTGATGGGAACGGTCGTTCAGTGCTCTCCAACTCCCTGGACTGATAAACAGCCAAATGATCCGTCATTCAGTTCATGATTCAGCCCTGAGGTTCACGTTCACTTACTGAGGGACGGTGTGTTCACGGACTATAGTACACAGTCATTCAAGGGAGATGTAGCACTGCTTTGAGTGGTATACATGCACTAAAATTATTACACGGTGAAAGTGTCCTCTGTGCACAGTAAAATCACTTAACATGATGCTACACGGATGTTAGCAACACAGCGCTAATTTTAGCAGTACGGTTACTGGACGTGAATCAACTCCTCTGCCCTGAGTAAGTGAGTGACTGACACAGCGCCACTTTCAGCACAGTACGTGAACGAGAATCACGTCCTCAGCGACAGTTCTCTGTATGCAGTAGGTTCGCGAATCATGAACAAATCACAGCGCGAACGTGAATCACGTCCTCACAGTTCTCTGTATGACTCGTGGCAGTTCCACTCCTGGCCGGCATGCTCGCGGCTGAGCTCAACTGAACTGAGAAAGGAACGAATCAGTTCATGAAGTGATTTCGTTCACTTCGTTCACTCAAAAGATTCGTTCATTTGAACGACACATTCGCGACCGACACAACACTATTGTGAATACATGCACAGCGGAGGGACAGCGAGAGGAGAGGGAAGCCGATACTGTATCATGTGTGTTCCTTTTTCAGTGGATTTTTCTGCGACTGCAGATAATTTTGTCAACTTGTAATATATTAATTTTGTGACTATGGGGCGTGCAGGTGGTCAAGTGGTTAGAGCGCATGCCATATACGCAGCCAACCCTGGTTCGATTCCGGCCAGAGGGCCTTTGCTGCATGTCACATCCCCCTCTCTCTCCCATATTTGTCTACTGCTTAATAAAGGTGTCTATGCTGAAAAAATCTTTAAAAAAATTTATATTTTGTGACTATATTAAAATGTGCTTTCTCAACTTCTAAAATTTTGATTTGAGGGGGCAAGACATTTATTTGAGGGGGCACTGCCCCCTCTTGCCCCTGCGTAGAGCCGGCCCCAGCCAGCTGTACTTTCCTCAGAAAACACATCGTCCTCTTTGTTTTGCCGAGCGAGCTCACTAGGCAGAGTAAGCAGTTTGAGTGTAGGCATGGCGGACTGCCCCAGTCTGCCCTTCAGACACCCAGCCTGTCTGCTCTCTCTCGAGTGATTTTACGATGTCATGTTACTTTTGCCTTTAATTCAATTTTGGATAATTGCTGAAAATAAAGATATTTTTAAATTTTTGTTCTTTGGCATAAAATATGTCAGTTTGTAACCCCTGTTTAATTAAAAGTCATTTAAATGTCTAGAAAAAAAAGTTTGCTATATGTGGTGAAATTAAAGCACAGAAGTTGTTGGGAAAATTTAACATCATACACTGAACACAGAGACTCATCTACTCACTTGCACATCTCTTTGCAAGGTATTCTAACTCTAACTCTACGATGTGTATAGTGTAATGTAGTAAGAAGCTTAGTGGTGGTAACGTTAAAGTCATGTGACTGCTATGTATTTCATTTATAGCCTAAAGTTAACTTTTTACATCTAACAATTTAATTTATGCTTCAAAAAATATAAACATGGTGTTCACCTGAGAAAATCCATTCACCAAATATTAGGGCCGACAAAAAATATTGTTCAATCTGGTCAGTAATTTTCTGATTTTCTCTGGACCAAAGAGTTGGTTGAAGAAGAATGATTTTTCTTTTATTTTGAAGTTATAATTGTGAAAACTGATAAAACACTAACATTACAACGTGAATGCTGAGAAAACATATAAAGAAGGGTGGATGTAGTGGATTACTGCTTTAAGCACCTAGAGGCTTAGCGCCAATATTATCCTCCTGTTGTGGGATTTCTGTGTGAATTATGTAATAGCAGTGCTTTAACACAAATCAGTACATGGCTGTTTTGTTTTTTGTCTTTTATTCCACTGCAGCTTTATTCCTCGGCTGTTCCATCTCTGTTCAGACGACGTGCTTGGCTCCTCAGCACTACAACCACAAACACATTCTGACAGGAACCATAGACCAACTGTGGACGAGCGGAGCTGTTGTTGTAGTAACAGACTGACTGACAGGTGTTGCTTTGCTGCTAGGGCATTGAAGAGCAATAACATGAAGTATAAGAAGTTTATAACCATCATGCAGGCAGCGCTGGGAGTCGCCCCCCTCAACAAGAGAGAGCTGATCCCACCACCACGCAAACTCTGGAAACATTCGCAGTGAGTTTTTGATGATGTGTTTGTTATTGTTTTTTGTTGTTATTGTGTGTGTGTGTGATCAAAGACTTCAATATGAAATCAAAGAGAATCTATTTATGTGGCTAATGCTTTAGCTTCCTGCACACAGACAATTCAAAGGCAGACAATGTTTAAGAGCCACTTCACCTGTTCAACCACTAACAGCATTTTACTGATCTACAGAGCTTTTTTAAAATCTACATATGAGGGGAATGCTTCCTGGTTAGGGAGTATCTTGTACAATGACTTACAGAAGGATTAGAGATGAACGATATACATGATCTGATTCATTCAAAAGGGTGAATGTTATTGAAACTCATTTGTAGCATATGGCCAGAATTTTTCCAAGATGTCCTTGTACTGTTTTGCAGAGATGTAAACTGAAGTTAAAATGCTAACCAGCTAGCCCTGACAGGTCCTGTCCCTAATACCACTTTGTACTACTAGCAGGAGGCAGTAGTCTGATAGCCCCTGTAGTTGGGCCGGTAGATATATGTCAGCAGTTAGCATTAAAAAATAAACAAAACAAACGCCTGAATTTCAAGAAATGAAATACTCTTACCTCTATTTTCCTGGCTAAACAGAAAAATACAACTGGTCACCTTCTGAGTTAAAAAGATTCTGTCTTTTATTGAACCAAGGCAACTTAATTGCCCCTTTAACTGAATGTAAAACACACTTCAATCAAAGTCAACATTAACTAAATAAAACAAATTAACACAAGCTTTTAATTATATTGTTTATTTTTTTTACTATTGTTATTGTTTTTTGTAATGCTACTGTTTTGGCTGCTGTGGCAAACACATTTCACCATTTGTTGGACAATAAAGGAATGGTGATTCTGGTTCTGATTTCTCTCTGGTTTGGTCAAAAATATATCCTGAATTCACTGAATATGATATGAAAATATTGTGGCTCTAGACACTGCTGATGCCCAACTTTCTGAGGCTTCTCTCCCGTCCCTACCTGCTGTGTCTTGTTTTCCCTGAAGACAGTCTTGGTCAGAGCTGCTGTATCACCTTTGTTCTGTGTCCCCTATCTTCAGTCAGTCTTGGAGGCTGTGTTGAGTCCCAGTTTGATGTCCAGATATGTTCAGTCTCCCGTAAGGCGGACAAATCCAGTTGAGCTGTGACCCCCTTGCCCATGGTGATTTGAGGTCCTGGTCCAGACGATCTCTAGTGGAATTTGCTCCTTGGCTACCTCATCCACCAGCTAATTAGCTTACAGTAGCTACCTACAGAGCAGCATTTGCTGGTTACTCTTGTTAAATGGTGTCCCTATGTCTTATCCCTATGTGTCCTATTCTGTACATATTGTGTGAAACATCTTTAAACCTTATTATCAGTTAACTATACAAATAATCATTTACATTTTCTTTCTTAAATAGCATGTTCCGTGACTTATAACAATCGGTTAAATAATTACGGTAATGAAGTCACAATGCAGTAACTTTGCACAGAGAAGTTCTAAATATGTATTTACATATATATACATATACACACATATATACACACACACACACACACACACACACATTTATACACACATATATTAAAACAAATATCATTAATCACTATTTTTATACTCATACTCACCTTCTTACAGGATTACTGCAAGGCATTGTGGGACATGTCAATCACAATGCATAAATCACAAAATAACTCCTTCAGTGCAATTTACCAATTGCATCTGGAACAATCTGCCTATGTGCGATGGGTAATGAATGGATTCAGGGGGCTGAACGTTATGTGACAGGGTGTGTCTCTGTGCATATGTGTTTACAAGGGAATCATTTACATTTAGGACATTTAGCAGATGCTTTTGTCCAAAGCGACTGACAGTAATTCATACATACATTCATACACGGTGGTGACTGCCATGCAAGCTGCCGACCAGCACAGCAGAAGCAGTTTGGGGTTCAGTATCTTGCCCAAGGACACTTCGACATGCAGACCAGGGGAATTGAACCAGCAACCTTCCAATAACAAGACGCTAGCTCTACCCACTGGGGATTGTAGGGACATGCCCCCCTCACTTTTTCAAACCCTATTTTTGCCTCCCCTCCACCTCTCCAGTTACAGTTTGATGAGGAGAGGTGAGGAACAAAACATTTTATCAGGTACATCTTTCCCCCTGTTTCAGGCAATGCGCTGCCCCATTGAAGGTGAACGTTCCCTAACACAACATACAGTATTTTTACAGTCAAGGGATAAAGCCCCTCAAGAGGTAGTACTAATTGGAGCAAAGAAGAAATGGAAATAGGTGCTCAGTGATGTATGTCTAAATCATTGGCTGTATAAAACATGGACAAAGCTGCAGGATTTGAAAACTTAGGAGAATAACAGAAGTACTTTAACCAGCGTTTTTTCTCATGGTCAGCAGGGGATGCTTTCACTGGTTACAAAGAGAACTATAATTGTATGTAAGCCTATGAGAAAATTAGCCTACTTCTCACTTGATTAATTATCTCAGTTTCCTAATGAATTAATGGTCTGAATCACTAGTTTCAAGTCTTCTTCAACACAGCATGATGGTCGCTTAGTAAATTATGCTCACATTTAGAGTAAAGTAATCCATAAAGCAGGGTATGCGTCATGGCATTGCTAACCTGTGATTGACCAGTCGCTTAAGTCAGTGTTTCCTTTCGTTCTCCAAGCCAGGGCCAATCAGGAAATCCTCCCCAGTTCTATCTTTCTGATGGCAGCTGTAATGCTGCCGCAAACTAATGAGCAATGTCACAATGGGTTTTGCACTCGGTCCCAGTAAAAGAGTTTATGTGTTTTACGTTTTTCCTTTTAGTTTAATTTAGAGCAATTTGTTGAATTTGACCCCAAAATTAAACTTCAGTCATTATCTACTCATGCCAAGAGTCAGGGGAAGTTTTTATTGCCTGAAACACATTTATTGAGATTCAAGGCAGAATAGTGTTTCAGTATTCTCCTAAAAAGCAGAAGTAGATGGAGATTCAAACTGTAAAAAAACAAAATAAAATGAAAAAGAATACCATAAAACGATGATCTATTACATAAGACGATGCCCGGTATGCCAGACTCCATCCGAAATGGTTGCAGGACCTCAACTACCCATCAAGGGTGTAAATCATGTCTTTTCAAATCAATTTGGAATGTCTGAGCTCCCAGCAATGGGAGGGCTAGCTATTTTATGGTATTCTTTTTCATTTTATTTTGTTTTTGACCCAATGGGCTACGTGCACAACAATGGGTATCGTACTTCCGGGCTGTCCCTGGTTGGCCCGATCATTTCAGGTCACCGTTATTGTTGTTGCTAGCCTGTTAGTAGCTGTACGAAAATGAGTATTTCGTGAGGGAGGAGAGTCATTTAACTTTCCAGCGTCAGACAAAGAGATCATCTCTACATTGCAGTGTTCCGCAATGTAGTAATTCATCTAAGTTCAACTCTCAACTTAGTTTTCACCATTTCCCCGCGGATCCTGGGGTGAAGTCTGTGTGGGTGGCTCAGATCCGGCGGGACAAGTTCTCTCCCACAAATGGTACGCGTGTGTGCAGTCTTCATTTTCTCCCTAGTGATTTTATATGCGTACCCAATGAAGGGAGGAGACATCTAAAAAAGGAAGCAGTTCTGTGCTTGTTTGCCTGGAAAAAATTTACAATGCCGGCACCCAGGGTTGCCGTCTGGCAGCGTTGCCCGAGAATCCCATCCCCTGAGCTATAGCCGGTGGCATCTGATCAGGAGGAATGTGTGCCTAACATGCAAGTCGACCACGACTACTGTGTGACACCCCAAACTGCAGTTTTGACTCATTAACTCACAACCGAAAACCAAGAACTGAAAAGATAGAGGAGCTCCAACATCAGCTGGAAACAATGCAACCGCATTCTGGGTTTGGACTTCTCACTGTGTAAAGTGTTCTTTGGTTCATGCAATTGACCAGCCAGTGGGCAAGACAACAACAAGACAGAGGTATAATTTAAATGAGTCCTTTATAATTCACATCCATAAATACCTTAAAAGCTAAATTGAGTCTGGGGGAAATTAATAAAAAAAATACTCGAGAGGGATAGCTGAAGGTGTGGGTTCTGTGTGGCTTGGCGAGTGGCCGGGCTTCACTGTCACCAGGCTGGTAGGCTGGATCCGGCTGGTCGACTGATGCCCTGGCTCGGTGTGGCTGTGCTACTGCTGCTGACGCCGCATGCTGTGCTGCTGATGACTGCTGCACTCCACTGTGTGGCTGCAAGATGCTGCTGCTGCTCAGCCGTTGCAGTTGCTTCCAGTCCGACCCACCGTCCTAAGACTACTCCAGCCCACGTCACACACCACACACTGTCACAGAGAAGAGCAGAGGGAGACTCAACACAAGATAAGACATTCAACTTACAGTTTCCTAGGTAGAGAGAGGCCTCAGAACACATGCACACAGGTACCTGTCACAGAGAAGAGCAGAGGGAGACTCGAGGAGAGTGTGTGTGGGGGTAGTTAAGCTGGCTGCAATCATGCTCTGCACACCTGTTTCAGGTTAGCCCATCACCATGAAATCACTGCACACACACACACACACTCTGTAAAGCCACACCCACACATGTACCACAAAATCCACCACTAGTGTCACACAAAATGCACCAAATCTATTACTGATACAGGTCTACCCTCACTGCATGAAAAGTGGGATTTTCGTCAGTATGCGGCACTGTAGATTGACGTGGAATTTCAGGTTTGCGGCAATTTGCAGGCAACACCGAAAACTGACGTAAATTGTCGGAAATTGACGTGGGCCTTGCTTGGCAGTTGTCCCCCAATGACCCCCCTCCCCCTGATTCTAGGGGAGGCTTTAACATGTAAATGAAAATGCTGTGAGCTATACAAATGCAAATCAGGGTTGCAGGGGGAGTTTTACCCCAGGTGACCTTTTTCTAAGAGGTGTTAACTTCATTTTAAGAAAATCTCTGGTATAAATAGATCAGGCTCAGTATAGCCTAATTATAGACCCTTATATTTTAGCTTGAATGGATTTATTTAATGAAAGTATACTAGATTAATTACTGTGTATGTCATTAGCAATGGCCAATGTTATGTAAAAAAGATTATTTATTCTTTTCTCTCTCTCTCTCGCTCCTGGGAACAAGTTAAAGATGAAACGCCAGCTGTTAAGAAGTTAAAATTTGCATGAAATATTTTGAGATAACCAAGATATTAAAATGTAAAAAAAAAAAAAAGTATTTCTATAATTTCATGGGTTCTGAATGTTTTAAAAGCAGTTGAAAAGTAATTCTTATTACGTGTGAGAGTTCATGACCTGTAAGAGTTTTTACACTTCCGGGTTGACCGGAGCGTGAGTGACGAGGAAGAAGGAGCGGAGAGTTAATGGCGTCGAGCAGCTAACAGTGGACTGGTGTGTGTCGTCAGTGTCGTGTTTAACAGAGACTGTGAACTGTTGTCGGACGACGTGCTGTGAGTGTGTGAGTTGGACTCTCCATCGCAGTCGAAGTGTTTGTGTTTTAATGGTCACGAGGCAAGTTCGGCTAAGCTAGCTAGGAGGAGCTAAGCTAGCTAGTAGGAGCTAGGCTAGCGGCCCGGCCATTGTCGAGAGGAGGCCTGCGCGGACGGGAGAAAATTTGCTGGGTCGCCACGAAGAATGTCGCCTACGGACGGAGCTTCGCTGCCGCAGAGGGACACGGAGGTTTATCGCTGCGAGCATTTTGTTTTCACAGACTAAACTCGCCTCATAACAAGACCGCGACCTCCTGTTAGCTCGGAGCCACATCTGGAAGTCCAGATTTACACTATGCCGATAATGACGCCATTGTGTGTAAGTAACTGTTGCTGTTTTCTCCCTCGTTTAATTTTACTGTGACTTACGTTTCTTTATTCATACCAGTCTTTTTAATTGTTTTCCAGCTGCCTGTAAGACATTACGAGACAGTACGCAGGACAACAAACAACCAGATCTTGCATCGCAGGCGGACGCTGTGAGGAGTTCAGCTCAGAGTCGATCGAGGACAAAGAGGGTAAGATTTATTAGATTAGATCCGTTTTTGGTCAATGTGACTATTATTCTATTAAATAATAGATGTGTTGTGTCCATACGCAGTGCATCGCGCAGTACTGATCGTCTTTATTGATTGTTTTTACAGCTGCTGGAAGCGAGACAGTGTGCTAGCTGGGGATGAGGTGGACCTTTCGAAGTGCGCCGCCATGGACCTGATGTCTGAGGAGGAAGACGGCACAAGATGGCGGGTGTCTGGATGAATCGTGCGACCTCCGTCCTTTCGCAGCCGGGAGCTCACCTCTGTGCCACACTGCTGTCACATGAGAGGCGATTCCGGAGTACAGACGTCTGCAGAAACAGACACTTCGGTGCTGTAGGATTTGGGCCTCTTGTGATCTTCCCGTTTGTTGTGTGGGCAGATTATGCTTTGTACATAGTTGTGGTGTGTTTGTATTTGTGCTAATAAAACTCTTTGAATAAACAACTCCTTCCTGGCAAATGTTCCTTTCCTTGGTAAATTCATTCATGTGATGATATCATAAATATAAATGAATGAATAAATCATATAAATATAAATATATATAAATATATATATATATTCCCACCGGGGTTTACATTTATAATAACCCAGGGTGACCAATCACAAGTGATTTTGCTTGTTTATGAGTAGTGGTTTCTTCCAATACTGAGTGAGGATATTCAAGCCAGCCCACACATTCTCTGGCCAGGCGTGGTTTCGCTGCTATTCATAGGCAAATTAGAGGCGTTCGCACCTCCGGGAGCTCCAGTGACGTCATGGTTCGTTTCCGACAATTTTCAGCACAGACAAACGCCACGTTCACAGCCTGTAAATTGACGTTAACTGCCGAAAATTAGGGAGATTTCCGGGAGTTTACGGGGCCGAAAATCCCACTTTTCATGCAGTGCCTGTTACACCTGGATCCAACGAGGATATTCGTTTTTACACGAGGTTGGTGTATGATCGTGATAGTATCCTCTCTCACCCTCTCACCTTTCTTTCTGTGTGTGTGTGTGTGTGTGTGTGTATGTATATGATGTAAACGATGTTTGGTCCTGGTGTGTGTGCTCACTTTAAGAATGTAACCTACCATAATGACACAATGACATGCGTGTCAGCAATGTATATTCTAACTACAGAATGTCCTATTGTTTTTTATTCAGATTCTCATCATATGCGCACTTTCTGGCCTTTTGGCAACTGGTGGAGCCTGCTGTGTCAACAAAGATGGTACGGATCAACTCTACATATGCTGCATCCAGTAGCACAACTTCTATGAAAGCTACAAAACTTGTGCCCATAGATGAGTCGTTGCTGTTCTTGATGTACCTCTCTATGGGCCTACCTATGAGGGACCTTGCCAACCAGTTTCTCATTCATCGCACCACAGTCAGCAGAATAATTGTGTCATGGACACACTTCTTGTATCATCTGCTGGGTTCTATCTGCCTATGGATTCCACCAGAAGTTGTGAAAGCCAACTTACCACCAGAATTCGCCTCATTTCCTGACACAAGTGGTGCTTGACTGCACAGAGCTTTTTTGTCAGACACCTTCCTCTCTCCTTCTGCAGAGCAAAGTTTTCTCAATGTACAAGTCTCACACCACCTTCAAAGCCATGATTGGCATTGCACCCCACGGTCCCATCACCTTTGTCTCGTCATTTTACGCTGGGTCAGTGAGTGACAATGAGATTTTCCAGAGATCGGGAATCACCAAACTCCTCACACAACAGATGGCAATTATGATGGACAAGGGCTTTCTTGTGGACAACCTCTTTCCGGGAAGGTTTACCGACCTACCTTCCTTGTGAACAACACCCAGATGGCCAAAGAGGATGTCCACCACACAAAGGCCATTGCCCCTAAGAGTCCATGTTGAGAGGTGTATCAGAAGGGTGAAGGAAAACAAACTGTTCGAGAAGGTTATACCTCTGTCCATATGTGGGAGTATTGACCAGCTGTTCACGGTTGCATGCCTCTTGGTGAATTACCAGAATGGACCACTAGTGAAGGCATGGGCAACACAAAAATGACATGGTCTGGAGTTTTAAATCGGTTTACAATGAGTTCTTGAATGTTTGGCTCATGTGTTATTGTTCATACAATCTGTACAAAGTTTGAATTGGTATTAACTGTTCATTTATGATGTTATTGTTCATGTTTACAAATCTATACAACACTTGCACTGATGCAAACACCTCAAAATGTCCATTCATCCGTCCATCTCTTCCGCGCTATCCGGGGCCCGGGTTGCGGGGGCAGCTGCCTGAGCAGGGACACCCAGACTTCTCTCTCCCCCGACACTTCCTCCAGCTCTTCCGGGAGGATCCCAAGGCGTTCCCAGGCCAGCCGAGCAACATAGTCACTCCAGCGTGTCCTGGGTCTTCCTCTGGGTCTCCTCCCGGCGGGACATGCCAGGAACACCTCCTGAGGGAGACGTCCTTAGGGCATCTAAAACAGATGCAGAAGCCACCTCAGCTGGCTCCTCTCGATGTGGAGGAGCAGCAGCTCTACTCCAAGCTCCTCACCCTATCTCTAAGGGAGCGCCCCGCCACCCTACAGAGGAAACTCATTTCGGCCGCTTGTATCCAGGATCTTATTCTTTCGGTCATGACCCAAAGTTCTTCGCCTTTCACCTCAGCTCTCTCTTCACCACAACAGACCGATACAACGACCGCATTACTGCATCCGCTGCACCGATCCGCCTGTCAATCTCACACTCCATCCTTCCCTCACTCGTGAACAAGACCAAGATACTTAAACTCCTCCACTTGAGGCAGGAACTCTCCACCAACCCGGAGGGAGCATGCCACCTTTTTCCGGCCGAGAACCATGGCCTTGGACTTGGAGGTGCTGATTCTCATCCCAGCAGCTTCACACTCGGCTGCAAACTGCCCCAGGACATGCTGGAGGTCCTGGCTCGAAGGAGCCAACAAGACAACATCATCTGTAAAAAGCAGAGATTAAATCCTGTGGCTCCCAAACCAGACCCCCTCCGGCCCCTGGCTGTGCCTAGAAATTCTGTCCATAAAAATAATGGCCTCCCTGAACCCAGACCCGAGTTTTTGCTTCCGCGACTGCCCATGCCGCCGCACGCTTGGCCTGCTGGTACCCGTCAGCTTCCTCAGAAGTCCCCCGAGCCAACCAGGCTCGAAAGGACTCCTCCTTCAGCTTGACAGCATCCCTTACTTCCGGAGTCCACCACCGGGTTCGGGGATTGCCGCCATGACAGGCACTGGAGACCTTAAAGCCACAGGTCCGGACAGCTGTGTCAACAATGGAAGTGGAGAACATGGTCCATTCGGACTCAATGTCCCTAGCCTCCCTCGGGATCAGGTCAAAGCTCTCCCGGAGGTGGGAGTTAAAGATCTCCCTGAAAGAGGGTTCCACCAGACGTTCCCAGCAGACCCTCACAATGCATTTGGGTCTGCCAGGTCTGTCCAGCTTCCTCCCCTGCCAGCAGATCCAACTACCACCAGGTGGTGATCAATTGACAGCTCAGGCCCTCTCTTCACCCGAGTGACCAAGACATATGGCCAAAGTCGATCATTGACCTCCGCCCTAGGGCATCCTGGTGCAAAGTGCACATATGGACACCCTTATCCTTGAACATGGTGTTTGTTATGGACAAACTGTGATTAGCACAGAAGTCCAGTCACAAAACACCACTCAGGTTCAGATCAGGGAGGCCGTTCCTCCCAATCATGCCCCTCCAGGTAACACTGTCACTGCCCACGTGGGCGTTGAAGTCCCCCAGTAGATTGACGTAGAGTCCCCGGTTGGAGCACTCTCCAGTACCCCTCCCAGGGACTCCAAGAAGGCCGGGTACTCTGCACTGCTGTTCGGCCCATAAGCCGAGACAACAGTGAGAGACCTATCCCCGACCTGAAGGCACAGAGAGGCGACCCTCTCGTTCACCGGGGTAAACTCCAACACATGGCGGCTGAGCTGGGGAGCTATAAGCAAGCCCACACCAGCTCGCCGCCTCTCACCGTGGGCAACTCCAGAGTGGAAGAGAGTCCAGCCTCTCTCAAGGACTTGGGTCCCAGAGCCCAGATTGTGCGTGGAGGTGAGCCTGACTATCTCTAGCCAGTACCTCTCAACCTCCCGCATTAGCTCAGGCTCTTTCCCCCCCAGCGAGGTGACATTCCATGTCCCCATTGCTAGAGTCGCCGTCCGGGGATTGGGTTGTCGGGGCCCCCGCCCACGACTGCCACCCAAATCACACTGCACCGGCCCCTTCTGAACCCTCCTGCGGGGGTTGAGCCTCCTGGAGGGCGGTCCCACGATGCTCTTTCGGGCTTTGGAACCGTTCTTAGTCTGACCTGTCACCTGTCAAATGTAAATATATTATTGTTTATTTTTTACAAATCTATATAACACTTGCACTGATGCAAACACCTCCAAATGTAGAGATATTATTGTTTATTTTTACGAATCTATACAACACTTGCATTGATGCAAACACCACCAAATGTAGAGATATTATTTATTTTTACGAATCTATACAACACTTGCACTGATGCAAACACCTCCAAATGTAGAGATATTATTGTTTATTTTCATGAATCTATACAACACTTACACTGATGCAAACACCACCAAATGTAGAGATATTATTGTTTACTTTTACAGATCTATACAGAACTTACATACAGCTTTCTGTGTATGGATGTGTTAAGCAATTGTTCAGTGTGGCCTGCTTCCTGGTCAACTACCAGATCGAACTACTGGTACACAAGCCACAGGCTCGATGAATTAAATATTTTTCCATTTTCAAAATCATTCTATATGTTGTCTTGTTCGTTACAAATATCATTTACACGATACCATCATTTTGTTATTGAGAAAAACAAACTAATATCTAATTACTGGTACATAATTTCCAGTGTTGTGCTGATCTCCTGAGGTGGAAAAATTATTAACAAGCCAAAAGGAATAATCTTTTACATCTACGGAGGCCTGACAGAGGACTGAAGTAACACAGCTGGCACACATTTTATGCTCTTAATTAAGGCACTCCACATTTCAATCAGTCCAAAAGGTGGGCTCTCAGTTGTGTCAAATGTACATCTAGATGTGTAATAAATATCAGAAATGAAATAATGAAAGCTTATCTCCGTGATGTCACATGAAGAACAACGGTGTACTTTCTCTTTCTCCCTTTAATGAGAAATGCGTTCACATGTTTTGTATAGATTAGTAAAAATGAACAATAGAACAAGAATGACAAGGTGAGTTTCATTTTTTCAAATGTATGCAAATTAGCACATTTATAACGAGATAAGGCCTCATGTGCATATTTAAACATTCAAATACAAAAAACTTGCAATTCATTTTTTTATAAGCTTAACACGAGTAAACAACTGAGAAAGTTTCATGGTGATATCTATTATTTAATTTTTTCCCCTATTCACCTATAGTGTCTCGCCTTAAGCCACTCACATTCCTAGTAACCTTCACTTAATGATGCTGACCTCTTAGAGTGCTACCAATGGCATAAATGAGGTCATCATGCCCAGAAGCTTGGAGTTTCATATTTGGTTTACATTTCTATCACATTTAGATCCTAAGATACACACATTTACAATTTTGTGCATGAAAATGACATATTATAGAGGTCAATGACCTCTTGCTGACCTCAGGGGTCAAATTGAGAATGCCTCCACATCTTTAATTAAAGCTTAGGTCGTCAAGAACAAACCCTGAAAGTTTCATGCTTCTTTCACAAAAAGCAAGATTGTCGATATTTTAAGAGCTTAACAGCCCCACTATAACTGCATACTGATGAATGCAGCTGCCACTATTGCTAACGTAGCTCCTAAGGGATTGAAGCTATTAAGCATTATTTTTCTAAATTTGACAATCTCACATGTGACAGCATATTAGCCCAGAGTTGAAGGGCTGTGACTGTTGGTAGTTGTGGTTAATTTTGTTCAAATATGCCGCATTGTTATATTATGGGTTTTTATTGTTCAGATGATTTAGCTAAGCTAGCTAACAGATGCTAACGTCAGCGGTCTCTTGTTGCTGTAGCAACAGTAAACATTCACATGGACTGATAAACTGTAAATAGAGATGAAGAATCAAGCTGAGATACTTTGAATTTATAAATAAATACAAGTAAACCCATAGGAAATAATAAGTTTAATTTCCATGATTTACCATTGATTTTATTGTAATCTTTCAATTAATTTATTGTTCATTGTGGTGATAACTATTCAATAGGTATATATCTTGTGTGTAACTTTAATTTGTGTGTAAATGTGTTACTTTTACTGTAGTTTTCAAATGGCTTTGTATAGTGTTGTCTTGAGCATTTTCAGACACATAGATCTGGCTTTTTTGCATTGGAAAACACTAGTAAAGTGTCCTAATGAAAACATGACAAAGCCATTTGACTATCTTGTTCATAAATGATGGTGTCAGGCCTTTTTTTATGACACACACACTTTCATTGTTATGAATACTTGTTTTTTGAGGAATTACCTCTATTTTGAGCATGTGACATGATTTTGCAGGTTATCAACAAAGTTTTGCGAAATGTTTTGAGAAATGCACCAACTGTTGTGCAAATGTAAGTAATGATGTGAAAAATGTTCCAAGGCCACTGAGAAAACTGTTTAAAAACAACATTGGGTCATATTGGACCCTGAGCACTATACAAGGCTTAATTATAGCTTTTATCTATATTTTCAACCAATTTTTTTTTCACTACTTTGTGAAAAAGTACATTATTCAGTGGTTTTGTTGAAGATTTTCATATTGATGATTTTAATTTTCCAACATCTGCATATCTTTTAAGTTCAATTAACAGTTATGGAGGCCTTAGGCCTCTTTTGAGACTTTTAAGTCATCATTCATGACAGATAAATTTGTTCACTAGGTGTCACCACATCACAAAAAGGCTACTTGGCTACATATACTCTTCAGTACACAGATACTGAGCACAATTTTTGTGCTTTAAAAAGGTGTAGATAAAATGTGGAAATAATGTCTTTTTAAATCAGCTTGGAATTGCAGAGCTCCTGAGTCACCGTATACTTCAGATATTTAGCAGAATGCTGCAGTGCTGTTTTGTGGAATACAAAACTTTACCCAGCTTTACATTGGCAGGGTTGAGTAATGGATTTTTGGGTGAACCTATCCTTTAAGAAATGCCTGTTACCGATTCTAAAAAATCTAATGTTTTTGTCAGCTGAGCATACACAGGTACTTATAAGCAAACACACACAGGCACACACACACACACAGTCTCACAAGTCTTCCATGCAGCAGCAGTAGTAGTGCAGCCATCCTCCTCCCTCTCTCTCCATCTCTCCCCTCTCTCCTCCTCCCTCCCTCCCTCCCTCTCTCTCTCTCTCTCTCTCCTTCCCAGTCTTGCCCGGTCTCTGCTCCGTCAACAGCTCCTGCATCTCTCTCTATCTCTCCTCATTCCTATCTGTATATCTCCCCAGCGTTGTTGGCGTCTATCACCATGCGTCTCGGCATCTCCTCCTTCATTTCGGATATCCTGAGCACATCCAGTAACATCTGTTTCTGCTGGACTGAGGGCAAGGTAGAGTCAGAGCTCCTTCACCTCCTCCGCCCTGCTGCTGTGTGCTCTAGAGCAAGGCAGCAGGGGGACATGCACACATTCTTATTTAATCACATAATGTTCCAGTGGATATACTGTGGTGTGTGTGTGTGTGTGTATGTGTGTGTGTGTGTTAAGAGTTTGCTCTGTGTTTGTTTGTGTGCAGGAATTTGTCATTATTGTCGAGAGTTGGTTTGCTCAGCTTCTGGGGATATGCTGTGGTGTGTGTGTGTGTGTGTGTGTGTGTTAAGAGTTTGCTTTATGTGTGTTTGTGTGCCAGATTTGGTTGTTTTTCTCTATGCTTTCTCAGTTGTTGACTTTTAGGTTGGTTGATTTCATATTCCAATAGGTTCCAATAAATAGTCCAGGTTTGTGAAATGTGTTTGTATTTGTGACAGTGTGGTCTTGTCTTGAGTCAGAGTTACATATTTGGTTCATGAAGCTCTTGTGGTTTTTAATGTACTTATGTTGGGATACTAGCTTAGCACAAAGGCTGGATGGAGGGAAAAACTACCAGCATAGCACAATTCCCATGGCTCTGTCAAAAGTCAAACAAATGCACCTTCAAGAAACTTTTTATATATCTAATAAACCTTTTGTGTCTTCACAGTCGGGAATATATTCACCAATTACCATATATTATCATACTGACTCACAGAAACAACTGCAATGTAACAGTAAGTTGGATTGGTTCCTGATTCAGGTCCTGGGGTGGATCTTGGTTTGCTAGGAACCAAGAGGACTTGCGAAGACGATATATGCAATCACTGTGCCCCACGGCTGTTGGTCAAGAAACTGCATATAAAAGACAAAATATTTACTAGGGATGGCAGTGCTGACCAGTCAGTTAATCTACCACTTTGGTCCGGACAGAAATATCTCAATGACTTCATGGTGAGCTTATATGAAATATGATAAACACTGTCATGTTCCTCTCAGGATTAATTGTGATAACTCAGATAGTCCTCTGACTTTTCATATAGTGCCATCATCAGCCAATTTGTCCAACCTTTTGGATTCCATCTCAGAACCTACAAATAAATGACATTCCCATCAGCCTGTGTTAAGTGCTAATTAGCAAATGTTAACATTCTTACATGCTTAAGAGGACGGTTTATTTATCATACCCATTTTAGCATGTTAGCTGGAAGCATTGCTGTGTTTGATTACAGCCTAGAAGTGCTCTACACAATTGATGCATTTCTGTTCCAAAGTTAGTTAGTTTAAACACATCCTGACAATATGTAGTGTTGTTTATTATTATCTTTTCTTTTCAAACATTACACTATTCCTCAAACCAAACTTGTCTCACTAGCATTGCCCCTAGATTCTACTGGACACATTTGTGTTGCGCTCCAGAGCTGTTGCCATTGCAATGCTCACAGATCAATCATCCATGCCAAAGAGCATTTCAAAAGCGTCCCTGAAGCATCCCTCAGCTCTGCTCCGTGGAGAATACGGGCCAAGTCTATTTTTGACATAAGTGGACAGAAGCCGCATGAAGCGTTAGAGAGCAGATTGATCCAGGCAGGAAGTCACAGACAGGATCAGCATAGAGCATCCTGTCAATTTTCAAAATAAAACGCCCTATGCAGACTCAGCATTGGAAATGTTAACAATAAACATAATTAGACGAAAACCATCCGACTCTGTTACCTACTCGCCTGTGGATGAAGCAAGAAAATCAAGAAAAACTGAAGAAATAAACACAATTGGAGCAATTCCACACTATCAGGCAGGCAGGCACAACGCTCCGCTTTCAAACGCTCCTGGTGGGATATGAAGTCATGTGGAGGACAGAACAACCCTGTATTGCTCATGCAGGGTCATTGAGACTGGAATCAGGGCACTAATCTCAATCCAATTGCAAACTCAATTAATTTCCATCATTGCACAAATTGAAAATTTTGTATAATTATTTTGGACTACTTTGTGCAGAAACACAAAGGTCAATCAGTGCGTTTACATGACACTCAAGAAAACCTAATTACTGGGTTAGTCAGACTATGATTGGATCTTTAAGATGCATGTATACACCTTAGTCTGACTAAAATCAGACCGGATCGGATTTCTCATAGTCGAATTAAAGCACCCTGATTATTCGATTGATAGTCACATTACTCCTGCATGTATACGTTCCATCAGATCGGATCGGATTTTGCGTTCTGCAGGCACGAGATTTCTTTCCTGGGGCCGTGAGCCGGAAGTAGACGGACGACGGCAGCAGCGCCTTTCCTCTGAAATCACCGCAAGAAGGAGCGCCATTGTGCATCTAGTTTGTGTAATTATCATGTAGACCATATACGAATTGTATAAAGATGTAGCTTCGTCTCGCTCTTCATACGCCATCTTTCTTGAACGCCGAGGCAGCTGGTGACGTAAAGAGGTCAGCCGGAGGTGGCTGTGTTACCACTAGTTGAAATGGGTACAGCGCCACCTAGCGTACCGGGGTATGACATGCTCCAGCCCAATAATCCGATTTCTCACCGGCATGTATACTCGGATAATTGCAGTTGTCTGGTTAAGTAGCATAGTCGAACTATGGCTGTTATCCGACTAAGCTGAGTTACTGGTCACCAGTACTTTCTGAAGCTGTTCCAGTCTTTCTCACATCAGCTCATTGGTGCATGCAGTGAAGAGATGATAGGCTATACGATGTTTAGTTGTTAAACACATATACATTTTACCTGTGTTTGGCTTGGCTGCTTAACAAGGCTGTTTATTATTCCTCTACTGCTCTATCAGCTGTATCACAACATACTGTATGTAATGTGTTTGTGGGCATGTGTATGTGCGAGATCATGATGACACAGAGATAGAGAGATGATTTTATCGATATTGACAGACATCCTCTGGCTGTGTGTGTGTTTGAGAATTGGTGAAAGAGAGAATGAGACTGGGATATATAGAGAGACTCGACATTTTAAAAGTAATGGAACCGTGACACAGCTGCTTGAAATGTTACTCATATAGTGCTAGTGGTGTGTGTGTGTGTGTGTGTGTGTTGGTTTGATTGATGGATTTGTCCTGGGACTGGAGCAGTATCAGATTCAGTGCTAGGTGTCAGTGGGGGAGTGCAGGGGTAGCTACGGATCTGTCGCTGATAAACCAATCAAACACTACAGCAGCCTCTCTGTCCCCACAAAGCTGGAGGAACACATAGTCAATCCTGCAATATGTATCCGGTAGTCATTACTGAAACACAGTAACACAGCTACAGCTAAGGTATGGCAAGGTCACCTGACAGCAAACACTCTCTACATATAGATAGCAAAGTCAATTGTGTGTACACCTGCATCTTGGTTAATTTGACTAGTGCATTCCCCTCAGGAAATATGTATTCCTATAGAAAAGTGGATGGTTAAGTAGCTTTTACATGGATGGCCAAATGAGGCTGTGTTTGAAGGTGGGACGTCAGGGATATTTAGGTTTGTTGTGAAATCCGATATTCCAGGGTATAATTGGACGTTTTTGACTATTTTTGATTTTGCCATTATATTTCACCTTAAAAACTATTTACTTGGTGTCATTATTTTCAGCACAACCTCACATGTGTGACTGTACAGTTATTTTTTTATTTTCTCATACTGTATTAACACAATGGACCTAAAATCACAAAAAAACAAAAAATCCGAGTAGAAAAAGTTAGATTTTTTTACTGTGAAAACCACAAACATGTTTGACAAACCGTTTTTTATTACTTATAATGCAAATATAAATTGTTGTTTGCTTCTCTCCAGCTGAATGAAGAGCTGCACTGCCTGCTCCACATTCAGCAGTCTCCTCACACACTACACCAAACACTAGATAACACACTAACTATACACTCCAAACACGCTAAATGTCACAAATCTCTCAACTCTCAATATCGCTGTCTCTATCGCTGTCTCTACACCGACTGTCGTTGCCTGTCATTCATCCGTCCCTCACACAACTTCTCGTTCCTCAACAACCAAACTGCTTGCTGATGGTATAATGGTTTTTTTTCTAATTAAGGCTTCCATTTTGGTGGTTTATGACATAATGCACCAAATTATTAAATTTTCTTGATAAAAAAAAGTGCAACATCTGCATTTTGTAATTACTGACACAATATGTAAGAACTTATTACAAAATGCGGCAAAGTTTATTACATATTACATTCAAGAATTTAATTTCCAAATGTGGCAGATTATTACAAAATGCATCATTATTACATAATAATAATAATGATAATAATGATAATAATAATAATAATAATAATAATAATACATTTTATCTAAAAGCGCTTTTCTAAATACTCAGAGACACTGTACAGAAAACGGACATCAAATCAGCAAAACAACAGAAAAGAGTACACTAAAAACACATTAGACTGAGCTAAACTTTAAAGGCCATTTTAAAAAGGTGTGTTTTTGTCCAAGATTTGAATGTTGGAGGATCGGTACAATCACGGATGTGTTTGGGAAGAGAGTTCCAGAGGGCGGGGGCAGCTACAGAGAAGGCTCTGTCTCCTCAGGTTCAGTGCTTGGTCCTGGGAGGTGGAGTCAGGAGGTCTGCATCAGATGAGCGGAGGCTGCGGGATGGATTGTGGCGATGGAGCAAGTCAGTGAGGTAGGAAGGGGCCTGGTTATGGAGTGCTTTGTGTGTGAGGAGGAGGATTTTAAACTGAATACACTGTGGAACGATTTGAATGAATTGAACATTTATTACATTATTACATAATGGGGTGTTATTACATAATGTTGCGCTACATGGTCGTAATTCTCAACACAAATCTCCCTTTTTCAAGTCAAAACTTCAAGTCAGTTTCATTATTGTAGTGCTGAATCATCTATCATCATCAATTATCTCAGGGCATTTTTCATATAGAGCAGGTCTAAACCATACTCTTCATTATGTTAATTCTAATAATATTCTCTCAATGAGCAATCCTACCTGCCCACTCTGGACCTGTGGTGGGCTCATGGCTGGTGCTTGGTGCTGCATCTTGCATCTGAGGGGCTACAAGACAAACTTTCCCAGTTACGTGGCGTTGCATCATACTATTATTTAAATTATGTAGTGTTAGGTTAGGCAGGCTATATGTTACAACGCCACACAATTCATTGACTTGATAGGCTAATTAATTAATTTGAGCGGTGCAGGTTAAATTGCATTTTGTTCAACATCTTGCCTTAACCGTTTCATCATCTGGTCATTTCAGATTTTTGATTACGACAACTTTCGTCCAATAGGGAGCAGGGTTTTGGGACAAACATTATTTTGAAGTACAGCTTGCCAGACATTTGGGAGTTGGGTCAGTTTCTTTGTTCTAAAAATCATGCTGGTTTGCGAGGGCCTTATAGTAAGGCTTCTGGTTTTCCTTATAGTATCCTCCTTTGTTTGCAATATTATGGATGAGGTCCAACACATTTATCTCACAGAGATAGAAAAGTGGACACTCGTAATTTGTTCACAACCTCATGCATTCAATCAAGTCAACAACAAAAGCGCTGCTTTGTTACCTTGCCAAAAGCAGTGGTTTATAGGCTAACATTGTCAACCAGTGCCCCTTCCCAGCCGGCCTAAATTGATCTACGGACAAGTACGGCAGATCATATATATTTTTTTAATTCTATAGTGTCACATGAGGGTAGGTGACTGAAATCTGTCTTGTCTCAAAACCTCTGGTTTATTGGCTAGTCTCCGTTCTGTATATTTTGTGCTACCTGGCTGCTGTGCCATATTCTGTGTTGGTCTGTCTACATTATTTTTTATTTTTTGGGAAAGCCTTTCCAAAGCAAGGATATAACCTTGTCTTTGGAGAGGAAATAACAACAAATATAGTCCTGGTTAGGCTTGGGTCTCACTTGTAGCAGTACTGGCATTGACTCACATAGCAACACAAATTATTCTGGTATAAAATAAAACAAATAGGATGCTAACCAAAGAAGTATTGTGAGAAAGATTCAACCATGGCATCAAATGTGTCTTGGGTGACTGGATCTCTTCTCTGCTGTAGTCCTAGAGAAAACATTTTTACACAAAGAAAGAAATGCATTCCTGTGTAACTTATGCAGAATGAACAAGAAGGTGGAAATAGTTAAGAATTTACTGCATATAGCATTTCTCAATGTTTATGCTGTTTCTGTTAATGCAACGAATCTCAAAATTGAGCATTTTTTAAGGGTTAGGGTAGGGGTAAGGGTTAGGGTTAACCCCCTAACCCTGGTACAGGTGGCTTGTAGTGGTCTGGCCCTGTAACACATGTAGGCAAGAATGGGTCAGCCTGCTGGAGAATTGTCTTTGCAGTCTGCAGTCCTCTCTCAGCCTCTGGACGTCTGGAGGTAATGTGTTTTGAAGTCATAAGCCACAGAACATTGTATTCTATTCTATCATCTCTCTGCACTTGACCATTCTTTCCAGCTCTGCTTTGACCTTAGGAAGCAGGGGGGCAGACATCCTCGCAGTGTTAATACTGTATGGTACAGCATCATCTCGCAGGCATATTTTTATATACTTTATTTTCAAGAGGCCCAGATCTGTACCGAATGTACCTTGTACTTCGTCCATCCTGTCTGTCTGTCCCAAAAGTCAGGACTGAACTGGGAAAGAAAGCGTTTAGGTTTGCTGATCCCTCTGCCTGGAACATGTTGCAAAAAACTTTGAAACATAATGAGTTGGTCTCGTTGAACTCTTTTAAGGTGAAATTGAATGACCTGGAGGCAAAAACATCTGGTTGTAGATGTTTTCCCTGAGGCTGTTATTACTGTAGCTGACCTTCAAATGTTGCTGTTTTGGATGCTGAGTGTTTTTAATGTCTATGTCTACCTTGTGTTTATGTGTATGTATGAATATGCTGCTGCCTGTCTTGGCCAGGACACTCTTGTAAAAGAGATTTTTAATCTCAAAGAGTCTTTTTTCCTGGTTAAATAAAGGTTAAATAAAAAAATAAAAATCCTTTATACTAGCCCCAGTGCCACTATAACCTCACAGCCTAACAGCCGATGCCATTAGCTGTTTTGATGACATGGATGGTGAACTTTTATTGCTTGCCTCTGATCTCTGTTAAAGTAAATCAAGAGTCTTAAGCAGCTGAGCACTCCAGGGCTGCCGAAAGCTGTGTGATTGCTGTCAAACGGTGTCTGAGCTTGTGGCAGGTTTCATCCAATATTATGGTTGCGTCCGCACCGGTGTCAATCTAAAAGGTGTGCCACTGATATTAGGTTTTACAGTCCATGGCGTATTGGAATCTGCAATGTAGCCAGGTAACCAGCATCAGATGAGCTAGCCTGCTATGCATGTCTCACTGTCTCCAATGCTCTTTGCAGTTTTAAGCCGATGTGAACTGTATCTTTTGACAATTCCTCATCTATTATTCCAATGATCAGTGTATCCCAAATGTTCTCTTCTTTTTTCGAAATAAACTGGCAGGTCTCGGTTCAACCTCTGAAACCATTGCTGCCACTCTGGCCACTGCTCTGGTTAAGTAAAATCCAAGTCTTCAGGAGGGTTAAAATTCGCTATGATCAATGTCCAAGTCGTGTAACTTCTGACACCATCTTCAAGTTACTTCTTGATGAATCAACACAGACCATATTTCATTCTTGAGACGCATTACTAGCACAACTCATGAACCAGCTGGACCAGCTGACAGACATTAACCTTTTTTTACTTCATCGGGATAACACTATATGTTTATGTGATTCTTCTAAGGGCTGTATTGTAGGCAACTGGACTTTCAGTTTCAGTTTCTTAAAGACATTTAACCTCTCATCCAAGAGGCTTGGAGGTTGGAGCTTGGAGGTTGTTTTGTCTCTATGTTGTACAAATGATGAAATGACAATGTTGTTACGTTTCTAGTCTCCTCCTCTCTGTCTGCTCGAAATCTTTTGACAAAGTACCAGTTTGTGTAGCCAGAGGTTATAAGTGCTCCCCTGATGTGCTTCTGTTCCTGCTCTTTCCCCTTCTGACTTAGTGGGCATGGTCTCAGCCCGATGATTCCTAGCTTGTGTTCCAGTTGGTGATGACAGTCAAACAACAGGTACTGAGCTGAGTAGGGTTTCTGTACACCTCAATGTTGAGGATTCTGTCTTTTACAATGTGTACTGCACAGTCCAAGAAAGCCAGACTGTCTCCTCTGACCTCTTCCTGTGTGAAGTTGATGTTTGTCCACATCATTTATATGTTCTGTGAAGGTTTACTCTTCTCCTGCTATGATTTTGACCCAGGTGTCCACATACCTGACCCAGTGGCTAGGAGAATTCCCTGTTAAGGTAATCATGGATCTGCCCTCAACTTCCATAATTAATGGGTTGGTAACTGTGGCAAGATGGCGCCAGTGTGTGTGGCCTGCCATCTGTCACTGCCAGTGTTGTGTGTGTTTATGCTGTTGGTTTTGCTTCTTGCTCTGGATGTCGACTCTCTACTGGTGTATGAAACACTGCTGGACCTTCAACTTTCTGCCGAGGATGTAGTAAAATTGGATGATGGTGGACGTGAAACTTTACCCCCGCTCCTGGTGAGGGTCCTGGTTCACCTGTGCTGCACCCCGGTCCCACCCTCTCACCGTAAGAGCTCCCACTGCCGGGGAAAATGCAGTGGCCGGCTCACGAGGCTGAAGGCCCATCTGGTGCACTTTTCTAGGCCTGCTTGAAATGAGATTGGAGCCTTGCTTAGCCTTGTTATTCCCAGATGCTCGCTGGACCCTGTCGACGCCTGGCTGGTACCTGTCGTCCGCCTGGAAGAGGTGTTCAAGCCCCGCGGCCCCTGCTGTCCTCATTCCCGCTGGCACGGGGTGAATCACCACAACTTGCGCCCTCTGTGTTGGGCTTCCTGGACATCCAATGCTGCGGAACCACCAGTTCCTGCCAGGATTGGCCTGGTAAATGCTAGATCACTAGCAAACAAGACTTTTGTTTTAAAGGATTTTTTCACGTCCCGAGGATTGGATTTCCTCTGTGTGACTGAGACATGGCTGAATGTTGGTGAGTCCAGCGCTTTCACTAAACTTTTACCACATGATTGCTGCTATTTTAACTCCCCGCGGACATCGGCCCGAGGAGGAGGAAAAGCAACTGTCTATGATAGTCACTATAAACGTAAGCAGCTGTTGCTGTCATCCTCTTTCACCAGCTTTGAACTGAGCTTATTTGAGCTTGGTCCATAGGCAGCGGGTGGGCCTGACATTTGGGAAGGCTGCCTGATCACACAGCACAAGGATGAAACTGCTGATCATTAAATATATAATTAACTATATGCAATAGATGATCTGTTCTGCTTTTAGTTTATCAGTGAGATCACTCTCTATGTGCAGCAGACTCAGCGTAGAAAACCTCTCCTGGCCCATTGTCGTCCTCAGCCAGTTGCGTATGCGCCTCATCGCTGAGAAGGATCGCTCACACGTTGCGGTACCGACTGGTAATGAGAGTACAGCAGGTACTACCGGTACCTGCACCAGCGCCTTTGACTGAGCTCTGGCTGGCCTGGCTGCATCCCTCTCCCGGCTCATCCCTCTCCCAGCAGGTGCCTGCATATCGATGCCCAGCAGCAGCCAGTCCATCACTCACTGCAGCTGCAGCGGGTGGATTCCGGTCAGTGTTGCTGGCCGCTTCTGAAATATTTTCATTTGGTTTTTCCTTCTGTTTAAAAAAGGATCGGATATCCATAGATAGATAGATAGATAGAATTACTTTAATGATCCCAGACTGGGAAATTATTTTGTTACAGCAGTAGTGGGTCCGCAAATAAAACACTTCGTACATAACATAAATAGAATCCAATATAAACATAGTGTATATATACAGTGCACAGTGTGCTATAAACAATAAACAATAATAATATATACAACAAAACAAAATATGCAAAATATACTATAACAATAATAACATATACAACAAAACAGTAGAGAGACCAGAGTTCTCTGTCAGGCAGAGGTGAGAGAGTTATTATATAAAGTGATGGATTGTGGCAGGAAAGATTTCCTGTATCTGTTGCTACGACAGCGAAGCTGAAGCAGCCTTCCGGAGAAGGTGCTCCGCTGTCTGACCAGTGTGAGTTGGAGAGGGTGGAGAGGATTATCCATGATGGATAACAGTTTTTTCAGTGTCCTCCTCTCCACCACAGCCTCCAGAGTGTCCTGTTTGCAGCCAATCACAGAGCCAGCCCTCCTGATCAGTTTGTTGAGTCTGTTGGTGTCGCTGGCTCCAATGCTGCTTCCCCAACAAACCACAGCAAAGAAAAGTACACTGGCCACCACAGACTGATAAAAGATCTCCAACATCTTGCTGCACACGTTGAAGGATCTCAGCTTCCTCAGGAAGTAAAGTCTGCTCATCCCCTTCTTGTACACAGCTTCAGTGTTAGATCTCCAGTCCAGTCTGTGGTTGATGGTAACACCCAGGTACTTGTATTCCTCCACCACCTCCACATCCCTTCCCAGAATGCACAGAGGTTGGAAAGCCGTCTTCCTCTTCTTCCTGAAATCTATCAGCATCTCTCTGGTCTTGCTGATGTTCAGCCGCAGGTGATTCTGTCCAGTCCACTCCACAAAGTTGTCTACCAGTGCCCTGTACTCTTTTGCAGGTGACACGACCCGGTGTTGTACTGAAAGTCAGTGGTGTATAAGGTGAACAGGAAAGGAGACAGCACAGTCCCCTGTGGAGCTCCTGTATCACTAACCACCGCATCAGACAGAACACTGCCCATACGGACAAACTGGGAGGAGGAGATGGAGGAGGAAGAGGTGGAGGAGGAGGAGGAGGAGGAGGAGGAGAGGTGCTGCACAGGAGAGCTCACATCAGAGGAGTGAGGGAGGAGGGGAGGAAGCATCCTCCAATCCATGTTGGATTTCAAAAATCACGCGCTAAAGCGACAGCGGGTGTTGATTGGCTCTTTTTGACTGTTACCATGGCAACGCGTTCTCATATTTGTCAACACTGTGACAGCTGCAGCGAAAACCTCACACACACTGAGGTTGTGCTGCAGCTGCGGCCCGTTCATAATAGGAAATTATTATTATCATGTATAATAATATGCACACATTATAATATAATGTGTGCATATTATTATACATGATTTTCACAATTTTCCAGCATAAAATTTGGGAAGGCTCAGCCTTCCCTAGCCTCCATTACCCGCCGCCCATGGCTTGGTCGCTCTCACACAGTGTTGTGTGCTGTGGTCTATCGGCAGCCCAAGTACAATAAGGACTTTTTAAATGACTTTTCTGATTTCTTGGCTGAAATCACAAGAACAAGGACACACACTTGATCTTGTCTTATTATATGGTTTGCCCGTTTTTAATTTAGAGATATGTGACGCAGTGTTTTCTGACCATATGCCTGTATTATTTGAGGCTGCTCTTGCCTGTGATACATTTAAACCTCACGCTGCTGCTCGGGTCCGTCGCATTATTAACCCTCACACTGCTGTACAGTTCTCGGTTGCTTTCAATCAGAACTTTATAATTCCTGAGTCTGTGTGCAATACAGAGCAACTTCTTAAATTTACAGTGATTTCATTTTTTTCATTTCATTTTGTATCCAATGTGTACTAAACACAAAGGATGTCAGTTGTCCAAGTGCATAATAATATTCATATAAAATAGAGGAGGCATTAAAATACAATAAAAAGAGGTGTATCTTATTTGGCCCACTTAGGATCACGATTTGATACTGGTTTGGAGTCACTAGGTCACATGACTTGGAAGATATTGAGAAAACTGCAATTATTTTGTATTAATATATTTATGCCAAGTAATTTAATGACTTAGACTTTATTTTATTGTCATTTGAATTACACTTTACAGTGCAATGGGAACGAAATTAAGTTTCAATGGCCCAGGATAGTGCAGGTTAAAAACAGCATGTAAATTTCAGACGTTGGAAAGTAGGATGGAGGGCCCAGCCCAGCTGTTAGCCCTGCTCGACAGCCACCCCCCCGTCCTCGGTAACAACGCCTCCGGTTGCTCCTCTGTCGGCTTGTGATGCTAGGAGCGTCTGTAGCAACTGGGTTTTCTCAGCGTAGGTCCCTAAACCAGTTTCCAGCGATTCAGCGCAAGGCGCCTCCTGCTTCTAGGACTGGGCGAACCTCAGTAATGTCGCGGCTGGACCCGAGTGAAGATCCGCTGAATATCCGACCGAAAACTAACTTCCTCACAGTCCGTTGACCTTTCACCTCTCGCGTGACACTGGTTGCGTCATTACAGAAAACTACTGTGATTGGTGCGTTTGACCTCATGATAGCCACTTCAGGTCATTTACTGTGTGCATCAACAGTGACAAGAAATATTCTGTCCTCAAATGGACCTGCAAAGTCAATATGCACACGATGCCATGGCTCCTGTGAGAACTCCCAGGGGTGGAGAGAGGAGCCAGTGGTGGGTTGTTCATACCTTGAGACAAGATGAACAGCTTTTAGCTATCTCCTTAATCTGTTTGTCCATATTTAGCCACCAAAAATGTTGATCAAGTCCATGACTGCAGATAACACAGGGTCGTTTCTGGTCCCCTTTTTTACCTGCTCAGCTGAAACAGGTGCTTTTGCTACCTCTGTGAATTAGAAAATGTCCACAGTGTTTGACTCTGGCTTTGTGACAGGAAGCGACAGTCTGGATTAACCTTCTGCATTTCAATGAGAGTCTGACTTGTGATATTTGATGTCAACAGCAACGCCCACCTCTGCAGTTGGGATGCAGCAACATATGGTATTCCAGAATATGGTCCAAGTTGGTCGTGAGAGGTTGGTGGTCAGTTAAGAGTGTAAACTTCCTTCCATACAAGTACTGGTGAAATGACCCCGAACACGATGCTCAGAGCTTCTCGTTCTAGTTGAGCATAATTGGCCTCTAACTTGTTCAGTGTCCTTGACACACAAGCAATTGGCTTTTCCTCATCATCTGGTTGTATGTGGGAAATCACCGCCCCTACACCATAAGGAGAGGCGTTGCAGGCAAGCCGAACTGGAAGCGATGGGTTCAAGTGGGTTAGAAACTCTGATGCAGTCAGCGCATCCTTAGCCGTTTGAAAAGGCTCCTGACAGCTTGCTGTCCACTTTCAAGCTTCCTATTTGTGTAGCAGGTTATGCAGTGGTTTCAGAAGTGATGCCAATTTGGGTATGAAATGTTCGTAATAGTTCAACAGTCCCAAGAAAGACTTAAGCTAACTGACATACTGCTCCGCTGTTAGTACAGGATTTAGTGTTACCTTAAAGTCTCCACAGGTTCGGATTCCTCCGTCCTTTTTTGGTACTGGAACGATGGGCGTGGCCCACTCACTGGTTGTCATAGGCTCCAGAACCAGAGCGTCCAGGTCAGCTATCCACCTTGGATGGTGTATGGCACTAGTCTGGCTTTCATAAACACTGGTTTACTATCTGTTTTTTCATGCAACTTTACTGTGATTTCCTTCATGCTGTCTAATTTTTTGTGAAAAACCTTTGTGCTTTTCCAGTATGGCCTGCAGCTGAGTGGAACTGTTTGACAGCTTCCTCACTTCTTGCCAGTCAAGTCTAATTTTGTTTTAGCTACACATGCCCCATCATAGCAGGATAGATTTTAGCGGTAAAATAAATTGGGAACTTAGCCGTTTGGCCATTGCACTAAACAGTGCAACACTCTGCCTGTAGCATGTAGTTCTTGAGCTTCTTTTGAGGCCATTTCCATTGTCACACTGATATTAATGGCTTTTTCAAGAGTCAAGTCACTTTTTGTAAGTTATTTCTTTTGTGCTGCATTATTTCTTGATCCATACAGAAGCCCATCTCTCAAGGTGTCATTTAAAGCATCTTTAAATGCACAGCGTTCAGCTAATATGTGTAGTGCTGCAACAAACATGGTGACAGACTCACCTTCTTCTAGGTCTCATCTGTGAAACCTGAATCTTCCTACTATCACCAGAGGCTTGGGTGAAAAATGGTTGGTCAGTGTGTCCACAATTTCTTTATAGGTTTTAGAGCCTGGCTTCACTGGCTGTAGAAGGTTATGTAACATTCTGAAAGTCTTTGGACCCATCACACTCAGAAAAGTTGGCACTAACTAAAATAACAGATGAAAAGTAGCCACAACGAAATAGTCTCAGCCCTCTGTATAGGAGTTAGATTCAAGATTCAAGATGTTTTATTGTCATATACACATAGTTTGCAGCAGGTAATGACATTCTTAATTTGCAAGTTTCCCTTCAAACAAAAATATAAAAACACAAAAATAAAAAATATAGATATAGAAAATAGATAAATGACAAGCATGTTAGCATGTGCAATGTTCGCATGCAGCAGAAGGCACTGAAAGACATTGAGATAAAGAATATTGAATATATATATTGGATATTGATATGTACATAGTGCAAATAGAGTTCAGAGTATTGAATATAGTGCAAATGCAGTTCTCAGTGCTGAATAGTTGTGTATACGGAGTTGTCATGAGACAGAGTCATTCAGCGGCCCGATGGCCTGTGAATAAAAACAGTTTTTAAGTCTGGTTGCTCTGGCTTTCACGCTCCTGTAGCGTCTGCCAGATGTTAGCAGTGTGAACAGTGTGTGCTGGGGGTGTGTAGTGTCCTTGGTGATGTTGTGTGCCCTCTTTGTGACCCAGGTGTTGTAAATGTCCTGAAGTGATGGGAAGGCTGCTCCTCAGATGTATTGTGCAGTTTTAATCACATGTTGGAGGGCCTTCCTTTGCTGTACCATGCAGTTTCCAAACCACACAGTGATGGAGTTGGTCAGGATGCTCTCCAATGTACATCTGTAGAAATTGCTGAGGAGTTTGGTGGACAATTGAAATTTCCTCAGCTTTCTTAAGAAGTACAGCTGCTGCTAAGACTTCCTGGTAATGTGCTGGGTGTTGTAAGACTGGGACAGGTCCTCGCTGATGTGGGTGCCCAGGAATTTAAAGGTTTTCACCCTCTCTACCTGTGTTAGATTATTCCGCGCTCTCCTCAAAGTGACCGAGTGAGCCAATAATTCCAGCCATTTTAAGGCTCCTGGTTGAATGGCGTTATTTCCCTAACAAACTGCTCCTTTCTGTTACGTCATTCCTGTCCTCCGCCATTACTCACAGTTTGTTCTTGTGGATTTCCACTGCTCCACTCCTCTCCGATTAGCCGGCAGCGCCGCAGCATCCACCTCAGCACACAGGGAAACACACCCTCACACCAGTGCTGTCTATCACCTGGTCAGTGCGTAGCACCCGCAGTAAAATACAGGACAAAGCTCCCCTCCGTCGCAGACTGCAGTGTCGGTCCAGATGTCTTTGTCGCCAATTTTTGTTATTTCTTTCACTGCTTCATGTTACTTATATTATAAAGATGATAATCCAGACTTCGACGTATTGTTAACTGTTTATTGGCACAGCAACATGACTTCAAAGCCTCGGGTCAAAGGCTACCCATAATTCATGGTGGTCATCCTCACTACGGATCTCAGTAACCCAAAACACACAACATTATCTTGCTCACCTTGTTAGCGAAATGTGATGAGATCTTCTACCGGTTACTGGATTACTGCATAGTTCAGTCCTTAGACAAGGACTTCTGTGGTTGGGTGAGCGCTGTGTTGAACAAGTTTTTCACCCACCTCCCTTGTATGTACGGATGTAGTATGTTGTTGATGTCCTTGTTTCTCCAGGTGAGAGCTTCTGTTCAACGTGAGTTGCTTTAACTTGCCTGTAAAGTTTGGAATTTTCGTGTCTGCCGTTCCTTACACTTAGTTTGCTGTGATGCTTGTGCCTTCCAGGGGACTCGAGTATGTGACTCGGACCCGAGTCGCACACAGATACCTCAGACTTGAAGTGGACTCGTGCTCAAAAGACTTAAGACTTGACTTGGACTCGTGTTTTGGAACTCGTGAACAATCATTATGTTTTCTTTTTTGGCGTATTAATATTGAGAAAACTCTGAAACGTCTGACGAGCTTAATGTGATTCTTTTCTTTTTTTCATGGTAACCATGCTTACCATATTACACATTGGGTGTGTGCCTCGCGGCCTCACGCACTGGCAGTGTTGGGGAAGCTACTTTGCAAGTGTAGCTTGTAAAACTACATGTAGTTCAGCCTGGCAGTAGTTTAAACAAACTACATTTCTTCCCCTGGACAAATGTAGTTTGTAAAACTATTGCTTAAAAAAAGTAGCTTTAGCAACTACTTATACTCATTATACTCATTTAACTCAGCGTTAAATAAATCAACATATGATATATAATATATAATACAAAATATGATAGCCTTCAAAAAATTAACATACCAGCAGAAATATGCCTCTCAACTCAAGTTTTATTTTTTAAAGAAAAAAGCTGACATTTTTGGTCAACATCAAAGGAACTAGGCACTAGAGCTGGATGCCAGGGCAGAATTGCTTGTTGACATGACACATGTGCAGTCTTTCAAAGTTTTTAACAGACAGCTAGTTCTGTTTGACACTAAGAACATCTTTACCAGCACTAAAGAGCTTCTCACATGCTGCACTGGCTGTGTTGAACTTCACAAACACTTTGGACATTATGGGTAGAGATTTGAAAGCATTTTGTGGGAACTCATCTGGTGATTTCTTTGAAGTCGACATTTTTGTTGTTTTCGACTTGCAGAGCTTGCACGTGAACACGTAGGTCGTGTCTGTAGATGCATCTATATCCAACATGTACATGCTGAAACATGGCCATGGTTGAGCTGGCGCGTTCGGGGGTAACAGGAGGGTTGTCCATAACGTGCTTATGCCATATCAGCACTGCCGTCCTTGGCACAATGTCTCACCCACTCTGTGAAGCATTTGAGTGCTCCCAAGGCAAGCCAATCAGAGGCAGCATTGGTTTAGCATGTCATGACATGTTTCATGCCTTTTTTCAAAGGAAAATAAAATAAAATTTATATTATATAGGTCTTTTTTTAATTTAAAAAAAACTACCAAAACTGTAGTTTGTAAATTGAGTAGTTAAACTATAAAACTATGTAGTTCAGCTACATGTAGTTTAAGTCTCCCCAACACTGCACATTGGTACCTCGGATAAGGACTGTGGTGACCGGTGGTACAGTTGATTACAGTTGGTTATAAAAACTTCAAAAAGGACGGCACCATCAAAAGGAGTGCTGACTGCAAATTCTGCAGTACTCGAATCAAGGATGCTGGATCCACCACATCAAATTTGATCAGGCACCTGAAAACTCACCCAGATAGGTCAGTCACATTAGCGCATATGGACGGTTAGCTCAGCATCTGCTATAACGTTCACTTTGCTTATTACTAGCATTGTAACTGAATATTTGAATAGATGAGTGAATTTTAGTTTGCTTGTCGCACTTGTTTGCATTGTACGGAAGAGGATTAGGGCCACATGTGAATTTTTTTTCAGTTCTGACTTTAAAGTCAGAATTATGAGAAAAAAGTCAGAATTCTGACTTTAATCTCAGAATTCTGACTTTTTTCTCAGAATTCTGAGATTAAAGTCAGAATTCTGACTTTTTTCTCAGAATTCTGAGAATAAAGTCAGAACTCCAAAAAATTTTACATGTGCAGACTTCTGACTTTATTCTCAGAATTCTGAGAAAAAAGTCAGAATTCTGAGATTAAAGTCAGAATTCTGACTTTTTTCTCAGAATTCTGAGAATAAAGTCAGAGCTCAAAAAAAATTTACATGTGCAGAATTCTGACTTTTTTCTCAGAATTCTGACTTTAATCTCAGAATTCTGACTTTTTTCTCAGAATTCTGGCAAAATGGCTAGACTAGGGAATGTTTAAATTTTACCAGCCACGCAATAGATTATCATTGTTATTTTGGCTGGTGAGTGCAGCATACAGTACCAGCCACTTGCATGATTTACCATCATCTGAATGGTGTTAATTTTGTGTCCAACTATAACTGATAGACAGGATGATCAGTTATTATTGCATGACTAATGATTTTAGATTTACAAAATTACAAAATTACAAGTTTACTTTATTTGTCACATACAGAAGTCACAGAGTAACATGCAGTGAAATGTCTCCTGGTCACTCCTAAACTGGCCTTATAAATAGAATAAATAAGATAAATATGAATAAAATCAAACTAATATGATGTAAATAATGTAATTAAATATAATCTAAATAATGTTATCAGACCTGAAAATATGTGCACGGGTCTGTGTATGTGTGTGTGCCAGGCTCAGTCTTGGTGGGCGGGGGAGTGGTCAATTTGAGTTCTGGTTCTGGAGTCTAATGACCTGAGTAAATAGCAATATTTTCCTGTTACCCTGAGTTAGTCTGTCTTTTTTTAACAACTCTCTCTATAATCAGAAATAAAAGAATGATACATAGCCTGCAACATTAGTTTAGATCCAGTTCTTTTCTCAGAAACATATGGTTCCGGATGTGTTTTGCTACACATAAAAATGTTAGCTATATCATCAAGATCTTATTACTATAATTAACAGCCTAATTTTCCATGTTGTTCATCTACATATTTTCTGAATTCTACAGATCTAAAGAAGTGGCCAGTCGCAGAGCAGCGGGACAGAGCAGCCTTGACTCTTTCTTAACAAAACCAGGTGTGCAAATATACAGCCAGGGCCATCCCAGGCAGAAGGCTATTACTGAATCCAAAATACAGGATCTCATCATTTCATGCAATCTGCCTCTGTCTTTGATTGACAAGCCTAGCTTCAAGAATTTCATGTCAGTGGTAGAGGAGAGATACTGCCCAGTAAGTCGAAGCAACGTAACTAGATGTCTGAGTGAGTTAGCAGCAGACAAAGAGTTCAAGATCAAATCCAAACTAGAAAAATCCGACAATGCGTCTGTGACTGTTGATATTTGGCCTGACCGAAACGTGTGGCTTTTTAGGGGTAACAGCCCACTTCATGGATACTGTATGCTAATAGATAAAGGAGTGATAATAATACAGTAAATGCCTTGAATTCTTAAATATAGCTGTGCCGTATTCTTAGTAGACTGGATAGCAGCAGATGACAAAAGGCTCATTAAAACCAGAAGAGACATGAGACGTTTATTTTTTAGAGACTTGAGACTTGACTTGGACTCGTGATCAAAGACTTGAGACTTGACCAAGTCTCACCCCACAAAGACTTGAGACTTGACTTGGACTTGTGACCAAAGACTTGAGACTTGACTTGGACTTATGACCAAAGACTTCAGACTTGACTTGGACTTGCAAAAACAGACTTGTGAACATCTCTGGTGCCGTCTCAACAAACTTGGAGACATTTTACATGATTCCGTCAAATAGTATTATCAAAGTATGATTTCTTTCCAAGCACATGACGTAAAACTTTTTTTTTTCTTCAAATCATCCTGTCAACTCTATACCTTATGCATATGAGCAGAAAATGCATCCACATTCTTTCATGTTTTAACAACATCCAGTGTCATCATTTTTACACATGCAGAGATGTGAAAGAAAGAAAGAAACCGGATTAATGGTATACATGTGTTGGATAAAATGGAATATCGGGCAAAAACTATGTTTGTTTATAGGATTTTTCATAATACGATTACTTCCGCTGGCTCCCATGTAAAACCATGGTGACAGAGATTTTAAAAACAGTAACACAGAGATAGTGGAAGCAATGTAAACGTGGCATTAAATAGACACCCAATGATAGGCTCATAACAGCCTACATCTGCTGAGTCAGACTGGGACTGGCCATGTTCTGACTGGCCCCTGAAATGTCCCTTTTCACTTCAGAGCACCTTACCAGCAGAGTTTTTGAAGTAAAATGATATATGAATACATTTTGTGTTCACCTTTTCAAAGACAATTTTGACCCCAGAATGTAGGACATTAAGTGTCTAATACCCTGGTCACCTATATTTGATCCATCCATCCATCCATCCATCCATCCATCCATCCAACCTGTCAAACAGTTAAGATACCAATACAACTGCAATACACTTTATTACTATAACGTAATGTGGTGACTGTAACCGACTCAAGGGTTATTCAAGTCAGGTGCTAAACCGGACGCAGGGCGAGTCTCTTCCCCATCTGCTTAAGCAGTCCATGGTAAATCCATATGAGCAACACTGTGTAGATTTAAGGACCCAAACCTTTAGTAAGAGAGCTGGTCCAGTACCTCCTTAACAGGGTAAACTTGGGATCCAGCAAACCCAGCTGTCTAACTAGGATGACTTTGTAGCTCTTTATATTATGCTCGTCCTTTTCCTCCGTCACTATCATCCCCTGCTGGAACGGCACCTTCATAACTGTGTGTATTTTCCTTTACTAGACGCTGCAAAATGTGACTCTAACATGAATTCATGTAGTTGTTGTGTTTTTTTTTAGGCATAGACACCTTTATTTTGACAGTGGATACATTTTTTAAAGGGGAGAGAGAGTGGGTGTAAGATGCAACAAATGTCCGCTGGCTGAGATTCGAACCAGGGTCCGCTGCATTATGTAACATGCGCTTTAACCACTCAAGTACCTGCGCACTGTGAATTCATGTTTCTAATGGAAAAGTGATATATTTAATATCAAAATTAACAACAATACAATACAATGCAATACAAATTAATCTCCCATAATCGTTTTTCAAATGCAAAATTTGAGAAAAATGCATAATGCCCATTTTTAGCCCGTCTCAATTTGATTATTATGTCTTCAGTTACTAAAGAGTGTGAGTTAAGTCATCACACTGTAGTGTAAAATAACCATAGTAAGTAGATAGTGGTCAGTATAAAATAACCACAGTTAGTAAATAGTGACTAATGGTAACTGATAATAACTGTTAATGATAAAAGTAAGAAACAAAGGGTAACAAGTGTGAGTTGCTGAAACATACTTCTGGGCACCAGCTGACTGAAAAGTGCATCTACTGATTAAAGCTGCTATAGTCAGATGATGTCAAGTCTAAAAATGTAACCACAAATCTAGGAATTACATCATATAACCAAATATGCAACAATTTCATTATGTTTAAAAATGCAGTGCCAAGAGTGATCAGATATAATGGGATATATCAAGGAGGGGAGTGAATTATCAAAAACCTTAAGGCCTCAAGGCCAGAGTTTCTAAGAGCCGGTGATAGCGGCACAGGGATGGTGTAAAAAACACAAAGCGAGGCGAAGAGCAACTGGTCGACATGCAGTTCTGCACGTACGCCAATCTTCACGCAAGCGCAGATGGTAATACAGGGTTTTTCTACTAGAGTTACGGGGATGTTCCATAAGAAAAATATCTTTTTTCCATAGAGAAATAGCAGTGTCAGCAGAAATTAAGAAAAATAGTGATTGGTTGAGGCCATGTTATCGAATGGACACACCCCCTTTTCTCTGTTTAAAAGAGGATCTTCGGGGCTTTGAGCCTCGGGACAGTTTTTTTCACAGATTTTGCCTGTGTCTGATCCCTACGGTGGCCCTGAAGTTAAAAACACAAGGGCAAATCAGAAAACACGAACGCAAGTCAGAAAACACAAACGCAAATCAAAAAACACGAATTGCAGGGGTGGACTGGCCATCAGGAGTACCGGGATTTTTCAATAATGGGCCGATGGACGGCCGTTTTTTATTTTATTCTTATTTTATTTATTTATTTTCTTGCTGCGCCTTGCCTTGGTAACTACCGTAAATTACCAAATAATAGCCGGGTTTCAATTAAAAGCAGATCCCCTTTAAACGCCGGGTGCAGTGTATATTTGGTAAATAACCGCTGGTTCCAAATAAATACTGGGTATATATATATATATATATATATATATATATATATCTTTTTTTTTTAAATCAAGGAAGAAGACGTGACCACTGACACTGCACGTTTTTCTTCTTCGCCCTTTTCACGTATTGTGCTGCTTTCTGTCAGTCAATATCACATTAATTGCTCCACCATCACCATGGGTCCGGTGCAGCAAAAAAATAAAAAGCACGACTTGAAATTAAAAGTTTCTGTCTTAAAATATGCAGAGGAAAACTCGGGAGAAGCAGCCGCTAGATGTTTCTCTGTCGACCCCAACAGAGTGAGAGATTGGCGAAAAAATCAAACTGAGCTTCAGCGTCTGTCCGAGGAGGACAGCAACAGGGCCAGGCTGCCTGCTGGAGGGAGGAAGAAAGCTAGCTAGGAGCTTGAGATAAACATGCGGGAATGAGTTATCAGCAAAGGGGCACGCCACAAGAGAGTGTCCCGCAAAATGATCAGGGCGATGGCGGAACAAATGTACGCCACCGTGAGTGACAGCAGAGATGAGGAGTTTGCTGCGAGTGCTGGTTGGCTGAATCGTTTTCCTCCGCCACATCAACTTCACTCGCAGAAGAATGCCATTTTCATCCCGGATTTTTGAGAGGAAGGAATAAAACGCCTGTACCGAATTGCCGCCTGGTCTATTCAGTGATTGAAACAAATAAACACCCCGGCTATTGTTTGGTATTTTACAGTATGATAACTCTCCCGGCCGGGGAGAGAGACATGCATCACAGTGCTCAGCTGCAGACACAGCAGAGAGGTGATGAGACGCGACTCATCATGACTGACAGGCATCAAGGCCTCTCAGCGTTACCTTACCGACCCGACCCCAGGTATTTCATTCACAGAAACAGGGCCTGTGGCAATTCTGGACAGCAGTTTTTTTTTTTGTTGTTTTTTCTTCCTTCATGGGCCCCTGACGGCGGCTGCACCGCCAATAGTTACGCCACTGTACCTACCTCTTCCGGTTTGGTTAATGTTGTTGTGTTTTCTGATTTGCGTTTGTGGTTTCTGATTTGCGTTTGTGGTTTCTGATTTGGTTCGTGGTTTCTGATTTGCGTTTGTGGTTTCTGATTTGGTTCGTGGTTTCTGATTTGCATTCGTGGTTTCTGATTTGGTTCGTGGTTTCTGATTTGCATTCGTGGTTTCTGATTTGGTTCGTGGTTTCTGATTTGCGTTTGTGGTTTCTGATTTGGTTCGTGGTTTCTGATTTGCATTCGTGGTTTCTGATTTGGTTTGTGGTTTCTGATTTGCGTTCGTGGTTTCTGATTTGCATTCGTGGTTTCTGATTTGGTTCGTGGTTTCTGATTTGCATTCGTGGTTTCTGATTTGCGTTCGTGGTTTCTGATTTGGTTCGTGGTTTCTGATTTGCATTCGTGGTTTCTGATTTGGTTCGTGGTTTCTGATTTGCATTCATGGTTTCTGATTTGGTTCGTGGTTTCTGATTTGCGTTCGTGGTTTCTGATTTGCGTTCGTGGTTTCTGATTTGCGTTCGTGGTTTCTGATTTGCGTTCTTGGTTTCTGATTTGCGTTCTTGGTTTCTGATTTGCGTTCTTGGTTTCTGATTTGCGTTCGTGGTTTCTGATTTGCGTTCGTGGTTTCTGACTTGCGTTCGTGGTTTCTGATTTGCGTTCGTGGTTTCTGATTTGCGTTCGTGGTTTCTGACTTGCGTTCGTGGTTTCTGATTTGCGTTCGTGGTTTCTGATTTGCGTTCGTGGTTTCTGACTTGCGTTCGTGGTTTCTGACTTGCGTTCGTGGTTTCTGATTTGCGTTCGTGGTTTCTGATTTGCGTTCGTGTTTTTTGATTTGCGTTCGTGTTTTTTGATTTGAGTTCAGGGTTTCTGATTTGCGTTTGTGGTTTCTGATTTGCGTTCGTGGTTTCTTATTTGCGTTTGTGTTTTTTGATTTGAGTTTGTGTTTTCGGATTTGCGTTTGTGGTTTCTGATTTGCGTTTGTGGTTTCTGATTTGCATTCGTGGTTTCTGATTTGCGTTTGTGTTTTTTGATTTGCGTTCGTGTTTTTTGATTTGCGTTCAGGGTTTCTGATTTGCGTTTGTGGTTTCTGATTTGCGTTCGTGGTTTCTTATTTGCGTTTGTGTTTTTTGATTTGAGTTTGTGTTTTCGGATTTGCGTTTGTGGTTTCTGATTTGCGTTTGTGTTTTCTGATTTGCGTTCGTGTTTTTTGATTTGAGTTTGTGTTTTCGGATTTGCGTTTGTGTTTTCTGACTTGCGTTTGTGGTTTCTGATTTGCGTTCGTGGTTTCTTATTTGCGTTTGTGTTTTTTGATTTGCGTTCATGTTTTCTGATTTGCGTTTGTGGTTTCTGATTTGCGTTTGTGTTTTCTGATTTGCGTTCGTGTTTTTTGATTTGAGTTTGTGTTTTCGGATTTGCGTTTGTGTTTTCTGACTTGCGTTTGTGTTTTTTGATTTGCCGTTGTGTGTTGCACTTCAGGGCCACCGTAGAACCCGCTCTTTTTTGCCGGCAAATAAAGTTCTATTACACTCAGCCTTGAAGACTCCTCGTGACTTTTTTATCTTTGAAATCTTTTGGATCAACGAAGAAAAGATAAGTCATTATTCGACAAACCTTGTTGTGAACAAGCTCATAGTGGAGACAGAGAGGGTAAAAGTTCCTCTTGCTTTCTGTGCAGTGAAGGCTGTCTGTGTCAGCACTATGTCACTCTAGACTGGAGATGGAAGAAGGGGTTTTTTATTTTTATTTTGTGTGTGTTCACGGCTAAGTGCTAGCATTAGCAAGGGGTGGATGGGTCCATATTTCTTCTTCTTATCAGTGCTGTCCTGTTGGGGCTATCGAGGAGCACTTCTACAGATTAATGTTGCTCTATTGATTGATCCATTTAGCTGTGTGGATAGATGGCATCCTATAAGGTGACCCATTGGCTACAATATCTTTATGCACATTTTACACACTGCTGCTGCTGCACACTGAAACACACTGGAATAATGTGGCTGCACACAGGTATAGCTCTTAAGAAGCAGAGTGCGGTCAGTATGGAATATTTAGCAGCAGGCTGTAAGTAAAACAGTTAGAGTGACCATGAGGTGACAGCTATTAATGAGGGCTGGCTGCTCTCTCTAAGTTCTATACATTGCTTAATTTCATTGCCTATAGAAACACAGACACATTTTTAAAAGGCTGGATTTGAATTCTTATTCTAGCCAAGAAGTCCTAATTTTGTTGAAGAGTATTCTGCTGCATCAGACCAGCTGGCACTAGCTGCCAGGGCCAACCATGACAAAAGCCTCTCAATCAATCAGACTTTTCCTCTGATGACCTCTATGATCAGTGCACAGCACAAAGGCAATGAGTAGAAATGGCAGGGACATTTAAAAAACAAAACAAGTCTAGCAAAGTTTCTTAGTGTGTTACATCTGTTTAAAACCACATAGGGCAATAGGCTTCAGGGTCCACTGTATGTGTATGAAACCTTTTTATGCCATCAGAGGAAGGATACACATTTTGCCGGTCCAGCTTGGACATACTCCTGTCTATAATGTCCTGTAGCAGGAAAATTAAATAGATGAAATTAGGAGTCAGGTTGGCCAAGCAACGGAAAATCAGGGACTGTTGTGCTCTCATCCTCACAGAGACCTGTCTCCACCACATCCCAGATCAAGCTGTGGTACTCTGGCAGACCACAGGACTAAAGCAGGACAGGGAGAGTGTTTTATTGATGCTTGGTGCTAACTATCAAAGTAGATGGACAATTTTTTTACCAGTTGTAGAACTTTAAATATGAAGATATTGACCACATTACCATCACCATCCTGTTGCTGCTGTTTACATATACATCAGCACTCAAGTTCATAAAATGCACTACCTTTTTACGTGTATATGTTTATAAATAACTGTATACAGGGACGGACTGGGAATAAAAAATGGCCCTGGCATTTTCACCAACCAGCGGCCCACCAGCAGCGGGGGGGGGGTGTTGGTGAGCAGTGATGGTGAACGTACATTCCCATGCTATAAACAACTCAATAATAATAATAAAACAAATCAATAAATCATCAGTGCCAGCCGCTCCATAATAAAAACGGTTACACCCCGCCTTTTCCGAAACCCCGCTGCTCTGAACATAGACTTCAATTCATCGTAATGGCGGGGTTTCCCTTTTTTTCAAAGACCCTGCTATTCCGAAAAGGCTATTGGGGAAACCCCTCCATTCCGAAACCCCCCCACTCCGAACAGACACAATCAGAAAGGAAACGGAGGCTGCGCATTTATCCTTTTTTCCTTTGTGGGTTCAAACGGATCATGTGGCTGATTAACCGCAAAACAAGCCTACTTCATATTAATGACATAACGCTCATTATGCTTCAGCTGGACAAATGGCTATGTTGAATTGAAATTACTTTATCATGCTAAATATCCGAAATTGTATGAAAATTGCTCCAATGCGTTATAACGATCTTCGTGCATATTCAGATACAGCCTGATATGGGTTCTGAGCAAAGGAATGTCTGTTTTCTCTCCCGGTCTGTTGTCAGCAGGAGCGGGGGCTGCAGGCTCATTCCCCGGCAGATCGCACCCATGGGCCACAGTTTATTTCAGAATTGTGCGAGTGCGGCTAGAAGTGGGGATTTCAGCACCACGGATAGCGCGTGTAAAAAGATTAGACAAACGTTTAAATGTGTTTGCTGCAAGCGAAAATATACTACATAATAAATGAAGGTAGTGACATAGGCCTATTGGCAATAAAAAACAATGAGTTGTGTGAGTGCGGCCGGTGAGCGGACGGCAGTGTTTGATGTAGGAAGTAATGTAAACTTGAAAATCAATTTTGGAACAGCGGTGTTTAATTTCGGAACAGCGGTGTTTTGAGGGGAGGGTTGGAACAGCGGTGTTTTGAGGGGAGGGTTGGAACAGCGGTGTTTTGAGGGGAGGGTTGGAACGGCGGTGTTTCGGAGTGGGGGTGTTTCGGAATGGTGGTGTTTCACAGTGGAGGGTGTGTCGGAATGTCAGGCTGTCCCCAATAAAAAAATAAAAACGTGTCTTACGGTCATGCAGTTATCCATGTCTACCTCTTCATCCTCCTCCTGTGCATATCCCTGTCCTGTCTTGCTCCCTGGTGTGCTGGCTCAGCTGTGCCGCTAACATTAGTGCTAGCAGTATTAGCGCTAGTGCTAGTTGAAGCTGCACTTGATTTTAAAAACAAATCAGTCAGTTTGCAGCATTTTTCACCGTCAGCCAACAGTGCCCTCTGAGATTTCTCTCTTTTTCTCAGCTCCCCCTTGTGTCACTTGATACCTCAATTCATTTTTTTGCTAGCTTAATCTCAGTCAACTTCCAACTTCCAACAACCACGCAGACTGTCTACTCGATTCAGTCTTGAAATTCCCAGAAGGCATTGCCTAATTTTAACTTTTGCAAACAAATAATCAAATAAAAAAATACAGGTAGATTTGTTTTATTTCAAACCATGCGTGTTTTTGAACATCTGAATAAGACATTTTGCTACAAAGCAATGCAGACTGATATAAAAGTTTGTGAATGTAGAAGGTAACCATGACTGTAATATGAAAAAACATGTAGAATAAAGAGGTACATCAATGTGATGAAGTGAATGTAATTATTAGTTTAATGCGTCGTAGTTACTGTTGTTGGAGCTGAGTGTTAGCTTGCTAGCTTACTTCAGAAGATAGTTCATCAGAGACATTTGGAAAGTTAATATTAGGCCTGTTCATGTGTTGTTTTACCTGCTGGCTGTGTTGTCCTGCTTGTAGGTCAGTTAAAATGCTATTAGCTGTCCAGCCACATTATGAGTAATAGGGTAGTTGTAAGCCTTTGGTTTATTGTGTCATAATTTATGTTTGTTAAAATTTACATCAGTGTTTAAGTGTATTACTGTTAATACTCCACACCTTAGCTTTCCCATATCATTCATAGGCGATATATATTTCGTAGCGTGCAGCAGTAATAAGGAGTAGGCAGAGATAATGTTGACAAGCTCCAGGTCCAATATATACACTGCACTTTACTGCTTTTTGAACTCTGGTTAGACTGAATTGCTTTGCAATGACAAAGTGAAGTGGAAGGAAAATGTTACATGGTTTTAAAACATTTTGAAAAATGAAAACCTGAAAAGTGTGGTGTGCAAAAGTATTCATCCCCCTTTACTCTGGTACTCTTAAATAAAATCCAGTGCAACCAGTTGCCTTCAGAAGTCACCTAATTAGCAAATGGGGTCCACCTGTGTGTAATCTAATCTTAGTGTAAATACAGCTTTTCCGTGAAAGCCTCAGAGGTTTGTTGAACAAACAGCATCATGAAGCCCAAGGAACACACCAGACAGGTCAGGGGGAAAGTTGTGGAGAAGTTTAAAGCATGTTAGGAAATGGAAAACATATCCCAAGCTTTGAACATCTCATTGAGCACTGTTAAATCCATCACCTGAAAATGGAAAGAGTATACCTACCTACCAAGACATGGCCGTCCACCTAAACTGACAGGCTGACAGGAGAGCATTGATCAGAGAACAAGCCAAGAGGCCCATGGTAACTCTGGAGGAGCTGCAGAGATCCACAGCTCAGGTGGGAGAATCTGTGCACAGGACAACTATTAGTCATGCTCTCCACAAATCAGGCCCTCATGAAAGAGTGGCAAGAAGAGAGCCATTGTTGAAACAAAGCCATGCAGTTTACCACAAGCCATGTAGGGGGGCACAACAAACATGTGGAGGAAGGTGCTCTGGTCAGATGAGCCCACAATTTCAGTTTTTGGCCTAAATGCAAAAAGCTATGTGTGGCAGTAAACTAACACTGCACATCACCCTGACCACACCATCCCCACCCTGAAACATGGTGGTGGCAGCATCATGCTGTGGGGATGCTTTTCTTCAGCAGGGACAGGGAAGCTGGTCAGAGTTGATGGGAAGATGGATGGAGCCAAATACAGGACAATCTTGGAAGAAAACCTGTTAGAGTCTGCAAAAGACTTGAGACTGGGGCGGAGGATTACCTTCCAGCAGGACAACAAGCCTAAACATACAGTCAGAGCTACAATGGAATGGTTTAGATCAAAGCATATTCATGTGTTAGAATGGCCCAGTCAAAGTCCAGACCTAAATCAACTTGAGAATCTCTGGCAAGACTTGAAAATTGCTGTTCACAGACACTCTCCATCCAATCAGACTAAACTTGAGCTATTTTGCAAGGAAGAATGGGCAAATATTTCAGTCTTTATATGTGCATCACTGGAAGAGAATCACCCCAAAAGACTTGCAGCTGTCATTGCAGCGAAAGGTGGTTCTATAAAGTATCGACTCAGGGGGGTGAAAAATTTTGCACACCACACTTTTCTGTTTTCTATTTTTAAAAATGTTTTAAAACCATGTATCATTTTCCTTACACTTCACAGTCATGCACCATTTTTGTTTATCAGATAAAATCCCATTAAAATGCATTTATGTTTGTGGCTGTAACGTGACAAAATGAGGAAAAGTTCAAGTGGGGTGAATACTTTTGCAAGCCACTGTAAACTTCTCTCTTCAGGTGCACTATTAAAATATTTCACCAACAGTCCCAGTGTCACAGCATCAGGTGTTCCTGTCCTTCTACCTCAGCACAGCAGAGTGACACAGCATTAGTAAGGCTGCACCAATAGACCCCGCTGACTGGCCATCTCTTTTAACTGACTAAATAATAGTGATGTGTCGTCGCGAACGAATCAGTTTGAAGGAACAACTTTTTAACGTTAACGAACTAAACTGATTCCACAATTCACTTCTCTCTCGTTCGTTCTGTCATTCTCACAGACTAGTCGCTGTATTGTTCACTGTTTAGTTAGCAGAGTGGCGAAGAGGACTGAGACCCAGCTAATCGTATGCTAGGACACTGTCCTTGAATTTTAGCCAATGAGAAACAGGAAAGCATAGCAACCTTTAGCAACCTTCATTTAGCTCGTAGCTCATCGTTCTCGTTCGTTCGCTGATTCCTCTCCTGGCGTTCTCGTTCAGTCAGTCACTCGTTCTTGGCTTGCAGGCTTTAGCTGTTAACTATTGTGTTGTCTAAAAGTACACATAATCATGAAGTTGCAGCTATGTATTTGCCTTGAACTACAGTGTTATGTTGACCGTTAGCTCGATCATTTGAAAATGAGGAGGTGAGAACTGTGCATTACATGATTCACCGCTAAGCGTCGTTGTACCAGAAACGTGACTGAATGAACAAATGAACAATATGAAGGATTCGTCCTGCCGAACTGACCGACGGGAACTGAATCTCGACATCAAACGATGAAATCCACCTCTACTTAGTAAGATGAGAGTTAGTTCACAGAGGACCGTTTCAAATAAAAAAGCAGTTACACATTTCCCAAAAACAAAGATGGGAGAGTGTCAACATGACTTTCGTGACAGCAAAAAAAAAAATAAAAAGAAGCTGGCTGATGTACTCAAACAAGAATGATAGCTTGCACTGCTTCTGCTGCTAAATGTTTTCTCCAAAAGAATACAGACTTAAGAAGGAAGGACTAAAGGACTGGAAAAATGCAGGCCGCTTCATGCCACACAAAATGCATGAAGGTTCATGAGGATAGTCATAAGCACAATACTCACATGGCAACATGGTAGGAGTTGGAGCTCTGTTCTGAAAAGGGGCTGACAATAGATAAGCAAGAGATGGCACTTGCTGAGGCTGAGAGATAATATGTTTGCGTAATGCCTTATTCATATTGTAGTTTTATCCCTTGTTTCCTTCTTCAGTTTTTATTTGGTGTGATATTTTTGACTTAAAAGAAATGAAATCTTGAATACATACATGCAGTTTCTGTGTGAGTGTATGAAAATTGATTGTGAAATTGACTGCGATGCAAGAGGGCGCCAGCTAAAATCTTGCCTAGGGCACCAAATTGCTCAGGGCCGGCACTGCCCTAAACACTTGGTTACCCCTTAAAACTAGGATAGGAAAGAGTCTGGAAACCAGTAATAGAAAGCAACATTTTGAAAGATTGCCATTTTTGTGCCACCAGCGGGCCACATGCAACCCAGAACCAACCCCCGAGTGGCCCAGTCTGTGGTCCAGTACGCCTGAATTGAACTGAAGAGATGTGGGGGGCAAATTTCATTTGTAGTGTTTCAGACTGTAAATGCAACACACCGTGTAGCCTAGCAACAGTCTGCCCACAATGCAGTGCGTTGTTTTGATGCGTGGCTAGCAGTGCTGTCAGAAGTAGTTCCAAGATAGCCAGTCTAAATCATGTCCTTTTCATCTGTGAAACTTAAAATTGACAATGAAAACTGCCGATTTAACCCTGTCTGGACTGACAAATACTTGTTTATATTCCCATCGAGTTCGAACGCCAAACCCATATGTTTAATTTGCCATGAGTGCATTAGGGTACTCAAAGATTACAATGTCCGGAGGCACCACATTGAGAAACACCTGACCTTCAGGACAAATTTCCCCGAGGGATATCAGGAGAGAGCGGTGAAAGTGCAGAGTTTGACTGCATCTTACAACAGGAGCTGCACTACGATGGTGCGGACATGCACAGCTCAGGAGAGAGCTACAGCTGCTTCCCTTCGTGTTTCGTGGGTTTTGGCTAAAAGTAAAAAGGCAATTTACTGACTCTGAAACTGTGAAAGATATTATGTTAGCCTTCGAGGATGAAGTGTTAAATGATGACAAAATGAAAACGAGTGTGACATCTGCTATTAAAAATGTACACCTGTCAGACACGTCAAACATTTGCAGGGTTGAAATTCTAACTACAGATGTATTTGAAATGAAAGAAAAGAAGAAAGTTGATGTCTATAGTAGTAGATGAGTCCATGGACAGAACTGATACTGCACAACTGTGTGTATATGTCCGTTTTTTTGACTGCAATTGCTTCAGAGAGGAAATGCTTGGCCTACTGCAGTTAGAAGGACACACAACTGGCAAGGTAGTCTTTGAGAAGATTTCTACTTTTTTCAAAGACAATGGCCTGGATATGGAGCGTGCGTCCATGCTTGTGACAGATGGGGTTCCATCTATGGTAGGTAAAATACACTGCATCGCTCATCAGACGGTGTTGTGTGCAAAACTTAGCGGGGCGCTTACAACGACAATGGAAAATGTTTTGGCTACAATTAATTTTATTCGTTCCACATCAAGCCCCCAACATCGCCTATTCCACAAGCTGCTGTTGACAGGCCTGGACTAAAAAGAGGACTCTTATGAACAGTAAATCTAGGCTTTTATTCTGAAAATCACTTATCTTCTCTTGAGCAATAAACAAATAGGCTATGAAAATCTCTTACTCTCTAAGCCAACCAGAGCAACAAAGAAACAAACACAAAACAAACAGAGGAAAATTCCTCAAAGCAAAAAAAAAGCACAAACAGAAAATCACTCTAAACAGGAGGCAAAGAAAAAGGCTAAGAAATGCTATGAAAATGTACAAACAAAAAACACTCCAATGGAGGAAGATCAATTGGCTATAAACTTATTCTATGATGCACGACTGAGCTGAAAAATTATGAAACAAAAAACAAACAGAGGCTAGTTACTTTTCAAAATAAAACAGGAAATTCACGAGACAAAAACCCCCAAGACAAGACACTCCTCACCGCAGTGTGACAGCTGTCAGAAATGTCTGCTGAGCACCACTACCTGCTTTTGCATAATGACCTCAGGTGGCTGCCCAAAGGTAAAGCACTGGAGTGTTTCTGTGATCTCAGAGAGGAGATTACAACTTTCCTCGACAGCAGCAAGCACAAAAAGGCGAGCGCACACTTGAAACACATACTGGATGACAACTTCATGGCTGATGTCTGCTATCAGTGTGACATATTCTAACACCTTAATGTTTTAAATGTGGGATTACCGGGCAGAGACAAAAATGTCACTGATCTTGTGGAACAGATTTGCACATTTCAAGTCAAACCGGACCTTTTCGCAACAGACAGATTTCATTGCGGGGCTGCAGGAGAATTTTGTCAGTCGATTTGATGGATTTGCTCTGCACACAAAAATAATGGGCTTTGCCAGGAACCCTTTCACTGTCACAACAGCAGGGAACATATCCACCAGGGCACAGGAGGTGGTCCCCTCCATAGACGAGGGGAAATTCATACTGGAACTTGTGGACTTGCAATCATCCCTAACTATGTCACAAGAGCTTCGTACAAAGGGACCTGTGAAGTTTTGGAGTGATGTCAACAGGAACCAGTTCCCCAATGTTAAAAAAGTAGCCATCCACGTGTTTAGTATTTTTGGATCAACATACACATGTGAATATAGCTTTTCACACATGAACTCAATAAAAAGCAGCACCCTCTGTTCCCTGGCTGACAGCACTCTTCACCAATGTCTTTGAATTGCACTAACATCTTATGGGCCAAGAATTATTGTTCTTGTTCAGACCAAAAAAATGTCACTTTTCCCATTGAGAAAGTCAGTGAGGTGATGTGTATCATTGCTGGAAGTGCCCAGGTCAAAATATAAACACTGGGGTGACCGAGCATTTTCTGTTGCTGCTCCCAGGCTCTGGAATAAGCTCCCCGCAGAGATGCGTGTTATTTCTGACCTGGGCCTCTTCAAATCTAGGCTAAAAACCTATTTTTTTAGGATGGTTTTTAATACCCAGTACCGTGATGACATTTTTTATCTTATTTTATCTTATTTGATTTTGCTGTATTTTATTGCTTTCACTGTTTTTATTAGGGCCCGAGCAGGTAGACCTGCGAGGTCCCTATTGTTATTGGAAGGACAGAAATTTTCTTCTCCAAGTTTGAATGCAGTTTTGGATGCCTGAACATACCCAAAAACTCACCAAATTTGGAATGTATGTTACATCTGGCGAAAATTGCGATCCTGCATTGTCATTGGGCATGGTCGTGACCTGCGGGCTCTGTAGCGCCCCCTAATGTTCATCCCCGCCTCCCACAAGTGCGTAGAAGAACGAAATTCAATACGCAGATTCCTCATGAGCAGACGCACAAAAAAGTCTGGGGGGACCATACTGTCACTCCAACAGGAAGGCAGCCATTTAGATGTGTGGCGGCAATTTTGTCCAATTCATGCCTACTTTGAAAATTATCTTGTCCTAGAGCTTAAACACCACAGTCTTCAAATTAACTCAATAATTTTCTTCATGCCTTGAAGAACAAAAGTTATGGAAATCATTCAGCTGCGCCAAACTTTAGTGGGCGGTGCGGCGGAAACCATTTTTTCCTCACGCCGTCAAGCATCGAGGCTTTATAACTTCAACATACAATTTCCTATCCACACCAAACTGCTCATAACTGTAGAGGCTGTCTCCCCGAACAAATCTCAGCATCAATACTTAGTCTGCCATTTTGCTTTTGGCCGCCAAAAAATCTTCGTACTTTGTACGTAATTATCTCCTCCTACAGATGTAACACCACCGACTTCAAAGTCACTCAGTAGCATCCTCTGACCTTGAAGATGAAAAGTTATGGAAATCTTTATCCTACGTCATACCTGCTGGCCACAGTGGAGCGGCCAATTCAAATCCTTCGCCGTAAAGCATCGTGTCCTCATAACTTCTTCATACAATGTCTTATCTCGGCCAAATCTCTCAGGAATGCAGAGGGAGTCGCCCTGATGAGATCTGTGTAGTCCTGGGGCGTGGCCGTGATGCGTGGGCTCTGTAGCGTCCCCTATTGTGATGCCCCGCCTCCTACTTGTACATAGAAGGACGAAAATTGGTACGCATATTCCTCATGACCAGACGCACAAAAAACCCATTGGATGCATACTCTCAGTCCAACAGGAAGTCAGTTATTTTGATGTGTGGCGGCATTTTTGACAAATTCATGCCTACTTTGAAAATTATCTTGTCCTAGAGCTTAAACACCGCAGTCTTCACATTAACTCAGTTATCTTCTTCATGCCTTGAAGAACAAAAGTTATGGAAATCATTCAGCTGTGTCAAACCTGGTGGGCGTGACCGCGGACGCCATTTTTCCCCTTTGCGGTCAAGCATCAATTCCTTATAACTCCCGCATGCAATGCTGTGTCATATCCATAGCGCCACCCACTAGAAACATGAAGTAAGTTTTATCTCAGGCAAATTGGGTGTCCTACATGCATGTACATGAATGAAATTTGGCACGCAGGTGTGTTATGACAAGACGCACAAATTACTCATTTACACCCACACTCTCAGTCCAACAGGAAGTGGTCAATTTTGTTTAGAAGCACGTGAATTGATGGTGTACGTGATGCAAGTCGCCACTAGATGGCATTGTTGTCTTTCAGGTCACAGGTATCCTTTGTGCTTAGCAACCTCTGGATAACCTCTAGATAATTCCATTCCATTGCAGGAAGTCAGCCTCATATTTATCAGATTTTATTGAAATTTCAAAATGTGGCTGCACGCACTTTATGGAATAAAAACTAGCAAACAAAGCAGAAATTAGATCAAAAGCTTGACATTGATAGACAGCCATAAATACATTTTTGAAAGAAGGCAAGTGAAGCAGTACTTTTCACTCATTTATGTGCATTGATGACAAACATAGTCAGATGTACATTGCATTTGCAGGTAGTTTTGTCTAAATTGCACATTACAACATGGAATAATTGAAGGGTAATGTTTAGAGCCACATAATGGATAAGTCAGTGGTAGTAAGCCACAGCACACAATTTTCAATCAAGCCAATTTGCTAAGAATGTCATTTGTGTCTTGTGTCTGCCCTGTCAGTGTGGTACAAAACAAGATGTGTGAAGTTGTGATTCTGACCAACTTTTCCATGATGAACACAGTGGCTTCCCCTGCCATTTTAAACAACTGAGTGAGTTCTTTGGTTAAACACAGCTACTGCAGGACCAGTGGCGCCCCCAGGGGGGGCCATGGCCACCCCACGAAAATTGCTGGCCACCCCACTGGCCTCCCCAGTGCTCCCACCAATTTCCCTGACTGACTAAGGTGCTGGCTCAATAGGGAACTGTAATTTAAATCTCCACCTGTGGGGGTGCTAATGTGCTGAAAGGTGTGCAGTCTGACGGGAAGTCGGCGCAAGAAGCAGAAGAAGAAACAACTACATTTTTGTGTTTTTCTGAAATGTTTGTGTGTTTCTCAAACTTGAGGTAAATGTGTTGGATACATATTGTCTTTAATGAAAAAGAGTCAAGGGGAATGCAATACGCAGCCACAGACTGGAGCTGAATCTGAGTTGCCACAAGGACCATTTTGGTGTGCCACCCTAAGATTTGTCACTGGCCCCATCTGGCCCCCCCAATGAAAATGTTCTGGGGGCGCCACTGTGCAGGACGCTCATCAAACCTGGTCACTTGACCGCTGTCCCTTTCCAAAAGGAAGAATCACATCTGGTTGCACTCCACTACCTATCGAAATCTGTGGCATTTCACTTCCATCCTCCCCTATGATGCGCTGCCTTCCTGCCTTCACAGTGACAACAGAAGGCAGTGTCTTAGCTGCGCCGGTAGTCGAGTGGTTAGAGTGCATGCCACATACGCAGTGGACCCGGGTTCGAATTTAGGGCGGAGGAAGTTTACTGCAAGCCACAACCCCCCCTTCTCTGTCCCACTTCCAATTTATTCCCTGCAAAAACACAGGTGTCCATGCCTGAATTCCAGACAAAGGCAAAGAGAAGGCCAAAACACTTCACACAACATAACAGTGCAGAATCGATTGTCAAAACGTACCCGATTGCTAAATGTTTTAGAAATCATTCACCTGTAGTCCATTTGGATGTCTGTGGATGGCAGGAAGTTGTTCTGACTTCACCTGAAAGCGCTTAATACTGGCAGGGGCAACCCACCGCGTTACAAACACACGTTGGGAGAAGAGGCTGATATTCACCCCCGGCGTGCACTGTCCCAAAAGCAGGCGGTTGCCGCCTCCGTGAACAACGATCAAGCAATGGGGCTTCAGCCCCGGCGCGTTTGGACGGCAGCACGCTCCGACATGCGCGCGGACTGCGAGGGCCCGTTCATCACTGCTTGCAGTTTTAATTGTTTTAATTGTTTTTTATTTATTCTTTTCCATTATTACCTGCTGTAAAGCACTTTGGTACACCGAAAGGATTGTTGTAAAGGGCTGTATAAATAAAGTACATTTACATTTACATTTAAAAGAGTTTCCTAATCAACCATGTGGTGATTTAAAACAAACTGCAGTAGTAGATGTGTGATTAAGTTTTATTCATATGTTTTGTTTTTATGCACTTTTGATATGCCTTGGTAGGATGAGACCAAAATGATTATTTACAGAATTTCCTTTATTTAAAGTGAAAAAAGATTTCTGCTATTACAGGTACAGGCACAAACAGTATTGTCGCGTCGACCTACACACTCAAAACAAGTGACTAGAGTTACAGCAAAGGGACTGAAGCAGTAACTGTGTTTAGGACCTGGCCCAACCAACTATTAACCTATATTCATTCAGGATGACATGCGCAGGCTTTGTGCAAACAGCCAGTTAGGAGCCTCTGGTCTGATATTTTTAGGGGCAAAGAAATTCACAGTGGTAAAAAATCATGACAAAAGTAAAAGTGCACAGCATACCAGGCTCTACACGAGGTTCAAGGTGATAAATATCAGGGCCCATTTTTAGCAGTTATGGAAAAAGATCATAAAAAACCTAAGCTCAATGAAAAAATATTTCCATGTTAATCATAATTATGAGAGAATCATGGTAGTAAAAGGTAGAAATTATGAGATAAAGACATGATTATGAGATTACCAAAAATCTAAATTGAAATACAAAAGTCATAATAATGAGATTAAATGTCAAGATTAAACTGCTAATTTGAACTTTATTTAATATGTATGTGTATATATACAGTGCCTATAAAAAGTCATCAGCCCCATGACTGTTTTTTCCCTTTTAATTGCTTTTATAAATGGAATCATGTTCAATATGATTGGGCTTTATGCATACCTGACCTAAAGCTTTCCCCACAGACTCTGACTAAGGGGCCGTCCAGATGAGAATGCTCTTTTGCGAAAACGGACATGTATTGCATCGTTTTGGCCGACCGTCCACAAAAAAATCCGAAAACGCAGCCCTCCCGTTTTCATGTGGACAGTGAATCTGCATACTTTACAAAAATAATGACATCATCGCCCCACCCTTCGACCTCTGAATCCCGCGATGTCTCATAACAACAACAACAACAACAATGGCGGACTACATTATGCCGCAGAAGATATTGAGCCTTTCTTGCAACTTACTTGCCTTTTAGTGTGTGAGTCGCAGTGGCAGTTCGACCTCATTAATGGTCCACACTAACGATTCTGGTTTCCTTGCACTAGCCATTTTCATCTTCTTGTTGTGTTCGGTTTCTCCGTCTGCTGTTTGTTTGTTAACAGCGTGCAAGCTTAATGTGCATGCGTTTTTGGTGAATGTCAAGCGCCACCTGTGGGCCTGGAATATGAACTACAGCGTTTTCGGTCCTTTTCAGTGGATCCGTACGCAAATATTCTTGAAACGATGCTGAGGAAGAAGGAGTAAAAAAACATTGTTTTCATGGGGTGAATACTTATGAAATCTCTTAATCAACATGATATTTTTTAAATCAATAAACATTACTCGGTAGAAATCTTTTTTTTCACATTTATATTAAAGAGTTTTTAAAAAATTTATTATTCAAAACACCTCTTTTTTTTAAAGGTTTGTTTCTGCTTACCATCCATGATGTTACTGCTGCATCGCTTCCTGATTTCTATAAAATCCTGGCTACAGTCCTGCATGAAAGAAAATCTTTCACCTTAAAAGATGGCGGTAATCTTTGTGAAATATTTTATTTTTTTTAGCACACTAAAATTAACTTGCAAGGATAAAGGTAGGAAAACATCCTTTAAGTTTTTGAAATGGCTAAAAGGAAAAGGTTCACAATGTTGTGAAGTAATGTTGCAAAAAAATTTAACCGTGTCCATTCACACCAGTCTTGGGTGTACTGCAGCACTTAAACAAATAGCACTACAACCCTGGCAGCAACGGTACAGAGGTAGACAGTGCCTGTCCAGTTGTTTCATATAGGTCAAATTGTGCTGATTGAAAATGGGTTATAGGACCCAAGAGTGGATAGCCAGACTGTGAAAGTTTAAAGAGGTTTATTCAACAAAAAGGTTTGATTTTAATGCAGGTCTTAAGTTAGCTGGCAGCGATAGAGTTGCAGGAGGGCGAGAGCAGGAACAGGAATCTGTTGGCTGGCATGGTGGCTGTGCTGTGGTTATGGTTATGTGGTTAACCCTAACCCCCTAACCCGCAGAGGCTTGAGTGAGACACTGGTGGATTGACTCACAGAGTTTAAGGGCGAGTGGAGGCTGGAGGTTGAGGTGTGTAGGCAGAAATCTGGTGGCTTGAGAGACTTGAACTTATGGAATACACAGATACTGGAGAGGCCAACCAGAAAACAAAGTGAGGTTGGTTGTACAGCAAAATACAAGCATTCAAACATCTAGTAGAGACTCGAAACTTAGCTCTACCATGTAGTAGAGTCAAAAACAATCTGTTAGTGAATGAGAGTAGACCAGAATATTTAAGATGAAGTGATATCGAGAGCTGCAGGTGTGTGAGCCCTGAGGAACCACTACCAGCCTACACTGCACCTCTGAAGCACACACAGACAACCACACAAAAAGCCTGGAGATAATCCACACCAAAACTCAAGATCATGACACAAATAAGATGATTGGATTGGCGTAGTAGAGGCCAATAGCCACTGGATTGTTTCTGGATTGTCTGATTTTGTTTGTCATAGCATTTGATTTATTGATTGCTGTTAGGATTTTCTAAAAAGTATTACAAAAATCTCTTCTAGAATTACTTACCACCTGTAGTTCTTCATATCTCATATCAAATGATTATTATTATTATTTACACCAAGTAGAAAACAAAGTTTTTTAAGGGGATCTTTCTGAGTTGTTGGAACCACTAGAGGAAGTCAATGGTAAAATGACTGTATGTATAAAGTGCTTTCCTAGTCTTCGCAAACAGTGCTTTACAACATCACCCATTTACAAACACACACATACATGTTGGCAAAGCTGTTATGCAAGGCATCCCCTTCTCATCCAGAACCATAACAATAGACTCACACTGATGGGAGAGGCAAATTGTGGCTCAGTAAGAGGACATTTTGACATGTCTACTTTGCAGGGAACGGGAATCGAACTATTGACACTTGGGTTGGTGGATGACCACTGAACCTCCTGAGCCACATCCACCCCCTTGAAGTGTAGCTTAGACTTATTTCTATTACCTGCATGCTTGCAGCTTAGCTCCATGGTGATGGTCGCACAAAGGACACAATTTATACTCAATATGGCTGCTGTCAGTTATTGAATAGGATATAGGCCTCTTAAATGATTCAGATACCCTGAAAACAAGAAGTCACAGTGTCAGAGCTTTTTGAGGTTTGTGGAAAAGTGCACCTAGAATGGTCCACAGGCACGGACACTGTTTATGTCTATGCTCTCGCTCTCTTAGGGTTGGGTAACACTTACATTTGAACCAATACCGTATTCCAGGTATCAACGCTGGTATGGGTACTTTAATCTGTCTGTAATAACAAAAGTAAGTTGAGTAAATATATTACTCAACTTGGATACCTAGACCAAAATGTATAAAATGTTGGAAAATCAGCATGGTATTGGACTATGTATAAATGACTGTCAAAAGGAACATTAATAACAAACAGTTGGGTGAAGCAATATGCTGTTGCAGTGTCTAATGTGCCTGATCCACAGAAGACAAGACACTGACATTATCTGTTGTCACTAAGGCAGTGTTTGGATATTGTAATTTTTAACAGTGAACAATATGCTCAAGCACTGTTGGTTTCATGTTAAGGTTTCGGACATACTAAAAAAACATACATACTGTTTTAGAGTACTCAAAAGCAGGTTTGTAAGGACTTTGGGATGCAGTCAGAAGCCGAGTTTCTGCTAATGCTCACAAAAAGGTAAGGTAATGTCAATGAAGACGGTGAAAAAAAGCCCAATTATCTGCAAGAACTACTTCTGCAACAAGCTAATTAATTACAAAGACACACTGATGAGGATGTTGTTGCCGCTCATTTAGGATGCACAGCTGCTAACTTTCAAGAATTGAGCATGAGACTCACGCAATTACATATCATAATAGAGGATGAAGATATAAATGTTCTTTTTCTTTATTTATTTGTTTACATATGATCTACATTTGGCATAATACCTCCTTGCTGTATGTCAGCTGTTATAGAGCCCACTTTAATGGGTGGTTTGTCTCCATGCTAGTGCTCAGCACCGATTTTCAAAATATCTGGCAGGTGGTGACACTATTACTACCGCTACAATTATTTAGGGCTGCTAATTCTATGGTCAAAGTATAATTATTAAGGCAGTAGTGAAGAACCAATAACAAAACATTTCCAGTAAGGCCAGCTTATGGTGACCTATAGTAGGACTACTTTCCAGCTGTTAGCTTCATTAAAGAGGGTTCAGAAAGTTATGAGCAACTTTGCTTTCATGACAATTTTTCAGGTGCATTATTCCCCCCTTAAACAGGGGAAATAATAATGGAAGAGGGATGAGGAAAACCACACATGGCACTGTTTTGAATTACATTTCAAATACACTGCTCAGAAAGAGCACTTTAATCATACATCAGATCTTGAGGAATAGAATATGCAAGTTGAAAATCTGATTTCTTCCAGTGTATAATTTGTTGAGAACCAAAATGACACAGCATTAGTCAGTGAAAACCAAAATCAACCCATTGAGAGCTGTATTCAAAATCCCACCACACATTTTCTATAAGAAGGACAGGTGTCAAGTGGCAGATGTATCGGCGTTTGCTAGATTCGAGTCACCTGTGCTGATGACTTCATCTCCAGCCTCTGGAGTGACCGGTCCATCTGACTGGAGAGACTGTTGCAGTGGGTCCAGCTGCGCAGTTAGATGAGTGCGCCCAGAGCTGGAGAGCTGAGGAGGAGAAAGGCGCATGGGACGTTTACTTTCCAAAATCAATGGGCTCGTCGGTGGAGTATGACGTTTCCTGTTGAGGGAGCGGACCGGGACTTGATGCTCCGGGGGGAGATGTGAGCATGTGGCTGCAAGCTCAGTTAGCCTCTCAAGAGGGGTGAAGAAGTTGTGCAGCGGGACAGGGTCGAGATCATCATCCTCTGGAGTAAACAGAGGCAGAGAGACCCGTTTCCCCTTCTTAACAACGGTCGCCCAGGAGGGAGAGTGAGGTTCATATGGCCGTGGAATATCCACAGCTCGTGGACACTCAGAGCACCCTCTGAGTGTCCTCAGGGAGCACCCTGCAGCTCTCATTTAACAGCTCAATTTTGACATTAGGTTGAATAGTAAGTCTCTGGATTGGCTGAAGCATCCTAAGATCCACTTCGCGTTTTCTGCCCTGTTCTGTTACTCCAATAGGGGCAACAGCATACTGATGACGTGATTGGGATGCTACAGTGCGAGCAGCTGACCTGAGGGATGGGATTGAATCAGAGTCCTGCACGGGTTCGGGTACCCGCGGGTACCCGACGGGTGACCCGCACGTACCCGACGGGTGACCTGCACAATTTGGATGAAACGGGTGAAAAATAATGTCCTGTGTCGGACACGGGTGCGGATCGGGTCGGACGCCTGGAGAGCGCGGGTCGGGTTTTGCGATTGTCATTTTCATGGTGTCAGGTGCAAAAATAAAAAAAATCATTAGCGACACATCTACAAAAATACGCCTGCATTTCAAAATGATAAGCATGTACCGTATTGACCCGAATATAGGACAAGGGTTTTTTCGATGAAAATTATGTGTAAAAGTGAGGTCGTCTTATAATCGGGGTCTAACCGTTGACACATGCTGATAGTTGTCTGGGTCGCTACACGACCACAACAGCAGAGAGCGCCAGCTTATTGTAGAGACATCACTGACACTGTGGCTGCGGTTATCTGTCAATCACAGCGGAGAGGAAGTGACAGGAGATGAAAAATGGAGAGACGCGGTGATTTTACGGAGCAAAGTGGATCAAGTGGGGCAAGTTAACAGACATCTGAGGCGGAGCTATGATGCTAATTTTAAGATAATGATGATCAATGCAGCGGAGGCGCCAAACAACTGTCAGCCAGCCAAGAAATATGGAGTTATGGAGTGTAACGTCCGAAGATGGCGGGTCCAAAAAGACTGTCTGAAAACGCTAACAGTAAGAGAAAAGCTTATCGTGGTCCTCTAAGTGGCCGCTTCCAAGAGACTGACAGGAGGGTATGTGAATTTGTTATTGAGAAACGAATGTTGGTCATCAGATTCTTTTTCTGAATATTAATCTTGAAAAGAGGGGTCGTCTTATAATCAGGGTCGTCCTATATTAGGGTCAACACGGTATATTTCATATGAGCTCATTCATGCGTGCTTGCGCAGTCCCAGAACTCCCATTCCCCACGCTGGCTTACTTTAATTTTAAAAAATTGCGTCAGTCTAATTTTGCTTCGGGTGTGGGTCGGGCGTCGGTTTCAATTTATAGCGGGTCGGCTCGGGTGCGGAATGTAATTTGTGCTACTGTCGGGAAACGGTTCAGATGCAGTTTTAAGTATGACGGGTACGGGCGGGTGCGGGTTTGCAAAATAAGACCCGTGCAGGACTCTGGATTGAATGGCCGGACTGGGAGTAAACAAACTTTTGACAGGAGCTCCTGTGAATGTAACAGGGTCGGGGAAGTAGTCCAAGATGTTTGACGATTGAGATGCAGGTTGGAGTGGTGCAATTGTTGAATGTCCTCAGTTGGGCGGAGTAATTCAACATAATTGGCAACCCGGATGCAAGAGGATGCTGGCGTAAATATCGCCGCTTCTCGATCCGTGACAAAACAGCTTTTGTCTATTAAAAGAAGAAAGCCAAGTTGTCTTTACAAGCTCTGAGGCTGTGCTATTACCTATGAAGCCTGCACACCTGAAGAATTGGCTCCATGGACTCACTTTCTCCGCTGATCAGCTGCTAGCCTCACCGATCAGCTGTTAGCATAACAACGCTAACTTATAAGCAGACGTACTCGATGTTCTGTGGGCTGTCCATCGCTGCTCCACTGGTCCTCCCTCCACCACAACCTTGGGGTTATTCACCACCTGGCCTCGTTGTCGTTCTCCTCTGCTGCTGTGGTCTCTCTCGGCTCACGGCGATGTTGGATGGTCGTTGCTCCGCTGTTGCTGGTGGGGTCTGCGGGTGTTTAGCACGGGAGCTCCTGGACTTCTGCTGTCGCTTCACCCCGGTCTCCGTCGCTGGGACTGGATCTCTGGGTCTCCTGCGTTGCCCCCCGCTGTGTGCACGAGGCCTCCAGAAGCAAGTTCACATCTAGACGGAGGGTGCTGTTCCCTGTGGTGCAGACGGTACTTCCCTCCGTACTGACTGACAGGCGCTCCATTTATCATTAGTTTGTTGTTGTTTGTTTTCATATATGTTTTTTCCAATTAAGTGTCCTTGGGTACCCTGATCGGCGATATATAAATTAAATCTATTATTATTATTATTATCATTATTATTATCATTATTATTATTATTATTATTATTATTATTATTATTATCATGTGAATCGAGAAGGGTGTCCATCTTTTCGCCGTTAGCTGTGGACATGGGGTAGCAACAAAGGCTCATCGGCAGTACAACAGGAGGAGGCAGGACCAGGAGACCAGTCGCTCTTCGCGGAACGAGAGAACCTGGTGCCAGGAGTTCAGTTGTGGCAGGGAAGACTGTAGCCGTCTCGTTAACTGCTAAGCTAGCAGTTGGCAGTTGGCATTTGGCAGTTGGCGTCCGCTACCAGTCTCTTGAGAGGGCTGGCTAGCTAACAGTTAGATGAGTTGGCTGAGGGTTCCCGGAACAGCAGCGGCAACAGGCTATCCAGGTGAATATCCCGTGATGGCAGGCTGGATGGAGACGGGAGTCTCTGAAAAGTGAAAAACTGGCAGCAGCTGAACATCAGTTAATCAAGAGGTCAATCCGCTGTTAGCTGGTGCAGGAGCACGACGGTAGTAGATGGGTGGACGGACGTGAAATTCAGTTACACCAATCGTGGTCACAAGTACACTACTGTAGACTATTTTCTAAGTTAAATCAGTAAGTTAAACTGAAAAAGAGAAAGGAGAAGCGGCGAACAGGCAGCGCCAGCGTCCTCTCATGTCCTCTGTTGCTAGGCAACTTTATATCTCATTGATGGTGTGGTCCTTACATCACACCACAATATATTGATAATTGATTCATTTGAACTGTATTGGCAAATTTGCACACCACAGCTGCTCACTGGGTTACCAAAACCACTTATGTAACTTAAAGTGAAACTACGGTAAATCTTAAAAGCGCCTCTTTCGTCGTTATTATGCTTTTACACGATGGTTTGACTCATATTCAATCACAAATAAAGCCTTGGTTGCTTTTTGGCGTGAGTTTCACTTTAAACTGGACACACTGAAACAGTTGACACACTGAAATTGAAAAAAAAATGACAATAAAATGCTTGTATTCATTTCTTGTGTCATTGTCTGAACAGTGAACAGAGTGAACTAAAAACATAGCAAATAAATGCACCACTGCCCACTCAGAGGCAGGGCAGAGAGGGAAAACAACAGCACTTTCTCTTTGTATTGAGATGTTTCACTTTTTATCACTCAGTTTGGTCTTGTGCCTCGGTTTAAACACACTGTAATGATCTGCCTCATCCTGGTTGTTCATTGTTATTTTTAATCCATTAATAAGTACAAATGATCACAAGTAGGGCCAGCTATACTGCACGATTTCCAGCTCCAAATATGTTGTTTTTTTTTTTTAAATAGCAGATGTTGCAGTATGGTTTGTTGCCTCTAATAACAAGATGCCATGTCTGGCAGAGTGAACAAGGCTTGTGAAGTGGAGTGGGGCTGTCACCCCGTGGTCCGTGTGTGTGACGTGTTGGGAACCCCCGCTGATCAGTTTGCCTAAGCTATGTTCTTTTGCTATGCAAATCAAAATTGCAATATATTGCCGTATAGAAACTTTTAGCACAGCCCTACTCAATTTGAACCTGCTCTCATCTGTAATGAGGCCGAGGTGCCAATGGAGGAACTGCCAGTTCAGGTGTTCTCTTGCAAAAGCCAATCGAGTTGCATGGGGCTGGGATGGTCCTCGTGTCACCCTCATGGAGTCTGTTTCTGACAGTTTGGTGAGAAACATTTACACTAGTAGCCTGCTGGAAGTCATTTTGCTCCTCCCTTTCCTCCTTACTCAAAGGAGCAGATACCGTTCCTGCTTCTGGGTTGATGCCCTTCTACTGCCACTGTCCGGCTCTCCTCTTGTAACAGCCAGTCTCCTGGTAACTCCTCCATCCACATATGGTTGTAACATCCTGGAGGAGCTGGACTACCTGTGCAACCTGATTGGTCTGAGGGTACTGCCTCTTGCTACCAGTAGTGACAAGGACACTAGCAGAACACTACTAGAGAAAGATCAGTCTGGAAGGATAAGGAGAGAGCACCTGTCTGAGGCCACCACATGTAAAACCATTCCCTTTTTGTGGGTTGTCTGTGGCTCAGAGGTAGAGCCAGCATCTTGCTATCAAAAGGTTGCTGGTTCGATTCCCCTGGTCTGCATGTCGAATTATCCTTGGGCAAGATACCTAACCCCTAACTGCTCCTGATGTGCTGGTCGGCACCTTGCATGGCAGCCGCCACCATCAGTGTATGAATGTATGTATGAATTTCTAAGAGTTGCTTTGGACAAAGGCGTCTGCTAAATGCCCTAAAATGCTGTCTTGCTTTTGCCTCTCCATTGCACCTGGTGTCACTTTCATTTGCACCAAAGCAGGTGAAACTGATTCACAATCACTTGTGCTTCCTAAACGGACAGATTGATATCCCTGAAGTTTAACAGATTTGGTGTTATACTGTGACCATGAAATGTTCCCTTAATTTTTAAAAAAAAAAATTTGCAATTTTACCCAAACAAACTGAAATGTTCCCATGTATGAACAACAGGGTGGGAATTTCACGTCAGCCACGGCAGCCCCACTCTTTGGCCTCGATGCCCCGTGAAAAAAAAATCAGCGCACAGCCACAGTGGCGTTTGTGCCCCTGGCCCGGTCAGCGTAGTGTTCTTGCCTTGAATTACAGCCACCTGAGTGCACAGTAGTCACTCACAGTAACTTCAGTGAGTTTGCGGTTCACGCAGGTGGAGTCTCATCATCACGATGATCTCACCTGAAAGCCTCTAAAACAGCAGCAGCATCTCAAAACGGAAGAACGACACTTACAGCACAGCAAGCGAGCTCAGCGGGTTTTGACATGATACGTAACTGACTTATGTGGTAGGATTTAGTTTGGTAAAGTTGGAAACAGATTCGAACTTCCCGGATCAGTAACTCATGAGCGAAAGATTGCTCGAACACAAATGACGACTGCTCTTACTGTAGTAAGGTAGACAACGAGCTACAACCGTATTTTCATCAAAACGTGCTCCTCCGGGCTGAATATTAACACTGGTCTCTATGGTCAGCCGTCAGTGAGACGAGGGCCCAGGGACTGTCTACAAAGTGCAACACCAAAAAGAGATACTACAAAAAATATTCCATAGCTTCACTATAATTCACTGTAGTGTCACCTCACTCCCCACATTAATGGTCTCCTGCTGGTTATTCTACAATTTTTTGTTTGGAAGAAATATGCTTTGGCATAATTTGGGGGAATTTCTATTGGGAGAAATATTCAATACCTTCACTTATGTTCAGTGTAGTGTCACCAGAATTTTTTTTTATTTTTTTTTTTCATAAATTAGGATGTTATGGTATCAATCTGAAAGGTAAATCATCAAATTTTACTCAATGGCCTTTGTGCCCTGTCATGTGGCTTCGGTGCCCCTAAAAAAAACAGAAAAATGAAGGCCAAATGGCCTTGTCCCTGAAATGAAGAAATTCCCACCCTGATGAACACATTCGGTAAAACACTGTCAGGACCACAGATGCAATCACACATGTAGCCTTTTAACTTACTCTAAATTATTTAAATTAGATTTTGAACTAACTAATGATATGAAAAATGAATTAGGAGCCCATTATGTGTTTTTAACCCTCAAACTGTTTTTCTACTTCCATATGAACTCCTCAGTGTGACAAAATTAACACTGTTATCTTGCAGCAAGAGCATGAATAGAACAGTTACTAGCTTAAATGGTGGTGATAAGACAATAAAAAGATACAACAGCACAACTACAGGGTCTCAATTAGCAAGAATTAGCTAAATAAGCTGGCAGCCCTGGGGATCGTTCAACTCTCTGTGAGCGACGATAGCGCAGGTGTGCTGATGTCAACTGCAGTTATCCTTTGGTGTATTTTATGTTTGTCCAGGTGTGTATTCCGCTGCTGGACTTTGTATTTTGCATAAAAATATTGCACCAACTCTAAAGATTAGCTCTAAGGTACTGACATTTGCAAAATTGATTTAATGTAAATCAGTACTCAGTAGTGCCAATAAAATTTGGTACCCAACCCTTCACTCTGAACATCCACTGAACGTCTGCATAAATGGAACCATGTAGGACAAATTATTTTGAAATCTTTGAGTAACCAGCGCTGTGTCACAGTACAACCCTCAGCACCATGTTTCTACAGTTGACTTGTGATCACTTATAATACTGAAACTTAACATCCTTTCGTGCTAATGACAACAGGCAGCAGTGAAGATAATGTCAAGGAGAGGGTATCAGACAAGGGTTGTCTACAGAGAGAAGCAGGGGGAGAATGATTCAGTGGAGTGATGCTGATGAAGATCTACTTCAGCTCAATAGCAGGTGAGGATTCAGCCCTTTAAGATCAAGGGCACTTGAGCAGGAATGGTGCTTGTTGACATCAGGCTGACACCAGGGGTGTTCCAGGATAATGACTTTATTTGGAAGCCACCCTGGAGCACACACGTGAAGGTGTGTAAATGATGGAGGAAACAGAAGATGTATGTGTAGCTGTGTGAACTCTTGTGAAGCGACATGGGTTAACAACACAAGTCATGGACCGCCCACAGGATGATGTTGATGTAGTTTTCACTCTGATTGGTTGTTTTGCCCCACTAGCTGCAGGATAGTGTAAGCACACATCTCAATCAGTACTGGCCAGAAAAACAGTTCTCAGGGGTGGGTAACAGACTGCAAATTATTATTGTAAGTTATAAATATTTTTTTATGGAAAGAGTTCCTTTCATGTTTCCTTTGTTGAACTGTACTTCTACTGTTTTACTCAAGTTAATATATTTTTGAGTCAGTAATCTACTATTTACTCTGCTACATTTGCCATTTATACATATGTTTACAACTTGTTTGCTCTAAATGCAGGGGTTGAGTGAAGGCTGGCCTCACTGGATGTGTGAGCAGGGCATGTGTCTGGTGGAACTTTGTGTGCTTTTCATTTCAGCTTTTCATGTTAACAGGCTGGAGCAGCCACACTCACTGCATTGGTGTGCTTTCACGTACATCAAGCAAGGCTGCGGTGTCATCTCACCTATTTTTACCATGACACGTTCACAGTTCTCAGCCCTGAAAATGACCTGTAGCCAGTCACATCATCATACCAGTATCTCACTATAGTTTTAATGTCTATATCTGTGGAGTAGCTCACAGACATGTAAAGAATACCAAGAACAAATGATGGGTGCACTCTTTTTTTCTGTCCCTCCCTCCCTCTCTTTCCCCTTGCTGCGTTCTTGCTCTTTTATCTGGGGTAAAGGAAAACCACATCATAATTTTTATTGATAATTATCAACGTCAAACTCCATATAAACCGATAGGGCAGGCAGGAGGCACGCTGCTGCAGCAAGACTGCCTATATGAACACACACACCAGTGAGCAGCAGCTTAGCAACGCCTGTAAGGGGGAGGAGTGCACAAGGTACACCTCTACGGCAGTTGCCAAGTTGCCAGCTGCTTGCACGGAAAAGAATCACCATCTGTCTTTTATCATGATGCGCTGATAACGGAGCAAAACCCAGAGTGAGAGGCAGCTTCCAGCTACAATCCCTGGCAACATCTGCTCACACGCTTTATACCAACATTACATGATGACGTGCAGTGTTGTGCCTGAACGCGTTCAATGAACGATCGTTCATGAACTCGTTCATATTTTGGGCGAACGTGAACTGAACGTGCTGTATTTCTGCTTGATGAACGTTATTGTGAACGCGTTCATTCTGGCGTTTGTGAACGGCGCGTTCTCACAGTTTAACTTCGTTCAAGACAGTGCCAGATTTCCATCGAGCCTTCCAGGCGAAAACCGGCTAAAACACACTGTGAACAGTAAAATGTAGCGGAAAAACACCCGATCTGGCTGTTGTGTATAAAAAGGACGCTGGACGAGAGGTTTGTGTAAGTCGTTTTACTTTCGATCTAAACGAAACTTAATATTTCAGACAGAAACAGCTGCATATCAAACATGCAGTGAGGCATTACCAAACGAACACAGATGAATTTGATCTGAATGGACAGAACACTGCCAGCACCAGCCACCACAGAGTCGCACCGCCGCATGCGTCATCAATGTGCTAAGCATGGAGGCAAAAACAAATGAAGGCTTCACATCTGTTTTTTTATTGTGATATATCTAAAAAGTTTTGGAGTAATGTTGAATCTCATTTTTTAATGCTGCTCTCTGTCCATTCTCTTACCATTAAACATGTTATTTGCTGTTAACCCAGAAGTTAATGCTCTTGAACACATGATGAACTTTGTTATCCTATGCAAAATGTTTTATTCACAAACAAAAATTTGCAAAATCACTACCTAAATTGTCTCCTTTTCTCCTGGAACTGAGCTCTTTGCTTAAATCTCTGATTTAAAAAAAAGTAATACCTTACTGAGTCATTATGAAAAGTTTTTCCCTGAAGCCACTGTCTGAACTATCTATTTATTTATTATTTTATTTTTCTCTTTCTTCATCTTCTTTTTTAAAAATTATTTATTTATTTACTTATTTATGTATTTTATTTTTAATTTGAACTCTAAAGCACCCGGCTAGCATTTCAAGGTATGTGCAAGTGAATAAAAAATCAAAAGACATGGCAACGGCGAGCCAAAATAGATCCTCTACCACTCAAATCACATTAACGGCGTACAGTAGCGTCTCCGCTGTCTTCATCTCCCAGCTGCAGCTAGACAACCTGGTTTTGCAGAATATTGTCGAAGAGCTGCAGTTTCAGTGTTAAAAATGATAGAATAATAGCCGTCTGTGGTTCTAAATTTGCTGTGGCAATCATTTTGAAAAATAATAGCTCGCATCAACATATTGAAAAAAAAAGAACTATGAACTAGTTCATTTTTGGAACTGTGAACTAAGTTCAAAAATTTGAATTATTAACTATGAACTGAACTAGTTCATTTTAAAATTTTTGAACTGAACTTTGAACTAGTTCATGTAGTAAGTGAACTTTCCCAACACTGATGACGTGCTTGCCTCCTGAAAAACACTGACATTATTCTTTGAACCTCTTCCAAGACATTTCAGTGAGCTGCACATACTGTAGGTTAAATTGCAGATAACTAGCTAATGTTGGCTTCATTATTTTTTCATGTGTACATTAATGGTTAATCTAATTATAATAACATTTACTTGTAGATAACAGTCTTTTGTATGGAAGCCCTAAATGGCCATGCATTCATATATTATATTTCCTCCGTTTCCCCGTGATAACGAGTTAATTTCCTCCGTTTTCCCGAGATAACGGGATAATTTTCTTGAGATCTTGTGATAACGAAACTATGTTTTCCCCAGGTTGACAAGTTAATTTCCTCAATTTTCCAGAGATAACGGGATAATTTTCTCGAGATCTCATGATAACGAAACGTTGTTTTCCCGAGATAACGATATAATCAATTTGAGATCTCCAGAAAACAAAACGATAGTGTAGTATATTGAATTACTGCAGGAAACATCATTCAGTGTAGCAATGTCAGAGGAGCAGGAGCATATCGATCACTGCTTCACATATATTTTCAATCAAGGCCTGACACAGGCTGACATAGCATTATGCCTTGCTATTATAGATAATGTTCACATTAATGTGCGTAATCTAAGAAGATGGTTAGCAAGGCTTCAGCTATATCGGTGGCGCAATCTAAGTGGGCCTGATGTTGTTGTAGCATCCCCACTGAATGATGGTCAGACTCTCTAACTGATGGTCCAAAGTGTTTATTACAGGTGTGTACAAACACTTGAACACGCCATCGTAAGAGCTTGTACGCTCTTATCAGCCAGGTGCACAGTAAATAATTTCATCACGTTCAGCAAAAATCTTGCAGGCACACTTCAAACACGCACACAGAGGATTCACGGGAACACAGATGTCCTCGGTTCACAGCGAGACGCTTTCAAAATAAAAGTCCCGCATTTAGTGTCTAATATAATTAATGAAATAATAACCTGGCTTCAAAGAATATTAGTTAACTAAATGAAAACAAGATGTTCTTATTAACAATTATCACATAAAAGGTCATTTACAGTCGTTACACTGACTGACTACATATATATATATATATATATATATATATATATATTTATATATATATATATATATATATATATATATATTAGGGCTGTCAATGTTAACTCGTTAATCGCGCGTTAACGCAACATCCTTTTAACGCCGTTAATTTTTTTAACACGCGATTAAGGCTCGATAATAAATTTTTTTTAAAAAGGAACGCGCATTATTTGATTTATGGCCGTCAGTGGCACCTGTAGTCTTGATCCAGAGGGTGGCAGAAGAATAAGAAAGGGAATCAGAAGAAGAAGAAGCAGGGTTGGCGTTCAGGAAAAACACGGTGGACTGAAAAGCGAAAGTGAGAGTAAATGGAGAAAGGCCTTATGAACGGCAAATGCACTTTCAAAACACTGCCAGATGGTTCGGTCGATAGGACAAAAGTTATCTGCACGTACTGTCGACATGAAATGAGTTACTATTGAAGTACGTCGAGTTTCAGATATCATTTGCAAGCCAAACACATGGCAGATGCAGAGAGCCCACCGCCCTCCCCTCACCAAAAGCAGACATCACCATGTTTTGATCCCATTTAGGGTGAGGGGATATTTTTGGAGCCTTTTATTTTCCTGCATGATTTTAAGGGCTCTATCTTAACGATCTGAAACGCAAGTATCAAACGCAAAACGCAAGTAGCTTTGTGGGCGGATTTCAGGCACTGTTGCTATTATGCCGGCGGGATAAATGACTCTAGTCATAGGTGTGGTTTGGGTGTAATCTGCAATAAACCAATCAGAGCATCATCTCACATTCCTTTTAAAAGCAGGCGCGCTTGTTCCATGGCGGATTGCTATTATAATGGCGAAGTGCCAGGCGCACGCCAGGAGCGGTTCACAGCCGAGGAGACCGACCTTCTCGTCAGGGCCGTAAAAAACCGAGAAGTGGCCTTGTATAGGGATGGGAGAAATCCATCCAAATTAGCTTTGGTTAAACGGGCTTAGGAGGAAATTGCCACAATTGTTTCTAAGGCTGGCATCCCCATGATATCGCACCTGGCCTCGGGAGCAGTGCGCACGGGCCGAGCAGTGCGCAACGGCCAGCTGATGACGGAGCAGCGCAAACACCAAGGTGCAGAGGATCCAGACCCACTACACGCCGTGGCAGCATTGTCAGACCGGACCGCACTGTCCGGGATGCGGCAAGGTATTAATGCCCGTCTTGACCTGGTGGCGTTGTTGCTCTGGCCTCTTAGGCGCATCGCCTCAAGTCTTCAAACGCACCACCTGCTCCTGTTGTGCCCTTTCCTCCTTCCTCCTCCTCCCCCAACTCCATCTCCGTCCACCCGCTCCACTAGGAGCATATCGCGCATTGCCACTCCCGGACCCTCACGGCTACGGCGGGCGCGTCGCATATCAGAGGGAAAAAGAATTAGTTCTTCTGTTTAAATCTTTTCAACTTTTTTTTGTATGGTTTGCAAAAATGGGAACTGCTTCCTTGTAGATGAGAGAAGCAAAGTGTATGCACGTTGAGCACACACTACATTATGGCCAAGCATGCGCCCTTAAAATAGCATCTGAATAAGCGCCACTGACTTTAGACTAGGTTTTTCCTGGTCTGTTGCGGAAGTGTTTTCTGAAACAGCAAAATAGCACCAGTGAACGTTTGCGCCGGAGCACGCCTCCTCTTTTCGCTGAACCGCCCCCGGGAGCGCAAAGTCATTCCCTAATTTAAGGACGTGCGTCTGTGGAGGGAAAATTCCAATGTGCGTCGAATGCAAAATAGGAATTATACAAGCGCCAGTGTACAAAGTCAATTGTGCTTAGTGCAAGATAGATCCCTAAGTGTTGAATAAACATTTTCATAAAGCAAGCATATTTGCCCTTTCTTATGTTGTTAAAAGTATTAAGAACATGAACAAAAAACATTAAGGTACATTTAGAACAGAAAGAAATGTGCCAAAAAAATTGCGATTAATCGCGAGTTGACTATGGACAAAATGCGATTCAAAAAAATTATCGTTTGACAGCCCTAATATATATGGGTCAAAGACGAATAAGGATTTCAAAAATGGAAAAAAATGAAATTGGCTAAAAATACCCATTAAGTCACTTTCTGTCTTTATTAGAGTGTTTTGTATATCACTCAACAACAGGAATTTGTTTTAAGAATGCAATAAACATTTTTCAGTGAATTATATGATTTCTCCCTTGGAAAATGTCCTTCCTGGGTAACGTAAATGTTTTTCAAAATTAATTAAAATTTCTATCATTGTTGGCATTTAAAAGTTTTTAGATGATTATAGTTAGAGCTCAACAAATAATTACTTCTCAGAAAACAACATTTTTATCAGAATTAATGTAATATATTTGGACATTTATAGTGAAATGGCTTCATTCGTTCCTGTTTGTCACACAATATTTAGTGCCAAAAAGAGAAAAAATATGGAAAATGTCTTAAAAATCTTTTACAATGTAAGTAAAAGGGTTGTTATTGTATCCTCAACTCAAAAAACACAATACTGTAATATAAAATGAAATTTGGGTTGAATTATTTGACTGTGTCATTGTTACCCAGAATGACATGCTGTTAGCCAGGAATGACCACTGCAAGATTTCAGTGTCATCAAGTATTTCATTAAAGGCTGTTCAGGAACATAATTTGTAACAAACATAAAACAAAGAAACTGACAACTATTAAAAGATCTGAAAAAGTGATTTTTTTAAGAAAACAGGTTCAGTTGTTTGTAACATCAAAACATAAAAACATTCAAAAGAGCTTTTTATTCAACAATGTCAGTGTTAAAGTCACTAAGTGACCAAGTCATTTGCGATGTTAAAATATTAAAAAACTAGAGTTGATTTTTCTGAATGTAATAAAAAGTTATCACTTAAAATGCAATGGATTTGATTTCACAATAAAATCAACTTAAAGCAACAAATCTTTCAAAGAGTTCAGTAACTGAGTTAAAACTGACCCTTAAACATTGAAAGCTTTACTAAAACTTTATTAAAAAACATAAAGATTAGTTTGTAGTATATAGTACATATAAAAGATATTTATTAGATAGCACAGTTGAGAGAAATAGGAAACGGGTTATGTCCTGTGGTGCTATCATTGAAAAAGATAACAAAAAATGTCATAAAAGTTCAAAAATACATAATATTGCCTCAATCGTTTAATTAATCATTAATTATAATAAAAATATAACATTACAGCATCAAATCAATGCCTAAAAAGCTACAGATACTGATACAAATCTGAATTGATTAACATGTCCATTCTGGATAACAGAGGACATGTCCTGGGTAACAAAAAGGACAAATCGTTATCCAGGGAGGACAAAAAAAACAAAATTTCCTTTATAATCAGGCACTAACTGGGTCTACTGTATAAAATATTAGCTTAATCTTCAATACATCAATGTAATATTTCACATGAAATAGGTCATTTTAAAAAGTTAAAAAATTATAAATGTTTTATTAGCGTTATCCAAAAAGACACATGATTTGAGGATGTCATGTACAACCAACCGAAAAGGTAAAATATCAACATTTTAAGAGAGACTTACTGACATTGTGATCTGTCTTGGGGGTCCTTCAGAGTCTGTTGGCTGATGCAACACCCTACAATATGACTATCCACATCCAAATATGGTCATATATAACTTTTAAGCTAAATGGCTCCTTAAATTTTCACCTCTTATAGTAAATACTCACTTGAGTAAGTAAAGTGGGGAGAGTTGAGTAACAAACTGTAGTGTTTTAACATTTTTATATATTTTTAACATTATAAATATGCTTCGGACACCAGAATTGACATGCCGCGTCTTTGACCCATATATGTGTATATATATGTGTGTGTGTATATATATATATATATATATATATATATATATATATATATATATATATATATATATATATATATATATATATATATATATATATATATATATATATATATATATATATATATATATATATTGGCACAAACCTGGGACAGAGGGACACATCGGGGGCGTGTGGTCTGAACAGTCTTTGGAAGTAGACGGGTGCAGTTCTGTTTATGGCCTTGAAGGCTTGTACTATCGTCTTGAATGAGATACAGGCCGCAATAGGAGGCCAGTAGAGGTCACATAGGAGGGGGGTCACATGGGAGAATTTGTGTAGATTGAAAACGAGTGGGCTGGGAGTCCAGCCAAGAGAGAGTTGCAGTAGTCCAGGCGGGAAATGACCAGCGCTTGGACCAGGATTTGAGTTGCATTCTTTGTGAGGAAAGACCAGATCCTGCAGATGTTGTAGAGAGCAAATCTGCAGGATCTGACCACAGCAGTGATGTTGGGGGTGCAGGACAGTCCACCGTCAAGGATAATGTCCAGGTTCCTCACAGTCGAATAAGGCGGTACTGTGACTGACAATTCCATGTGAGGGCAGTCTTTCCTCAGGATGAAGTTCAGTTTTACTAAGGTTGCGTCTGAGGTGATGTGCAGCTGTCCAAATGAAGATGTCTAGCAGACATCTGAGATGCGCTTTGCAACATGGGTGATGGAGAAGGACGGGGGGAAGAGAGGAACAGGCTGGTGTCGTCTGCATGACAGAGGTAAGAGAATCCATGTGAATGCAGACCCTAGTGATCTAGGGTATAGTGAAAACAGAAGTGACCCTAGTACTGCGCCTTGAGGGATATCAGTTTCCAGTAAGCAGGGTTTGGACAAGGAGCCAGCCCATGTGACCTGAAAGGTACGCTTTGTCAGGTATAATGTGAAACAGGTTAGGGCAGAGTCAGCAATGCCAAGTTCAGCCAGGGTGGAGAGGAGGATTTGGTGGTTGACTGTGTCAAACGCAGCAGATCAGTCGAGGAGAATGAGGACTGACAAGTGGAACGAGGCTCTGGTGGCACTGAGTAGCTTTGTCACAGTGAGGAAGGCCGACTCAGTGGAGGGAGCAGTCCTGAAGCCTGCCTGATTAGTAGAGATGTGAATCTTTGGGTGTCTCACGATTCGATTCCGATTCTTAGGATCACGATTCGATTCAAAATCGATTCTCGATTCAACCGATTCTCGATTCAACCGATTCTCGATTCAACTGATTCTCGATTCAAAAATTGATACAATGCATAGTGTGTTAAGGCAAATTATGGCATCAAAACAATACAGTTTGTATAAGATAATGTGATTTTTAAATAAACTGATTCCAATGATGTAATCACACAAAGGCAAACTTAAGACAAAAGGTAATATCTATCTATGGTCACAATATGCTATATAAGAAATGAGAATTTCTCTCATGAAATGTGCAACAGCACAACTTTAATAGCGCAATCTGCTGCAGAATGAAAAAAGCAAGCCCTTAAAGAGTGTGTTTTCACTAGATGAATATGGGTTTTGAAAAAGTTGCTGTCTCTCTGCTTGGAAGGAAGGTGCTGGCTACACTGTGTGTGGATGTTATGACCTGCACCTTCTTTTAGTGCACTTCTGTTTGACATTGTGCCTGCAGTGCATGGCTGCCCTTGTTTGCATAGTTAATAGCCGCTTTTATACTGGGCAGCAAGCCGCCAATTTGATCATCATTTTTGCGGCTCGGTCCGCGGATTTAGACTGAAGCCGGTAAATTGGGGGTCTGTCCTGGTCCGCCAATTTGCCACCTTGCCACCTAGGGAGCAGGTGTGTAAATTTGGTGTTATCACTCTGATAAGCTCTCATACTGGTCACTGGAAGTTCAATATGGCACCTCATGGCAAAGAACACTGAAAGCGGTTTAACAGAGCGGTTTAACATGACAGGTTCCACTCAGAACAGGCTTTGCAATTGTCGACCAAAGAAGTTTAGTGCACATGCTCAGCGTCATATCCAGAGGTTGTCTTTGGAAAACAGATGTATGAGCAGTGGTGTGCACAAGGGGGAACGCGCGATTTTCAACAATTTTTGAAATTTTTTTTGCAAAATTGTTGAAAAATGCGTGTTAAAGTGTCATCCTGGGAGCCAAAACACACGGGAACCATGAATGCCAACATGTACTGTGACATACTGAAGCAAAGCAGGATCCCCTTCCTTCGGAAAACTGGGCCGCAGGGCAGTATTCCAACGATAATGACCCCAAACACACCTCCAAGACCATCACTGCCTTGCTAAAGAAGCTGAGGGTAAAGGTGATGGACTGGCCAAGCATGTCTCCAGACCTAAATCCTACTGAGCATCTTTGGGGCATCCTCAAACGAAAGGTGGAGGAGCGCAAGGTCTCTAACATCCACCAGCTCCCTGATGTCATCATGGAGGAGTGGAAGAGGATTCCAGCGGCAACCTGTGAAGCTCTGGTGAACTCCATGCCAGAGAGGGTTAAGGCAGTCCTGGAAAATAATGGTGGCCACACAAAATATTGACATATTGGGCCCAATTTGGACATTTTCACCTAGGGTCGTCCTCACTTTTGTTGCTAGTGGTTCAGACATGAATGGCTGTGTGTGTTGAGTTATTTTGAGGGGACAGCAAAGTTAAACAGTTATACAGGCTGTACACTCACCACTTTACCTTGTATCAAAGTATCATTTCTTCAGTGTTGTCCAATGAAAAGATATAATAAATATTTGCAGAAATGTGAGGGGTGTACTCACTTTTGTGAGATACTGTATGCAGGTACATCCAAAGAAAACAAACGTCTCCTGAGCATGCCTCCTCATGTGTTGAAAGTTCTCCTCTTTGAGGGACTAAAAAACTCAGCAGTGATACAGACTCAAAGTGCTCTGCCAGTCATGTATCAGACTGCAGGTCAATACGTTTTTAATTGACCTGCTGAATTGAACTGAACCACACTGCATGTATTATCCAAACTTAAGGTGAATCATGTGCATTTCACTCGCAACTGTTTTTAAGTCTTTTAATCACCTTGAAAACTCACCATGCAGTGCTCCTCACATGGATCAGCACTCCAATTCAATGGATCCACATGGTTTGTATTATCATTTTCTATCATTTCAACTTGCTAGGGTGGGTCAACTTAAGATGTTTAATTTTAATTTGAGGTTTTCACGACTCTAACCTGTTTTCCTCTTAAAATGTAATAGATTGTTGCATCTTTGTGGATCACCTAAAAGGGTTGGGAATCTATCCATCGTAGTTTGACAATTTAGAGGCCCCCTAACAGCATTTTGCATAGGGCCCCCAAAAAGACAGAAACGGCCCTGGTTAAGAGCATCCTTGAGATAACTGGAGATAGTTGCGCCTTTGGAGGACTTTGCTGAATCCTTAGGAACACCCTATATAATTTAACCAGTTCAGCAGACAGATGCTCCACTTTAGCCTGCAGCGCAGCAAAATCATCAGTGCAGGTGTAAAGTGAGGTTTCCATCTCACCTACTGTGTTCTTCGAAATGTTCACATCAGACTGATAATCTGTAATTTTACTGCCTGTAGCTTTGTCTTGATGGAGGATACATGTTTACTCAAAGCCTCTTATAGCTCTGTCTTAAAAATAGCAGCCACTTTGTTACGAAGTGAAGAGAGCAGCTCCGCCTTAAAATCCCGTAAACCATAACACCCGTGGGTATGTTAGCTCCGTCTGCTGGGGGAGAGGAGTCACTTGAACAGCCGCAGTTCCAAATTGAAGTTTCAGAGAAAACCTACACAAAAAAATACAAAATTTTTTTAAAAAGTGTGCCTTTAAGGAATTTTTTCAAGGATTGTAATCTTGTCCTACTCCATTGATTGCTAAAATGGAAGCAAATGTGCAGTGAGCTAACTCAGGTTAATGTTTAACGTCCTGTAACTAGTCTGCCCTTAATATTTTCATATCACTCAACTTACATTTCTGCTGAATGCAGATACGAGTTATGTTTGTAATGCTTGGAGGAAGCACACAGACTTTGTGGATATTGTTACAGATGGATTCTTATTTTGGACTCAAGTCCTGTTTATCTTTTGAAGTAAGGAACAGGCTGGTCACTGCCATGTTTGATTGCTTCTTGATTACAGTCCTGCAATAACCCTTTGTTTCCAAAAGTTGGACATTTAATCAAATTCAACCAATTTACCAAACACCTAATACAGTATGGAAGCTTATTTGTACCATAATTCAAATTAAAATGCATTTACAGAAATGCTTTTTCATTTTAAGAATGTAGCTGCATTTTTTGACTCATAAATAAAATTATTAATAAATCATCCAAATTGCATTTTCATTTTCTTCTTCAAGACTGCTCATTTTGTAACTTAATTCAAATGATGAAGAAAAGGACATTTAAGATTTAATATTCAAAAGATGGCCCAGCAAATAGGTACCAAAATTCAATTTGAAATGTCAAATTTGAAAATTAAAATGCATTAGCAGAAATGCTTTTTCATTTCAAAGTCAGAGCTGCATTTTTTGACTCATAAATAAAATTAGTAATAAATCATCCAAATTGCATTTTCATTTTCTTCTTCAAGACTGCTTATTATGTAACTTAATTCAAATGATAAGGAAAAGGACATTTAAGATATAATTTTCAAAAGATGGCCCAGCAAATAGGTACCAAAATTCAATTTGAAATGTCAAATTTGAAAATTAAAATGCATTGGCCGAAATGCTTTCTCATTTCAAAGTCAGAGCTGCATTTTTGACTCATAAATAAAATTAGTAATAAATAATCCAGATTGCATTTTCATTTTCTTCTTCAAGACTGCTCATTTTGTTACACAAAGACAAAGAAAACTGCTTTTTCGTTTTGAAGCCCTCCCCCCGCAAAAAAAGGTCCAAAATTCAATTTGAATTCGCAATCCCAAGCGGCGCAGGAGAGTGACGTCAGCGGCCTCTCTTCTTCAGTGTTGCCAACATGGCGACTGTCTCACTAGACTTAGCGACTTTTCAGACCCTCTAAGCGACATTATTTCGAAAAAGCGACTAGCGACAAATTTAGCGACTTATTCAGATCATCGGGGGAAAGGCGAGAAATAGATTATATTGTAATTCACATGCTGCTCAGAGTCATCGCAGTCCACGGCTCCTCTGCAGCGGCACCGGGGTCTCTCCTGTCCCCTCCCGCGCGGCTGCGCAGGCGATAGGCCGGTGTGTGGGGGCTGGCTAGGGCAGGCAGGAGCGTGGATCTGATGTCGGATAGCTGCCGTTTACTCTGTTTTGATCTGTTAATGTTAGGTGTCTTTAGCAAAGGTGAGACCCAGAAGCGGACAGGAGGCTGTAGCTGGATGCATGGAGTGTTTATTGTAACACGGACAAAGTCAGAGTAGGAGGGGGTGTGCACGGGGAAGCCACGCTCCGGGGCGCCGGAGAGCTGGCAGTCCTGTCGGCACTCGGAGGAGCGCTGGGCGGGTGGAGCTGGAGCGGATTGCGTGGATTGAGCAGTGCTGCTCAGTTTGTCTTTGAAAAAAAAAAAAAAAAGCAGAGGAGAAGACAATAGGCTACCTATGTATTTTTGATTCAATAAAAACTACATGAAATTGATTGTGTATCCATCTCTTATAGCCATAGACGGATTATCATGACCACGGGCCTACACACGCAAACTGTGCGCACGCAAAGGCTGTTACATTATTACATTGAATGTAATAATGTCCGCAAACGCAATAAACCTTAAACACCTGCTAATAATACTGACGTGCGTGCAAAATCCAGCTGCTGACCCTCCGCTCCGCTGTCACACAACGATCCCCCGTCCGCGCTCCCTCTCTCTCTTATAATTGTTTGCCCGAAAAATAATTTCCATGAAGAAAACATCGCCTGACATTTAAATTTAAATTCCCATTGACAATACAAATCTCAAGAAATCTTGATGTATTGCTCATTTGTAAACACAACACTTATCAGTCTATAGGCAAGAATCTAAAGGTTTATTAATTCAATTCATTTCAAATTCGCTTTATTGGCATGAATGCCACAACAACAACATTGCTCCAAGCACCAAGAACCATACCTAGCACAGTACCATGATACTTGCTGTGTGTGTGTATGAGAAATAATAACAATAATAATAATAATAATAATAACTTTGAACATTATCACAATTAAGTTATCAATCTGCAATGTGAAGAAAATGCAAACATTACAGACTTCTAACCATTTTCTAAAAGTGTCTGTATTTTAATTGAGAATAGTTTTTTATATAAATTACACAAAAGGAAAAGAAAATGTGATTTGTTTTCCCTATTTCAGCCATAAGCGGTCATATTGACCGCACATCATTTCGCGGGATTTCATTCATGTCTCTCTTGTCTCTAACTTTGTTAGCGGTCTCCAGCTGTGCGACTGTAACACAACTTTATATGAAGAAGGACTAACACTAATAGCCTAATTGATTCTTATTTCTTCCACTTACAGAACTGTTTACGACTCGAAACAATGTTATCATATATGACGTTTCTAAACCAAATGTCGTGGCTTCAAATGCATCAAATTCCCACATCCAGTTACGCAGGCAGCTGTCCAGGGTGCTGAACCAGGTCACAGACAAAGGCTGCACTCTGCGTTCTGATGTTTGCTGGGCAGATCTGTCCCCCTTGCTTTCTCATCCACTCTGTTGTGGGAGATCTCCCACAAAGCAAAAGAAATACACATTTTTTCTCTCTCGGCTGAACTCTGGCTTGAGCCCACTTCACCCAGGCGCGAGCCTGCAGCCCCCGCTCCTGCTGACAACAGACCGGGGGAGAAAACAGACATTCCTTTGCTCAGAACCCATATCAGGCTGTGCCTGAATATGTCCGAAGATCGGTATAACGCATTGGAGCAATTTTCATACAATTTCGGATATTAAGCATGATAAAATAATGTCAATTCAACACAGCCATTTGTCCAGCTGAAGCATAATGAGCGTTATGTCATTAATATGAAGTAGGCTTGTTTTGCGGTTAATCAGCCACATGATCCGTTTTAACCCACAAAATAAAAAAGGATAAATGTGCAGCCTCCGTTTCCTTTCTGATTGTGTCCGTTCGGAATGGGGGGTTTTCGGAATGGAGGGGTTTCCCCAATAGACTTTTCGGAATAGCGGGGTCTTTGAAAAAAAGGGAAACCCCGCCATTACGATGAATTGAAGTCTATGTTAGGAACAGCGGGGTTTCGGAAAGGCGGGGCTCCAGGCTATAAAGCGGCCGGTGATTTTGTGACCCGCTGCAGGTGCGTGGGTGTGGGAGAGAGAGAGACATTAGATTATAGCACTTTGTAGAAGAAGCTTTATAAAGTTCACTCCATTGACTTGTATTAGTTCACGGGGCTGAGCTGCCACATCCAATATGGGGGCGACGTCGACATACGGTCGAGCTGATACCTTCAGTTTATTACCGGGAATACTGACTGTAAAGTACCGTGTGTGTTTCATGGGTCTGACTGTGAGTCTGCAGTCTGACCCACCGTCACTGACAGCAGCTCTTCAGAGCAGCTTCATTACGATCACCGTAAATGTTAGAGAATTTCGCACTGGAAAAAAAATGTGCGGCTGATTTAACCAAGCAAACGCGAACCATGGCTGGCTTGACCGCAGTACAGAACTGGACATGGTGGTGATTTCCCCGCTGTTTCTGAAAACATGTACCACAGTCTATGCTACCAACACAGCCTTCACACTCTCCTCTTGTCCCTTCTCTTGCTCCAGTGTCAAATAAGCACACCGCCGCCCCCTAACGTAGATGCGTAGCACGGTCGTTCAGACTGGGGGCTGAAGAAGAAGAGAGGCCGCTGACGTCACTCTCCTGCGCCGCTTGGGATTGCGAATTCAAATTGAATTTTGGACCTTTTTTTGCGGGGGGAGGGCTTCAAAACGAAAAAGCAGTTTTCTTTGTCTTTGTGTAACAAAATGAGCAGTTTTGAAGAAGAAAATGAAAATGCAATCTGGATGATTTATTACTAATTTTATTTATGAATCAAAAATGCAGCTCTGACTTTGAAATGAGAAAGCATTTCGGCTAATGCATTTTAATTTTCAAATTTGACATTTCAAATTGAATTTTGGTACCTATTTGCTGGGTCATCTTTTGAAAATTATATCTTAAATGTCCTTTTCCTTATCATTTGAATTAAGTTACATAATAAGCAGTCTTGAAGAAGAAAATGAAATGCAATTTGGATGATTTATTACTAATTTTATTTATGAGTCAAAAAATGCAGCTCTGACTTTGAAATGAAAAAGCATTTCTGCTAATGCATTTTAATTTTCAAATTTGACATTTCAAATTGAATTTTGGTACCTATTTGCTGGGTCATCTTTTGAATATTAAATCTTAAATGTCCTTTTCTTTATCATTTGAATTAAGTTACAAAATGAGCAGTCTTGAGGAAGAAAATGAAAATGCAATTTGGATGATTTATTAATAATTTTATTTATGAGTCAAAAAATGCAGCTACATTCTTAAAATGAAAAAGCATTTCTTTAAATGCATTTTAATTTGAATTATGGTACAAATTTGCTTCCATAATACTGCCCTACATGTCCTGTAACTTGTATTAATTTGCTCACATTACAACTATTTATTTAGCAGGTTTCTTTATCTTGTCTGACATCTGACATACACAAAATCAAGTACACTGGGGGACTGCAGTTTTAAGCTGTTACACACCGACACACACTTCCTCCAGACTTTCTATTTAAGAATTCTGTCCTGTTCCAGTTTTGTCTGCAGTTTGGATTAAAAGCAGCTCAGTGTATTGACCTGTCTCACTTCCTCCATTTCATTAAAAAGGCATAACGGTTGAGAATCCTGCAGACTCATCTTGTACCACCTTATAAATCTTTACCTGCTGGCAGAAAACACACACACACACACACACACACACACACACACACACACACACACACACACGCGCACACACACACACACACACACACGCACACACACACGCACACACACACACACACACACACACACAATGAAACAATTATATTAGTCTTATTTTGACACAACTGCAAACACACAGCACATGATAGCACATATACTTTTTACATGTGTGTGGAAGCGCGCACACAAGCAAATTTTTTGCTATCTTGACACATTTCCAGCAGCAGCACTGACATGCAGGCTAAGGTGAAAATAAACATGGCTCTGACCCAGTGTTCAGGGGGTCACCTTGTCTTTGTTCTTTTCTATTCTGCCCTCATCCTCTCCACTCTCATTCAACAACCCTGCAGCCTGTGTCATGACATACAGACTCTGTAAGACACCATGCTTTAAGTGTTCATTAAGCTCATAAAGAATCAATGTTACACTATTCCACTATTCACGATTACAAATGACTGTGATATACTATATGTATAACCATGGAGGGCTTTGTATCACTACAAATGACCCATAGCATTTTTAGCCCTTACAGTCACACTCTTTGTTATTGGTCAAGTACTGTTATTCAGACCACAGTCTTAAGTGACACACAGTGAGTGTATTTTATGTGTAGGAGTATTGGAGTAACATGGTGTCGTGCACAGTTTAGCAGATACAGTTTTTACTATACAGTAGCTAAAGCTAATTAAACCTAAAATGTTTTGGAAGGATAATTGAAGTTTTAGAGCACTTCTATCCACTTTGCCCAACGACTTGTAAATCAGCATTATTCCAGTATTTAGCACACTGAGCTATTTTTTTTTTATATATCTGTGCTATTTTTGTGACTCCATGTTACATGTTTTAGCAGTGCAGATGTGGGGTTTTTTTCACCCCTTCTCAGAAACAGTCTTGGTTTCATCTCTCTTTGGATAATGCTGATTAATATCTTGAATTTAGGGCACAAGCACAAATGGGGCCAGGACCCCATTGAAATTGAAGGAGTTATTATGGCCTGGGCACAAAATGGTGCAGGGACTCTCTTGAAATGCAAAGAATTATTATTATGGTAGATTATTATTCCTACCTATTTTTTTGACTATAAAATTGAATTTTTGATGGGCTCAACATGCTCAAAAAGGCATGAAACTTTGCACATCCATCACATGTAGTGTACGTACACATGAAGCCAAAAAGGCTCGACTTCCCACCTATTATATTACCTGGATCTTCCGTGTTGTGGGGCCCATAGAGCTGTGCACTACAGACTTCTAACCCTAACTTTCGGTTTAGTGCCCAGCTAACTTAATCATAAAATAATTTAATCTTGCAGCTCTTCTAGACTTTTTCAATTTTATTAGACTGAATGGCTCAAATAATGACCATGAAAAGAGTCAATTTGCTGGGGCTTTGACGCTCAAACAAACATTATCTATATCTTTACTATGGCTTTTTCACGATATCATTTTTTTTTTGCAAAAGCATATTGTTGGGCCCCAGTGCATCAAATGACGTTGTAATTACAGGATTAAAAAAAAAGTCTTATGATGCTAGGAACTTAACCCCACAGGAAAAATGATCCTGTTTATTTTATTGTCCATGTAGAATTTAGTGCTCAAATTTGGTGATTTTGTACTTGTACTTGTTCTTGTTCTTGTTTCTTGTTTTAAGAAACTCCTCCCACAGCTTTACCCCTTCAGTCTTTGTCAGGTCAATTTTGACACCTTTCTGAAAAAAAGTTATCAAAGGCTTGGGTTTTCATCAAAGGATGTGGTTGTGGCAGTAGCCTTGGCCATGGCGTTGTGCAAGTTGATGATTCACCATGAAACAGGATGTTGTTGTCATTTCTCTATACATGATCAAATCTGCCCCAAACTTCACATGTTGATTGATATGCCAACATTTGGTTACAGTCATAGCACCACTTAGAGGCAAAAGTAAATTCCTTTTTTATAGTTCTTACAACAGATCCTGTGTCTAGTTTACCTTAAAGGTATGAGGTGCACACATCACTCCTACATCTACTAAAAAGTCTCTTGGTACCACTGTCTCAACCCAGCAGCAAGTCATCCATTTACATTTTTTCCACTCATCTTTAGGGATTTGCAAATATTGTATTAGAATGAACTACTTCTACAGCTTTAAGGCCAAGGTCATATTGGAATTGTTTTGATTATTATCTATGCAAATATATAGTTATTTTGAGGGCTTTAACTTGCTCAAAAACTCATGAAACTTATTCACAAAATTTTAATCATCTTGGTAATGTATTTTAAGGATTTTTGCACTTGTTATAGCTACTTTAACAGACTCGTCCTACAGCTTTAACCCGACTGACTTTACATTTTGTCAGGGTAATCTTAAGTGATGAATTTGTCCTGGTCTGTTGACCAAAGCTGCCTCAAACATAGTAGGAGAACACATAAGACCTTGATGATGCTGTTTTGTGAATATTTGGAGTTTTCGTTAAGGGGCCTGGCCAATGCTGATATGGCATCACGAAAAAGGAAATTGCTGTAACTCCACTGCACATGGTCAGCCCCAAACATAAAGTCAGTATTATTTTAAAGCTATAGGTCACCAAGTGGCAACAGAAAATACATATTTTCTCCACTTCTTACAACAGTGGCTGGTTTAAGCTACATGCATAAAATTAAGCGCACAAATCCATCTACCTCAAGTCCACCATTTCGAATTTTGTGCTCACTTTTTCTGATGTACACGTGTTGTTCCTGAAGTGTTTACCTGATGGATTTTGTCAGGTTGATTTTAACACCTTTGACATGAAAAGTTATTAAAAGCTTGAGTTACCATTGAGGGCCATCGCAGGGCAGTGAAGGTAAATGATAAGTTACAAGAACTTTACTATACCTGATTGGCTGTATCGATGGATGTATTGATCCATAAAAGAAGTTGGTGTCCTGACTTCTTTGGAGCAAAGTCATCAAACTTTTTAACTGTTTTTATTTATTTTATTTAAAAAAAAGAATTATAAACATTTTTATGGTGATTCTACACATGCAGTTTTCATGTCCCAGTGACCACTGAACGCAAAGTTATGGCTCTCTCCCCATTCATTTAGACTTTAGACTTGTTAGCCCAAACAAGCCTGGGGGCATTGCCAAGTTGGCTGCCAGGTGACAAGACTTGCCTCAAAGGACCTTAGTATTAGTTAACACAATACAGAGACAACAATCTCCTTTTTCTCTCTGTATTCTTCAGCTTCTTCCTTTCCCCCCTCTCGTCTGATGTTGTACAGCTTCCAACAAGGTCTTTATCTTTTTTTATTTTTCTCACCCTCCTCTGTCCTGCACATGCTCTCAGAGTCAGAGAGAGGTGTGTGTGTGTGTGTGTGTGTGTGTGTGTGTGTGTGTGAGCAGAGGCCAGATGGATGAGGTGATGTCGTGTTATAGTACACTCTACAACGCCACTCCCACTGTGATACAGCACGTGCCCCCTCCCTCTCAGGCACACACACAGACTTACATAACCCAAACAGTGCAGTGCAGATGTGCCCTTATTTACAGTTTGATCTATTTTGAGGTAAAAGTGAAATGTTCTCCTAACTGCAGATGATTAGACTGCACAGCTGTCATCATTTGAAAGCTTTAACTTTTCAACTCAATTTGTTTTTCATTCTTTTACTCTCTCATTGCTATTTTTGGTATCTCAGGAGACTATTTTTTGTTAGAGGCTCAAAGGGTGACACAATTATAAGACAGCCATTTCTTACAGCTTTCCAAAAATAGTTTGGGCAGCAGCAGATGAAGAAACTGAGACAGAGAGATTCAATATTCTCTCAAGTTCTCTCTCCCTGCTCAGACGCACTGCAGTAGTCTCTCCTTCTCTCCTTCTTCCTCTCCACTTTTCTATTCAGCCTCCTCAGCAGGTTGCCACTATCCCATAAGCATAATCCTTCTCTCTTTCTCTCTCTCTCTCTCACACACACACACACACACACACACACACACACACACACACACACACTGACACTGACCTTGAAAAGATAGCAGCAGCACGGGCTGGAGGCAGAAGTTGCTCTTTGACCCTTAATCACTGTTTCATGATCAGATTGAGCAGTATTTACCATCAGCAGTATAATTACAAGGTCCGATCTGAAGCATAGTGTAGTGTATTATTGCACCGTCTGTAACAGACCCTCTGCAGCAGATCTAGTTGGTAGAGACTGGAAACTGACCCAGCTTTGTCTTTCATTAGAAACCAAAATGGCACTCAATAGAGCAGATGCATCTGCCAAAGCCCAACAGTGTCCTTCCATTCAACAAAGCCTAATCCAATGTCAAACTTAATACCTGTATCATTCTAAAGACACCCATCACCTTTAAACCATGATTTAAGCTAATTTAAACAGACAACCACTTGAACAACAAACCAATGCAGACGGAACGATAGTCTCTGTTGTGATGTCGATAGATATTAGGTTGAGAAAAAGAGAAACAATGTAAAGGTTGAGCTGAAATTATAAATGCCTACTAAATCATTTAAGATCTCATACACGGTCACATTATGCATATTCTGTATTTAATAATATATGCCCCATTTTTTTTAAAATGTGTTTATTTTCATTTTTATATCAAAATCCAGTCATGTCTTCTCCCTGTAAAGCAAACTGTGATGTGTGTTTGTCTAAGTTTGAACCAACAAATTTAAACTAATAATATCATGCCATCCACTCATCAGTGAATAAAGTTATAAGTGATCACTGCCGGTGTCAGGACTAAAAACAAATTCCATGACCAACTGCGGGCTGTTTGATAACAGAGAATCCTGTACCAAGATGGTTTATGGAGTTTAGTCAGCAGTTCTTTTAGCTGACTAATGTTACGCTAGGAGCTAAACCTGTGAAGAGACCTACCTTGATACTGTAATCACTGTCAGCAAACTGGCAGCCGTTGTTTGCAGCCATGTTCGGCTGAACTTCTTATCACTTAATAGGCCAGGTTCACTGGGAGCACACAGTCAGTCAGTAATTCACATTCTGCACTCACTCTTGGCTATTGGCTATACATAAACAAACAACAGTTCATATGCTCGACCAGTCTCTCCCTATCTGACTGCTTAATCAGGAAACACGTAAACAATGCTGAGCTGAACACTCCGCCTTCTGTTTCATGGGGACTTTACATGATGAAAGTGAGAAAAATTTCTTGGATCTGTCCTCTACCTGGATCTGTACTAAAAGTTCTGGGCTGAGACCCAGCCTCCATCCAAGTTCCATGGCAATCTGTTTTTGCGTAATCTGACCTATCTTGGCAGGGTAGTGACAGTGCACTTTTGGCTGTTAGTATATAAGAAATTGACATATTTTCTTTGTTAGGAGACAGTAATGAAATATATACGCTGTCCAACAGCAATCAAGCAGCAACTTCAGGGAAATACTCAAATAACAAATAGGGAAATGTCACCAATGGCAAGGCAAAACTGTTTTCCTTGGAATTAATTAGTCTGTCTATATTGTCTGGAGCTGCTATTTATAGATATTAGGTTTTATGGGTTGGCATTATTTTATTTTAGGTTTTCCAGCAGTGTCCAGTATCTTTGTTTGACGTATTGCATTATGGGACAAAAGAGCTCATCAACACTTAACAAAGGAGTCATTCAAATTCCTAATCAAGTCATTGTTCCAGTATGAATGGACTATGCACCAAAAAGGAAATTTGCCCAACTGTATAGTATGTACACAATTTCGACTAATAGAAACTAGGCTGAATAATCAACTAAAGCCCACATATTTGAATGCACTGAAAATCCACATCACACAGGCCAGTTACAGTAGGCTAGCATCAATAACTCGAGAAGGGTCATTTTGACCTCCTTCAAATGTGCAGCATTGTAATGAATCAAACACTACAATGCTGCTGGTACATGACTTTTCTTAAAAGGGTCAGTATTTCCATTCGAAATGTTTTGTGTATAAATAACACGAAAGGCTATTTCAGCCACAGGTAGTCATACTGACTGTAAAGATTGTCTGCGGATGCATCCTGGTTGTTTGACAACTATCATTGTCTATTGTCAGAGAACAACCACTTTCATCGGAGAGGGATCAGCGAGATTCATTCGCGGTTGATGCAGGTCCGCTCGACTCCGCTGCCCCAGCATTTACTACTTCTGTAAGTTTATATACCTGTATTGACTTTTTGAAAGATATCCTCACACAATATATGCACTTCTCTCTGAATTGGGTATTTATAACAAATTATTAAGTTTGAAATCTAGCGATCAAAATGACCACTCTAGCAGTTCCATTAGTTTTGTGATTCTGGCCCTTCTTGTGTTAAATCAGCTTCAACCTAGACGGCAGCAGGAGAGTCAGTCACATGGTGGTCAAAGATGGTCTTCACTGAGGCAGACAAAACCTGGACTGGTTCTGGTGGAATCAGGTCTTTTTCTTGTACATCTACCACTAAATGTTCTAAACTATTTATTCAGCAACTGTTTATTGTAACGTTGCAAGTTATATTTTGTAAATGTTTATTATGCACTGTAGAGTATATAAACATTATTTGGATGGCAATTATAAAGTTACAACTGATGCTATAAACCTTTATAATTGCTTAATAAATTGTTTATATAGTATTTTACTGTTTGTTAAAGGGACAGTGTGTAAGGATTTAAGTAACTTATTAACTTAACCCTTGTGCCCTCCTCGGGCATTTTTGTACATTTTTCTCAACTTTTTTTTTTGATTTAGCGATCATTTTGGCTGTGTTACAGCTTGTGGCATGGATTTTTGTAGGAACTCTTCTTTTTAGTCAAATTTTTGAAATCCAGTGTCTTTTACTCTTACATGTCTTTTATTTTCCTGTAATGCATTTTGCACCCTCTAACCACCTTCGTGGCAAAAATGTACACACACAAAATCTGCCATAAAATACTCATACATTGATATTTTTTTCTGCTTTTTTTTTTGCTTGAATCCCTTAACCAACTTGTTCCCTGATCAAAATGATCAAATATTCAATAATTTTCAGGATTTTAACCCTTTAAATGCCAGTTTTATTATTTGAATTACTAATTATTTATTTAAAAAAAACCACAAAAAATGTATTATTTTCCATATAATAAGTAGTAGGCTGATGGGGCTTTAGTGGTGATTAGAGTCTTTGATACATCAAAGATTACCAACAAAATTGATTTGATTGCATTAGTATATTTTATGTAGTAACAGATACTCCCTCTTACCACCTTCGTGGCAAAAAATGCCCCATTGACTTCCATTAAAACCACATTTTTTAATCTCACTACCATTACAATATAAAACCATGAATTCTGTAATGTCAGTATGCCATTTTGAAGAAAACTAGTGATATTTGACATTTTTGATGTATTTCACCAGATTCGACCATTTTCCCATTGTAGCCCGATGCATGAAATTCTTGTATTTTTGCCAGTTATATTATGGAGCCGGGTGACTACCAGGGCCCTGTGTGTGTGTGTGTGTGTGTGTGTGTGTGTGCATGTGTGTGTGTGTGTGTGTGTGTGTGTGTGTGTGTGTGTGTGTGTGTGTGTGTGTGTGTGTGTGTCTTTCTGTGTGTGTGTGTGAGAGAGAAAGTGAGAGAGAGTGAGAGTGAGTGTGTGTGTGTGTGTGGTGTGGTGTGTGTGGGTGTGTGTGTGTGTGTGTGTGAGAATCTGTAAGCATGCACTGATCACTTCAGCGGTGAAAAAAGGTCATCTTTTGAGGAATCTGTTTCATGTGTCTTTGAAAAGGTGCTTGAGTGAAAACATGCTTTGCTGTTCTCAAAAACAAAGCAAAAACAACGGTTAGTGTGTTTATGCACCTGGCTGCTTTCACAGCCAAAGATAAACATGCAACTTGTCTGAGGGGTCATTTCATCAGTGAGCAGAGAGGATGCAAAAATGAAAAGGCATTTCAGAAGAGAAGAGGCATTAGAAATGGTCATGCAGCCTTTATCTGACAGCGAGCTGCAGGGTTCATCAGGGGAAACCACGATCTTCGAGGGGGAGTCTGACACAGAAGGCTCACTGGAGTCTTCCACGTCTGTGAGTGCCTCTGACCCATCCTCTGAGAGTGAAGCGGGCACTGAGGATCCTGTCCATCCTAAAAGTCAGTGGACGGGCAAGTGTGGTCTCCATCTCATGCTGAGACTCTGTGCTACATGCAGGCACCCACCGGCATGGTGCCAGGGCCCATGGGAGATGCAATATCAAGAATCCATAATGTAGCATCATCTTTTGACCTTTTCTTCACTCCTGACCTGATCCAGCTCATTTTGCAAATGACAAACTTATACGGGAGGCATTCAGTGTCAGGATGGAGTGACGTGGATGCCCAAGAGATTCGGGCATACATGGGACTTCTCATCCTGACAGCGCCATTGACCAGCTCCACTAGAAGGAGAGGTGTGTGCTGGTTGTGCAGAGGCCTGAAAAATAGGTCTTCCACCACCAAGTGTGCATTTGTAGGGAACACTATGTCACATGCTGCAGGACCACACACACACACACACACTTTGAAACCTCCTTTCTGTCCAGAAGAAGAAGAAGAAACAATAACTTTGATATTTCAACAGCAGCTGTAAACTTTTATTTCATTTAACCCTCAGATTACACACACACACACACACACACACACACACACACACACACACACACAAGCACACACACACACACAAGCACACACACACACACAAACACACACACACACACACACACACACACTATCCATTATCCACTATCGTATATTCAATGCCTGGATATTTCTGTTTATATTTCATATTTTGTTCATATTTCATATGTTCTATTTTGTTTTTTGTTGTCTAAATTTCCAAAGTTGTTGCAGTTTCCACAATAAGAGTTCACACTGATGCATCAGATGTTGATTTAAAAACATTTCACACACACACACACACACACACACACACACACACTGGGCCCTGGAAGTCACCTGGCTCCATAATATAACTGGCAAAAATACAAGAATTTCATGCATCGGCCTACAATGGGAAAATGGTTCAATCTGGTGAAATACATCAAAAATGTCAAATATAACTACTTTTCTTCAAAATGGCATGCTGACATTACAGAATGCATGGTTTTATACTGTAATGGTAGTGAGATTAAAAAATGTGGTTTTAATGGAAGTCAATGGGGCATTTTTGGCCAGGAAGGTGGTTAGAGGGAGTATTTGTTACTTCATAAAATATACTAATGCAATCAAATCAATTTTATTGGTAATCTTTGATATATCAAAGACTCTAATCACCACCAAAGCCCCATCAGCCTACTACTTATTATATGAAAAATAATACATTTTTTGTGGGTTTTTTTATAGATAATTATAATATAACTGGCATTTAAAGGGTTAAAATCCTGAAAATTAATGAATATTTGATTATTTTGATCAGGGAACAAGTTGATTAAGAGATTCAAGCAAAAAAAGCAGAAAAAAATATTGATGTATGAGGATTTTATGGCAGATTTTGTGTGTGTACATTTTTGCCACGAAGGTGGTTAGAGGGAGTATTTGTTACTACATAAAAAATACTGATGCAATCAAATCAATTTTGTTGGTAATCTTTGACATATCCAAGACTCTAATCACCACCAAAGCACCATAAGGCTACTACTTATTATATAGAAAATAATACATTTTTTGTGGTTTTTTTTTTTTAAATATAATTGATTATTCAAATAATCAAACTGGCATTTAGAGGGTTAAAATCCTGAAAATTATTAAATATTTAATCATTTTGATCAGAGAACAAGTTGGTTAAGGGATTCAAGCAAAAAAAAAAGCAGAGAAAATATTGATGTATGTGTATTTTATGGCAGATTTTGTGCGTGTACATTTTTGCCACGAAGGTGGTTAGAGGAAGTTTTTTTAAGGAGGGCACAAGGGTTAAATCAACGTATTCGTTCATAAGTAAGTCCTCATTGGTGTACAATTACCTCTGCCAACAATCTGACTTATCCTCCTGAGGGAAGAATTACCTATCTGAATATACATAGCACGGGCAAGTTCTATGGAGGCCGCCATGTCTTTCCGGTTTTAAAAAAACTATGGACTGCCAAGCGGGACACAAAGCACTACGTGGTACTACGTAGTAAGGCTAAGCGCGTTTTCGCTCAGAGCTAGCTTGACTGCGGAACTGAGAGGAAGCTCAGCGAGTTTTATATTTTTTTATAGCCTTAATAACTAACTACATCTTTACCTTATTACTTGAATCAGTAGAAATACTCGACGCTGTTGGGAAAGAGTCCATATTTTGAAAATGAGTTTCTTGTCCGTCAAGGCCACCGTAGCTTCTGGAACGTCTCCAACGTCTTCAGAACGGGAGGGGTGAGCAAAAGAGTGTTGCAATGTAGAACCTCACAGCTAGATGGCACTAAATACTTGATATATTACACACTGTCCCTTTAACAGTTAAATAACTATGATACCTCAGGTTATCTAGTTATAGATATATTATTTATTAATGATAATTATGATAAAGTCTTGCCATGCTTTTTCTATTGGGGTCTACCATTGTCTTTGGTTGCTCCCTCAACCCAAACAGATATCCGTCTTGCCACATGTCAGAGTTGTCATCTCTGCAACGATGACTTCCTTCAATTCTATGAGCCAAGATTTTGAATGCAGGGAATAGTCGTGGACAGTTTCATGAAATCCCAAGCTCAATTCCCAGATCATGCACACCAAATGTTGTGGTTCAATGGATCTGCCCATTGGCCTTCCCTGCCAGCTGATCCAATCAGCTGTGTTCCTTTCATCACCTAATCCCTTCTTTTCTATGCATCTTTTGCTTTACGCAAGCCTTCTACCCACAATTTAGCCTCAACGTAGACCTCATTGTTTGCAACATGTTGCATCCATCTCATACTTGAAAGTGATTTAGATATACCGAAATGAGACCCTATTCACCTGGTGTTTCCATTATTCTTGTGATCCTGTGCCTTTTGTAAGTCCTGGTTAGCCTCAGCTGAGCTTTATTTATGGCTGAGTTGGCTGTCTGTTCACATACACTAACAAGTGGTGCATTTATGTTTCTCTGGGCGTTCTGATTCCTTTTGTTCTTTCTTTAGGACACATTGTCCTCCCTCTCTTTCTGGAATCTTATCTAATTTTCTTTCTATTGATACCACTTCTTTGATTATTATCATTATTTCGCATCTCTGTTGTATGTACAATGGTGTGGATGCTGCTGTCTCTGTCTGTCTCTCTTTCTTTCTGTCCCCCCCACCCCCCTCATGTCATGTCTGATTCAAAGTGACAGACACGACAGATATAAAGGAATGATGTGTCTGTGGGTGTGGGTTTGCAGTTACTATTATTAATGTTGTTTTCAGTTTGACGAAATGAAGTTGTTGCTTTCAGTCAGTCTAACATGGGTGCATGTTATAATTCACTCTTCAAGTCAGTAAGAAAGTTTCACAAATTGTAGGAGTTGGTTCATGGAGACAAACAATTGCTGGAGATAATTATCCTGTTAGGTGCATTTAAATTGCGGCAAAAAAAGTCCTTTATGTCTGTGAGAGATGAATACTGTACTATCATTCACTGTCTATTACCATCTCAACAAGAGTTGTGCCCTCTGCAGCATGACACTCTCCTCTCTTCTTCCTTTTCTCCCCTAATAGAACAGAAGAGGGAATTCAGACCTTGTATTACCATCCGCCCTGACTGTTCTTAGTGGACAGCTGTAGGCCTGTAAATTCATACCTGGGGTGAACATGTGTCTCAACATGTGTCTCCAGTGATTACTTCTGATTGAATCTCACTTTCCCGCTCTATATGCAAATAAACATGTACATCAGTGGAACAAGCAGACACCAGGTTTAATGCACCAATAAAGTGATAACAACTAGGCCCAAAAAGTAGTACATTTGTTGTAGACATTTTACAAAGTTCCTCCTAACTCAACAACCCTTAGTTGAGTGGGGATAATACAGTGACTAGTTCAGTGGTTGATTAAAATAGACAGTGCATTCCCTCCCGTGGGCTCACCACTCGCGGGAGGGTTCAGAAGGGGCCGGTGCAGAGGGATATGGGTGGCGGTCGTGGGCGGGGGCCCCGGCGGCCCGGTCCCCGGATGGTGACTCTAGCCATGGGGACATGGAATGTCACCTCACTGGGGGGGAAAGAGCCTGAGCTGGTGCGGGAGGTTGAGCGGTACCGGCTAGAAATAGTCGGGCTCACCTCCACGCACAGCCTGGGCTCTGGAACCCAACTCCTTGAGAGAGGCTGGACTCTCTTCTACTCTGGAGTTGCCCGCGGCGAGAGGCGGCGAGCTGGTGTGGGCTTGCTTATAGCCCCCCAGCTCAGCCACCATGTGTTGGAGTTCTCCCCGGTGAACGAGAGGGTCGTTTCCCTGCGCCTTCGGGTCGGGGATAGGACTCTCACCGTTGTCTCGGCTTATGGGCCGAACAGCGGTGCAGAGTACCCGGCCTTCTTGGAGTCCCTGGGAGGGGTACTGGAGAGTGCTCCAACCGGGGACTCCGTCGTTCTCCTGGGGGACTTCAACGCCCACGTGGGCGATGACAGTGTTACCTGGAGGGGTGTGATTGGGAGGAACGGCCTCCCCGATCTGAACCCGAGTGGTGTTTTGTTGCTGGACTTCTGTGCTAGTCACAGTTTGTCCATAACAAACACCATGTTCAAGCATAAGGGTGTCCATTTGTGCACGTGGCACCAGGACACCCTAGGCCGGAGATCAATGATCGACTTTGTGGTCGTGTCATCTGACCTCCGGCCGTATGTCTTGGACACTCGGGTGAAGAGAGGGGCTGAGCTGTCAACTGATCACCACCTGGTGGTGAGTTGGATCCGCTGGCGGGGGAGGAAGCTGGACAGACCTGGCAGACCCAAACGTATCGTGAGGGTCTGCTGGGAACGTCTGGCAGAACCCTCTGCCAGGGAGATCTTTAACTCCCACCTCCGGGAGAGCTTTGACCAGATCCCGAGGGAGGCTGGGGACATTGAGTCCGAATGGACCATGTTCTCCACCTCCATTGTTGACGCGGCTGTCCGGAGCTGTGGCCGTAAGGTCTCCGGTGCCTGTCGCGGCGGCAATCCCCGAACCCGGTGATGGACCCCGGAAGTAAGGGTTGCTGTCAAGCTGAAGAAGGAGTCCTACCGGGCCTGGCTGGCCCGGGGGACTCCTGAGGCAGCTGACGGGTACCGGCAGGCCAAGCGTGCGGCAGCACAGGCAGTCTCGGAAGCAAAGACTCGGGTCTGGGAAGAGTTCGGGGAGGCCATGGAGGAGGACTACCGGTCGGCCTCGAAGAAATTCTGGCAAACCATCCGGCGCCTCAGGAGGGGGAAGCAGTCCTCCACCAACACTGTTTACAGTGGAGGTGGGGAGCTGTTGACCTCGACTGGGGACATCGTCGGGCGGTGGAAGGAATACTTCGAGGATCTCCTCAATCCCGCTGACACGCCTTCCATAGAGGAAGCAGAGGCTGGGGACTCAGAGGTTGACCCATCCATCACCCAAGCCGAAGTCACTGAGGTAGTCCGTAAGCTCCTCAGTGGCAAAGCACCGGGGGTGGATGAGATCCGCCCTGAGTACCTCAAGTCTCTGGATGTTGTGGGGCTGTCTTGGCTGACACGTCTCTGCAGCATCGCGTGGCAGTCGGGGACAGTGCCTCTGGACTGGCAGACCGGGGTGGTGGTCCCCCTATTTAAAAAGGGGGACCGGAGGGTGTGTTCCAACTATCGGGGGATCACACTCCTCAGCCTCCCCGGGAAAGTCTATTCCAGGGTACTGGAGAGGAGAATTCGGCCGATAGTCGAACCTCGGATCCAGGAGGAACAATGCGGTTTCCGTCCTGGCCATGGAACACTGGACCAGCTCTATACCCTCCGCAGGGTGCTCGAGGGCTCATGGGAGTTTGCCCAACCAGTCCACATGTGTTTTGTGGACTTGGAGAAGGCATTCGACCGTGTCCCTCGTGGCATACTGTGGGGGGTGCTCCGGGAGTACGGGGTCGGGGGCCCTCTGTTAAGGGCCGTACGGTCCCTGTACTGCCGGAGTAGGAGCTTGGTTCGCATTGCCGGCAGTAAGTCAGACCTGTTCCCAGTACATGTTGGACTCCGGCAGGGCTGCCCTTTGTCACCGGTTCTGTTCATTACTTTTATGGACAGAATTTCTAGGCGCAGCCACGGGCCGGAGGGGATCTGGTTCGGGAGCCAATGGATCTCATCTCTGCTTTTCGCGGATGATGTGGTCTTGTTGGCTCCTTTGAGCCGGGACCTCCAGCATGTCCTGGGGCGGTTTGTAGCCGAGTGCGAAGCGGCTGGGATGAGAATCAGCACCTCCAAATCCGAGGCCATGGTTCTCGACCGGAAAAAGGTGGCCTGCTCCCTCCAGGTGGGAGGAGAGTTCCTGCCTCAAGTGGAGGAGTTTAAGTATCTTGGGGTCTTGTTCACGAGTGAGGGAAGGATGGAGCGTGAGATTGACAGACGGATCGGTGCAGCGGCCGCAGTAATGCGGTCTTTGTATCGGTCCGTCGTGGTGAAGAGAGAGCTGAGCCGAAAGGCGAAGCTCTTGATTTACCAGTCAATCTACGTTCCGACCCTCACCTATGGCCATGAACTTTGGGTCATGACCGAAAGAATAAGATCCCGGATACAAGCGGCCGAAATGAGTTTCCTCCGCAGGGTGGCAGGGCGCTCCCTTAGAGATAGGGTGAAGAGCTCTGTCACCCGGGAGGAGCTCAGAGTAGAGCCGCTGCTCCTCCACATCGAGAGGAGCCAGCTGAGGTGGCTCGGGCATCTGTTTCGGATGCCCCCGGGACGCCTCCCTCGGGAGGTGTTCCTGGGAGGAGACCCCGAGGAAGACCCAGGACACGCTGGTGTGACTATGTCGCCCAGCTGGCCTGGGAACGCCTTGGGGTCCTCCCGGAAGAGCTGGAGGCAGTATCCGGGGAGAGGGAAGTCTGGGTGTCCCTGCTCAGGCAGCTGCCCCCGCGACCCGGCCCCGGATAAGCGGATGAAAATGGATGGATGGAGTGCATTCACAAACCTCCTCTGATAACACTGGCTGATTAAGAGAGGCCAAACAGGTCATTTACGTCACAGTGAATAACATGGAAATCAGACAGCGTGTCATTCTGCCATCAGTTGGCTCATATCTACTCACTGGCCTCTTCATTAGGGAATACCTGTGCAATGTAATGCAACCCAATACAACAAGTACTGCCATGAATTTTGCTTTCATGAAGCTTAGAAAGAGTTTTTGTAGGCATGGTCAGAATGGTACTAATTCTATTTTATGTTCATTACCAAGTTCATCTAAGGTGATGGTGTTGCACTGGATGTTATTGAAGGGTGGCATAACCCTCTCATGTTATGAATGGAATCACCATTCAATTTACTGCAGTTCAACACCACTGCATACTGCAATCTCAAAATAAACATGTTGTTAATAAGAAACCTAAAATTATTTGTAAAGACAGCATTTATGGCAGAGCCGTTATGATAGATTTTATTACACTGGACAGGTGTACCTAATGAACTGGGCAGTGTATTCCATACATATATATCGTGGAGTACACAACAAAATTTAAAAAAAAGACAAAAATTGTTCAAATAAAATAAATTGGGCAGTCTTGGATGGCAGCTAATGACAATGTATCAGTGAATGCCAGAAATCAGAATCAGGAATCAGAAAGAGATTTATTGTCAAGATGAATTTTATACCAACGAGGAATTTCTCTTGGTAAATAAGGTGCATACACTAAAGACAGGACAAATTCCTCGCTGGTGTAAAATATGTCAAAAGTGATATGCATGTCTTCTTGAACCTAGCAGATAATCCAGTGGAGGTGCCTCCTGCTCCCGAAAAAGGCTGGTTTATGGCACCTCCGCATTGGTTACACTTTTGAGACAAAGAAGCTACGTCCATATCTTATACAGTCAGTCTATTATAGATGTCATTGTTCCTCTTGCAAGACCCACCCTACTCTGCTTCTGATTGGCTTGCGTCTATGTTGTTTAATATGACAAACGTCTCAACAGCTTTGTGCTCCTGGTCCTCCATGCTAAATACATCCAACAAGTCCTCCTTCTCTCTTCTTTCTCTGTGAACTGGCATGATACAAATAAAGATTGATGTTTGATTTAAGTATCTAATAGGCACCTTCTCCCTGTCAAAAAAAAGCAACTAAATCTCACAAAACTTTTTGTAGCCCTGGTAGTCCACCGGACCACAAGAGGAGGGAAGATGAGTGGAACCCATGTCCACTGACAAGAATTAACTAGCTGGCATGCTATTACATAACTGTGTATTGTTAATGGGCTGTGTCTGTTTTTTTGTGGTTGTGGTTGGTTTGTTACACAAGAACGCAGCACCGGAGCTGATACAGCGGATTGTGAGCTAAACAAATTCACCAAGGGTTAAGCTGGTAAGGTTAGGTTAGGCTATCACAGTTGTGCAGCAGTGAGTTAAAAGACCACTCTGCTGAGCATAAGACGCTTTGGCAGCGAAGAGCTGCTCCATAGGTCTAGATTCCCCAACAGGAGCAGCAGGAGACTGGAAAGGAAGCAGATGAGCTTGGTGTGTTTACCAGGGAATCACACAGACCATTATTAAAGGTCCCATATAAAAAAAAACACGTTGTCTCTGGTCTCTACATATATAAGCTGGTCCTCCCTGAGCCTGCCAACTCCCAGAATGAGGAAAACAAATGATTCCTGCAAGGCCTCTGCAGCCGACCCACTGGTAAAACGGTGCTCCTACAGGCTGTTCAGAATCTGCTCCTTTCGTTACGTAACGAAAAGAGAGATTTTCATAGGCCGGCCTCCTCTGCACAGTGATAGGAGATATCAGAGAGGGGGGCGTTCATCCCCGAGGTGAAGTTCGGTGTGACCAGCAGAGAGACAGCAGTGTTCCGCAACATTGTCGCTCAGAGCTAGACATGCAAATTGCTCTGTTGTTGGTTGTATAAATCAACATCAGTGCCTATATTCTGTCCCAGCTACAGAACAACAGAAGAGACCTTGGTTGTGTTTCATTTTTAATGACAACGTGCCAGCTGCGATTCGTGTTAGTTTGTATGTGTGTGCTAACCACCTCACGTCGGACTACTTCATTAACGAGGGTCAGTACAAAGCTGGCTTTGCCTTGACACTGACCCTCGTAAAAGGATCAGTCTCTCAACCATACCGGACCAAGCAACTGCACCTGAGCCACCGAAAAGTGTCGCCGCGGTTTGATAGTATTTACAGTTGCCGACGAGTATGGTGAAGTCAGCTGGAAATCGGCTAACTAGTTAACTCCACTTTGGTCTGCTATGCAATGGCGTTTGAAGCGAGTTTGATGTTAATAATATTACTATGGAGCTTGGTTGTCACAGTAAAAAGTCTGGAAACATGTGCAGACTGGAGACAGAGACGATGCGAACAGTGTCCAAGAATTTGGAGACTGTGCTGGAGACAAACACAGCTTTCGCTAGCTGTTAGCCATTAGCTACATGGTAGTAACTGTAACAACACATATGAACAAACCAACATTATTCAGACACACTAACCATTTTGAAACGTCCTGCTGCAGCCACAGAGTCTGTATTTCTTCAGGATCCTCTCCTTCTGGGTCCGATTCTGGGTCAAACTGGTTTGGTTGAATGACAGCATGTTGGCGAGCCATAGCAATACATCCACCGTAAAACGTTAGTGCAAGCTACCACTAACGTAAGATGCATGCTCTCACTGAGAGGGGCGTGTAGCAGGCAAGGCAGGTGTTGACAGACGGAGCTCATTAACATTTAAAGCTGCAGGCACAGAAACAGCCTGCTCTGAGTAGAGCTCACTTGAGTGACTTTTAGACAGCTGAAATTCAGGACCATGGATGGGTTTGGGGCAATGCATTTCGAATACCGTGTTGTTGGACTTCTGACAGCTGTGTGAAATTGATGAAAAACAGTATAATATGGGACCTTTAAAGCTAACAAGCAGTAGCTTCTAACATCACTCTGTCCATCTTTGATCTCTACAGTTATTTTGCCTAATTCTTTATACTTTCAATCAAACGTAAACCACAAACAGTAGTCTCTACTGGGCCTCCACCTTTTCTCTAGTTTGACTAAAATGATACTGGAAAATATTACAAGCTTTAGACCATATGAAGTATATACACTTTATTATACGTCAGTGTTCTGCTGGGTATAACATGTTAAATTGTTCATTCAGGAGGCAGTATGCAGTATATACTGATCGAGTATGCTGTTGGCAGTACATTAGTATGTGATTTGGAACAGCTGTGGCGTGAAAAGTGATTTAACTACAAGCTAGCTAAAGGGTAGAAGTGCTTGACAGGAAGTCTACCGCTCATCTCTGGATCTGTATCTGACTTGGCAAAAAAGGTGAATAGATTTATTGATTTACTGTTCCTTTAATATAACTTTGTATGTGGGGATTTAGCTGCTGCAAGGTGTGTATCTATCCTCCTGTGTGTCCTTGTCCTAATATGTGCGTGCTTGTGTGCATGCATGCTTGCATGTGTGTGTGTGTGTGTGTGTGTGTGTGTGTGTGTGTGTGTGTGTGTGTGTGAGAGAGAATGTGTGTGGGGGGGGGAGGGGAGCAGCATTAAGACAGAGAGTGCTGACCCTGGTGTTTCCTTATAGGGAGAGGTACAGCTCAGAGGTGTATGTGCTGAGGTACTTGGATGGCTTAGATACACACTGCCTGCACTCCCAGCAGCCTCAAACTCTATATGTGTGTGTGGCTCCCTTCCATCACCAGGTATTCCACCAACACACTCAAATGCCACTAATGTCACAGATATGCTGTACACTACTTAAGCTCAGTCAGATTGCCACAAAATCTCCAAAGCAGGTGATTCAACTGACCAGGCTTCGTTGTAATTGAATGCAAATACATTATTATCCATCTAGTGGGTAGAGCTAAAAGTGTGTGATATCACCACAATATAGTGGAGCTGAGTGGAACTGACGGTTCAGATAGTGAATGGGCAATTGGAGGGGAAAATTCTACTATATTTAACATCTATTCATTTGTAGTTCTCATGTATCTTTTTAATCACTGTATTTCTTGGTTAGTGTATGTTTAGGTCATTTAATTACATTTTTAGAAATCGATATTGAAAAACAAGATGAGTGGTTTGTTTGAAAGTAACCCCCCCAGTTTTTGAGTAAAACAACACTGTCATAAATACACATCCCAGGTCTGTAACAATTTGCCACATGTAATAGAGGCGCTGTCTACAAACAAATCTCTTTACATTAGAACAATGAAATGTCTTGACAACTTGTATGTTGGAGTTAACATGTTTCTATGTTTGTAACACTGTGATCCTACCCTCTCACTGAAGTTACATAGTGCAGAAATAAGTGATTGTCATGACTGTAGATCTGTTGTTCTTGTCTGGTGTTGTCTTGTGGGTTCTTGTATTTGATTTCCATGTCTTTGTATCTTGTCTTGTGTCTTGTTCTTCCATGCCCTCATGTGTCCTTTAAGTTCTCCTGTGTATTTTCCTATGTTCCCTCTGGCTCCCTCTGTCTATTGCTTTGTTCCCTCCATGTTCCCATGTGCTCCTCCCCTTCGTTATCTCACCTGTTGGTCCACCTCACCTGTTCCTCGTCTTGTCATCAGTGTCTGTGTATTTAGTCTCTGTGTTCCCTTCACTCCCTGTCTGGTCATTGTATTTGTCCATGCGCCTGCTCCTGTCTGTTCCTTGTTCCCCCATGGTATGTGTTTTTGGATTTGAGTTTTGCATTTTGCCTTTTGAGTTGAACTTTGTGCTATTTGGTTTGTACTTTGTCTCGCTGTTTTTGGTTGCTACTTTGCCTTGCTTTCATTTGCTACTTTGCCTCTTGCCCCTGTTTTGTCTGCTTCTGTTTTTCGTGTTCAGCTTTACAATAAAGCTCGCTTTTTGTTTCCCCATATCCTTGTCTCTCGTATGTAACTGCATTTGGGTCCACCTTCCCCTTTCCATAGTCTTCCCTTTAATCCCCTGCCTGACAGAACCACTTCAGTTATTAGCTCCACAGCGTATGGAACTGCCCACAACCAAGGCCTATCAAATATGTCCCTGTTGAACTCAGCTAAAACCTGTAGCGTTTCTTTTACATTTGTCTTGGTGTCAAGATTTCCCCACAGTTTCTCCTCAATGACCATGAGCTGTTTACTGAAATCTGCTGGGTCCATTTTACGTGGTCTGGTCATTCTGTCAGGCAGGGGATTAAAGGGAAGACCATGGGAAGGTGGACCCAAATGCAGTTGCATACGAGAGACAAGGATATGGGGAAACAAAAAGCGAGCTTTATTGTAAAGCTGGACACGAAAAACAGAAGCAGACAAAACGGGGGTGAGAGGCAAAGTAGCAACCAAAAACAGCAAGACAAAGTACAAAGCAAAATGCAAAACTCAAATCCAAAAACACATACCATGGGGGAACAAGGAACAGACAGGAGCAGGCACATGAACTGGAGCATGGACAAAGACAGAAGCTGACAAATGCAATGACCAGACAGGGAGTGAAGGGAACACAGAGACTAAATACAGACACTGATGACAAGACGAGGAACAGGTGAGGTGGACCAACAGGTGAGATAACGAAGGGGAGGAGCACATGGGAACATGAAGGGAACAAAGCAATAGACAGAGGGAGCCAGAGGGAACATAGGAAAATACACAGGAGAACTTAAAGGACACATGAGGGCATGGAAGAACAAGACACAAGACAAGATACAAAGACATGGAAATCAAATACAAGAACCCACAAGACAACACCAGACAAGAACAACAGATCTACAGTCATGACAGTGATAGGGGCAGAGTGTCTGAGACAGACACCATTCAGCCTATTACAAGACACTGTGCAGTCAAAATGAAGCTGTTATTTTAAGATCAAATAGTTGCTTAAAAACTAGGGCTGTCAAAGTTAACGCGTTAATGCAACATCCTTTTAACGCCGTTATTTTTTTTAACGTGCGATTAACACTCAGCATTAAAAAAAAGGAGTGCGCATTGTTTGATTTATGGCTGTCAGAGGCACCTGTAGTCTTAATCCAGAGGGTGGCAGAAGAATAAGAAAGGAAATCAGAAGAAGAAGAAGCAGGGTTGGCGTTTGGGAAAAACACGGTAGACTGAAAAGCGAAAGTGAATCGGATATCATTTGCAAGCCAAACACATGGCAGATGCAGAGAGCCCACCCCCCCTCGCCAAAAGCAGACATCACCATTGTTTTGATCCCATTTAGGGTGAGGGGATATTTTTTGAGCCTTTTACTTTCCTGCATGATTTAAAGTGTTGAATAAACATTTTCATAAAGCAAGCATATTTTCCCTTTATTTTTTTGAAAGTATTAAGAACATGAAAAAAATACATTAAAGGAGAACTTCGGTCGATTTAAACATGCAGCTTCATTGCTCAAGCTACCCTTGACTTGCCAGTACCGAAGACGCAAACAAATTTGGTCCAGCCATTACAGAGCTCGGTGAACGGAGACTTCGCATTGAACGCTAACAGCATGGGGTCAGAACTTTACACTGTGTTTTAAGCATCTTAACATGCTCCACATCTCACACCAAAAGTTATGCAACATCAGCAGACACCTTAGCACACAGCACTGTAGCGTGTATGACTCAAAATGAATAAAAAAGTAGTTAAAACAGTGTGTTTCTGCAAGGAGCTACTTACCTGTTTGTTGACATCCGTGTGTTCCGGTAGCTAGACCAAACTAGCATATCCATCGAGTGTGCACTTAACAGGCTTAACAGGCTATTGTAAGGCTCATGGCTCATGACAGGCTGTAACATGGACATCTACATTATGAACATAAACACGAAAATGCTGGATTACGTTTCCGTCTCCGCCAGTGAGGGAGTAAGTGCACGCTCGATGGATTGACTAGTTTAGTCTAGCTACCGGAAGACGCCGATGTCAACAAACAGGTAGGTAGCTCCTTGCACAAACACATTGTTTTAACTACTTTTTTATTCAGTTTGAGTCATACACGCTACAGTGCTGTGTGCTAAGGTGTCTGCTGATGTTGCATAACTTTTGGTGTGAGATGTGGAGCATGTTAAGACGCTTAAAACACAGTGTAAAGTTCTGACCCCATGCTGTTAGCGTTCAATGCTAAATCTCCGTTCACGGAGCTCTGTAATGGCTGGACCAAATTTGTTCGCGTCTTCGGTACTGGCAAGTCAAGGGTAGCTTGAGCAATGAAGCTGCATGTTTAAATCGACTGAAGTTCTCCTTTAAGGAGACAGAAAGAAATGTGCCAAAAAAAATTGCAATTCATTTGCGATTAATCGCGAGTTAAAGCAAAACTCTCGCCAAAAAGCAACCGAGGCTTTATTTGGGATTGAATATGAGTCAAACCTTAGTGTGAAAGCATAATTACGACGAAAGAGGCACTTTTAAGATTTACCGTAGTTTCGGTTTTGGGCACGTTAATTTTGAACGGGAGCATCAAAATCGCTATTTTTAGAACACTAAGAAGGCTCGACAATACATGAAACTTTGCTCGTAGCATCACTAGGGTCTCTACTCATGAACAAGAGCATTGAGAACATTGTTTGTGTACACAGAGTTTATGAAAAAGAAGGTTTTTGAACTACTCACGTTAGCTCCTGCCCGTCGCCGTCATGCCAGACAAAAAGTGTTGATCCCCGAGTGCGACCTGACAGGCAGGAGAGTAATAGTGAACCACTCCTCAAGCGTGCCTGTCAGGTCGCACTCGGGGATCGACATTGTTGCCACAATTACATATTATTAAAAAGTATCCTCATCGGCAGCTCCAAGCACCAGTACTGTAACTCAGATAATAAGAAGAGGGGGCCGAATTAACCAGGTTTTCTCCAATGGTGGCTCACTTGACTGCAGTGGGATTTCTGCAAATGACAGGCCTTGTTTTGTCATTTGAAATTGCAGCGAGCCCGGGCCCCGCCCCCTCCGGTATCTACAAGGCGTATCACCTACAGTCAATCTCATGTGGGACCATCCACACTGAAACGCGTTTTTGTGTAAACGCACATGTTTTGCGTTCTTGTGTGGACAGCAAATCCGCATACTTTACGTATCGATGACGCCATGACCTCACCCCTTGACCCTTTAGCCTTCGACCTCCTAACCCGCGACATCTTATACTACAACTATGTCCTTATTACAAATAAAACGGGTAGTGCCACGTACTGTCCATCTTGTGGGACACAGGGGTTTTATTGCAGTGCATGATGGATTCTCTGCATGTGCTATTGTTGCATGGGTTGCCTTAAATTTCCCTGAATGAGACAAAAGGACTCCAAGCTGGTTGACCCAATCCAATGAGTCCCTGATCAGAACAGAGGCAAGCAAGCTTTCTGTGTGATTAAATTAGTACAGTGGCCTCCACAATGAACGTAAAGTTCAAGAGGCTGCTCTAGTTTTATCAGTAGCCCCATTCACACAGGAGAAGATGCATAAAAGCCACAGCCGCGGTTCGCCAATTCTCCGCCGATGGTAATTCAGAGAGCTAGCATCTCCGCCATATAGACGAACAGCCGTAAATTCACACAGAAAGCCAGCGCTGTGGCTCCTAAAGAGGCATGACGTTATACGTCATGGTGATGACGTTCAAGGTGTTTCCCCGTGTCTCCCTGTCAATCTGACTCCCTCACTCGCGGGACAGAGGCTGTTTTGTTTTTGTTTTAAATATTTTTTGGCCTTTTATGGCTTTATTGATAGAACAGCTGAAGATATGACAGGAAACAGGGAGAGAGAGGGGGGGGAGTGAAAAGCAGCAAGTCGAACCCAGGCCCGCTGCAGAGCCTCGGCATTTGGGACGCGTGCGCTACCAACTGAGCTAAACGGCGCCCCGACAGAGGCTGTTTTATGGAGGAAAGTTCACTGAAGTCACGGTCGGGAGGGTTGACCGTGGCGGTGATTTATTGTCATCACAAAGACTCGATGAATTAAAGTTTTTTGCCGATGACAGACGCTGTTTTTCAGGCAGAAATGTGACGAAGAGTCAGTAGGACAGGCAGGGGGACGGACGCTTCTTCACGTGTATCTGCGGTATTTTTTTCCTCATATAAGTTGCCAAAGACAGTTACAGTTACTACGTTACTTTTGTTTGGTCATGCAACGTTACTTTGTGGGACATTTCTCTGTATAAAGGACCCTTGTAGTTAAATACGGTCCGATCGACACGCCCCCAGTACGAGAAGCTGGCTTATCCGTTCACACTGGTTTCGGTTCTCTAATAATACGGCCCTGATACTACCTCCAGAGGCGGATCAGGGTCGGAGCGAAATTTAACCCCTTGCCGCCTCCGAGATATTCACACTTGGACGGAGGCGGGGAATTGCCGTACTAAAGCTGCACCCAAAAGCCAGTGTCAATGGGGCTATTGCCTGTGCACCAGCATGCTCCCCAGCCATATTAGCTGCCCCGTCACATGTTTGACCACGTAAACCATGCCTTGGTAAGTTTAATCTCAGTAGCCCATCTTTAACTACTACAGCAAGGCTTTTTCCTGTTGTCTCAGAAACAGAATACAAACCAATGAACTCTACATGGGGCTTCGGGTCATTGTCAACATAACACAGTCAAAAACTTTCTTGTTCTTGCCCGGAAATGTCTTGTGTTCCATCCATAATAACTGCATACTGAAGAACTGGTATATCTCTGACTGTATCAGCTATTCCACTAACAATATTGTTGCTCATTGTAGACAGAATTTCATTCTGAATATGTGGACTGATGTACTCTTTCTGGGACCTCTGCAACCATTTGGCTAAAAGGACATCATCCTCTGCCTTGTCTTTCAAGAGTTGATAAAAATGATTGTTTTCATCCTCATGTCCTCTCAAGGCCTGTCCCTGTTGTGCCAAATATTTGATTGAGCTCACAATTTTCCCCAGACAGTGCCTGTTGTCTGCTTGTTGATTTGCAAAAGCACTGGACAACTGTGCATTTACAGGGTGATTTTCTTGTGCAGTCACAGAGACAGCATGACGTTGTGTATGACTACTTTCATGTGCTTTACATTTTTTATTGGCTTTTTTCCAATTTTTAATCCAGAAGTGATAAAGGCGGGCTCTGATTTTACAGCAAATGGTGTGAGTTTGTCCTGGTAAATTCTCATGCAATAAAAACACAAAACCCCTTCTGCACTGCATCATAATGTAGCCAGGGGAAGTCCTTGTACCACCGCTCTTGGAAGGAGAGAGTTCTGTCAGACAGAACTTGAGTGTCAATGAATTTTGGGTGTGGCTGATATGACTCTGTCCTCTGCCTTCAGTGTCTCTCAGCTGTCTGTCCCTGCTCTGAACATCCTAAAAGGAAAACAGTCACAATGTCACACAATGCGACGAGACTGCAAGCATTCTAACCCTAACCCTTTAAGGTTAGGTGAATAAGGTATAGGAAAGTACTGATGGGCTAGTGAAGCTAGTACAATATTAAAGTCATGTTTGTTATAATATCAACCGTGTTCACTTCTTATCATGTTTAAACCTTCCTCTCATGATCAACAAACTAAAATCACCTCACCCTTCATATAGCACCCACCTGCAACTCTGCAGTGCTGGCTCTCCCTGCATCACCCTCACCAGTGTTAGTTTCCAGCTGAACTTCATCTGATCTCTAATATGAAAGCAGTGGAGATTAATAAGGTATAGAAAAATACTGATAGGAATGTCAAGAACAAGTGAAAAACACACAGACAGACTAACTCCTTTCTCGTTAGTTCTTGTGTAACTTTACTCGTTTTCAAGTTACATGGGTTAAGTTAATAGAAAAATGATATTCTTTTACAACCATCTTAAATACTGTTTTTAGTGTCAAATCGCTTTTGGCCATTATGTTACTGGAAAGTCCGCCATATATTTGCCAGCCAACAGTGGCTAGTAACATTCATAGTAACAACCACTGGTGTAGTCCAGGGTATATGTGAGTATACAGCATATACTAGGGGTGTCACGATATTCCAAATCCTCGATTCGATTACATTTTCGATTCTAAGGTCACGGTTCGACTCGATTCTTTTTTTAGACTAGACTTTTATGCAATATAATATCTGGCCTTTGTTCGCAATGTACCACCCTACATTTCTACATTCAAATTTAAAATTTTTTTTAACAACATAATGTAACAAAAACGTATATCTTCAGTCAGTTGGAAACTTAAACAAAATAACCTGCCATCTAGTTTCTGCAGAGGTGGCAAACTGTGGCTTTTTTGTCGACAATGTGGACGTTGTCAACATAACTCACAGGAAATCCAAAATACTTCCACACAGGCGACTTCAGTAAAAGAGGAGGGGGTTCAAGTTCTGTTGATGGGTCTCCTGCATCTGCAGTTGCCATTGTTGTAAGAGTGGCGTAGTCCCTTTCAGAAATAGGGTGGTGCGCGAGGTGTAGGTGTGTAAGGTGTGAGTGGGCGAGTGAGAGTGAGGGAGCGTGCACACATGCGGACAATGAATGAATGGGAGAGAAAGGAGAAGCGAAAGGAGTAGTAGTAGCAGCGACAGCAATAAAGTGTACAATATAGTCCGCAGTTTGGCTGTGAATAAAGGCAGCGGCTCCTCAAGATACAGCAAAGCTCCCTGGTATTATTTCCCGACCAGCAGAGAAACAACACCTGTGCATTCAATCAGCATAAAAGGACTCCAAGGAACAGGGCACCTCACATTATTGAGAGGGACTACTTTTACTCACCTTGCCAAAGACAAAGGAAGTCAGTCTTGTGCTCAGAAAGAAGATAGTGGATGCTCATGAGAAAGGAGGAAGGCTATACTGTCATTTCCAAGCGTTTCACAGTGTCTAGAACCGCTGTACGTTGTATCATTGCCAAGTAGAAGGAGACAAATTCTGTAGGAAACAAAACTGGGCGTGGCTGTAAGCGCAAGAGTTCAAGAACTCTGGAGAGGGTAATAGTCAGAGATGTCAGCAAGAATGCCTGGACATCTGCCAAGATGATTGTTGCTTAACTGGCCTCTTCTGGAGTTGATGTTTCAAGGAACACAGTTGCGATGGCTCTTCATCGTGGTGGGCTTCACGGCCATCGTCCCAGAAGAACCCCTTTACTCAAAGATTGACACATCACAGCCAGACTGAAGTTTGCCCGTGAACATTTGAAGGGTAAAGATGAGTTTTGGAAGCCTGTGCTTTGGTCTGATGAGACTAAACTGGAACTGTTTGGGCACATGGATGTGGCTTATGTTTGGCGATGAAAGGGAGAGGCCTTCAACCCAAAGAACACAGTCCCCACAGTTAAACATGGTGGTGGGAGCATCATGCTGTGGGGCTGTTTTGCAGCCTCGGGCACAGGGAGCCTTGTTTGGGTGCATGGCATCATGAAAAAAGAAAATCATGTTGACCTTTTGAGGGATAATATGCAGGAATCTGCTCGTAGTCTAGCCTTAGGTCGTCACTGGGTCTTCCAACAAGACAATGACCCAAAGCATACATCAAAATTTGTCCAACAGTTCCTGAAGGATACCAAAACCAAGGTCCTAGAGTGGCCTGCACAGAGCCCAGACCTCAATCCTATTGAGAATCTGTGGCGGGTGCTCAAAGTGAATGTCCATGCTTGGAAACCACGCAATTGGACAGCAACACCTCAGGAGACCTGTGCCAATTTAGTACAGAACTACTCTAAGAGGTTGTTGTCAGTTGTGGCTCAGAAAGGGTACACTATTGACTTTTAATGGCCAGAGGGCTAATAATTTTGGATGTCTCATTTTTGCCGTTTCTTGTTTCAACTCAGTTTATCAATAAAATATCCTAATCAAACTTAGTGGACATTGTGTCTTTGTTATTTTGGAAACAAATGCACTTGTTGTTAATGGTCATTTACATGGAGAAATCAAGAGTTTTGTCTAATTTCATAAGGGGGGCTTATAATTTTGGCCTCAACTGTTGCAAGAGTGTACTAGTTAGATGTTGAATCACAACATCAGCTTAACATCAACAAGTCTAACGTTAGACAGAAAATATAATTATCCCCCTAGACAAAATGATTACCAACTAACATTCCCTTTTTTTCTTCCCCATGAGAAAGAAATCACTTAAACTGAGCTTAACCTCATTGGCAGAAATAAAAACGCACTTTTGGACACTACTCCGGCACCATTAATGACGTCACTACCATCGCACAGATGAAACATGAATTGAAACCTCCATGTGTTCGTCCGCAGCGCAATGCATGATGGTAAATATTGCTTGGTAAGTGACCATCGGTTGTACACTACTTTTCGCGATGCATTGTGGGATACTTTGAGTGCACTACATTGGGTATAATATTTCCCACTGAACATCCGGACAGCACTACAAAATGGCGTAGTCACTATGTAGTGCACTATAGGGAGTAGTTGATTTTGGACACAGCCCCTGTGTTGCGCTTTCAAAATAAAGACAAGTGAGTTTAAGATTTCAAAATCAAATATTTTTTTCCTCTGCGGTATAATTTTTGGGTGGGACAAATGGGCCTGTCTCCCCCCCCCGTCTCCCGTGGTTTATATGTTTGGAGGTATGGTACCTTGACATGTTCATGTGTGGAAGCATTGCAGATTGGATCAGGATAACAAATAAGCTTACTAGTCTATCTATCTATCTATCTATCTAGATAGATAGGAAAAAAAAAATGCATATAGTCTTCTTGTAAACAAAATAAAAAACAATAGTAAACCTTAACATTCAGACACATAGGCTACGTTCACACCGCAGGTCTTAATGCACAATTCTGATTTATTGCTCAAATCCGATTTTTTGTTTGGCTGTTCACATTACCTCTTTAAATGCGGCCTGTCTACGGATTGCTGTGTGAACAGCTCACGCTCCTGAAGTGACCCGCATGCGCAGTTGATCATTGATGACATCACGCCACAGCGGTGTTTACAGAAGCGAACATGGCAACGGCAACCGGTAACGTGGGACTGTATGGCTTAATGCTAAAAACAGTGTGGCGGCAGCCGGCAAATTTTTTCAATCAACTTTATTTGTCATTCATTTACAAAACAGTGCAGCGCGGGTCAGAATGACGTCAAAGTCGCATTAAATGCGACCTGGCTGTTCAGATTGTGGTCGCATTCAAAAAAATCCGATACGTATCTGGTTCAGTACCACATTTAAATGTGGCCTGAATCTGATTAGAAAATGTCAGATTCAATGCGACTTGTGCTGTTCACACTGTCAAAAGCAAATCAGATACGGGTCACATATGAGCGAAAAAATCGGATTCAGGTCACTTGTAACTGCAGTGTGAACGTAGCCATAGATAGGCCTAAAACTTGTACCTGACTTCTTTTGTTTTTAGGTTTTTGTGTAGAAAGAGAATAATATGTGTACATATTATTACATACATGCTTGTCACTGCTTGTCACTGAACACACTGAGCTGAAAAGTATGAGGAACATAAAGTGCACATAGTCCTCTTTTAAACAAAATAAATACAATTGTAAATCTTAACATTCAGACACATGGATAGGCCTAAAAACTTGTACCTGACTTCTTTTGTTTTTAGGTTTTTGTGTAGAAAGGGAATCTGATCAAGGTGCTCTGGGTTGAGTGCACACCTCTGTGCAGTGGTAATGTCCCCCGCAGTACGCGAATCTACTAACAATTACGGTAATCGTAATGACACCGCTCTGCTGGCAGATTGTCAGCTGAATTCTCAAGTTATATCCATGGCCATATATGCTTGGGGTGTTATGACTGTAAAAACACCTACTCATGAATCCAAGTTTCAGAATTACACAGTGTTGAAGAAAATACACTGATCTTTTACTTAACAAAAAGGGCAAACTATCCTTATTATCCTTGTACTCTGTTAAGGATTTTGACACAGGATTACTCAAACAGCACACAGTAAAAGTACTTCATATTATGCATGCATGTAGTCTAGGAAGTACTAAGTTTAGTGGTGAATCATAGACTACTTATGGAAAATAAGCTTTTCATTCCACGTCAAAGTTGGGTGAAATATCCTTATTTTTTTCTGTTTTTTTCTGTTTTTTCCTTTACTTTGAAATCCGGACGCATACCTTCGTGATACTTTCAGTTTATTACCGGGAATAATTACTGTAAAAGTATCGTAATTTTCATGGGTCTGACTGTGTGACTGTAGTCTGCCCCACTGTCACTACCAGCAGCTCTTAAGAGCGGTGTCATTAGGATTACCGTAAATGTTAGTAGATTCGCGCACTAGAAAACAGCGTGCGGCTGATTTGACCAAGCAAACGTGAACCACGGCTGGCTTGACCACTGGGCTGTGTGAGAAGATAGACTCAGGCTCTGCATGATCTGTTGCTGCTAAACAGGCAGCGCTGTGGGCAACAGTTGGCCTGTGGACTGTTGTTTGACCAGCACATAGCAAGCCTCTGTACTTAGGTCATTGAGTGTGCAGGGCCATTGGCTAACATTATCAGCTAGCCTGCCTGACAATATGACGGCGTTAGATATCTAACACAATCACACAAATTAGTCAACGTGAACTAAGTTAGCAAGCTTCATGTTTAATTGAAATATCAAACAGAGTAGGCTAATAACATGACACCAATCATTTTAATGCTGTAGTTTACAACAACTCCACCACTGCTCCCTGGCTTGCTGGCGGCCATGACTTGCTTGTCAGAAAGATGTCGTTGGTGTAGACACTTGTCACTCAAACATGTCTGACCAATGGGGAAGCACCCGCCCACTGCGGGATGTTTGTGTCAAAATATATTAAAAAAAAAAAAAACGACTTCAAAAATTTTTTCACTTCATTAGAAAAAAAAAAATCACTTCAAATCGAAAAAAATATTTTCAATAAAAAACAACAACACTTCAAATTATTTTTTTGTTTTTAGGGGGGGATTCAATTTTATTTTTGCATTTGAACAGTTTTTTCTTTGAAAATATTTCTTTTGATTGAAGCAACTTTTTGGGGATTGAATAATTTAGACACAAATGTCCTACCCATAATATGGCCCAAACACAAAAAAGATTACTTCAATCAAAGAAAACATTTTCAATAAAAAAAAAAAGTGTTCAAATGCAGTTTTTTGAGTCTCAAATATTTGTTTGCATTCAAAAACTTTTTTTCTATGATTGAAAAAGTTTTTTTTGATTGAAGTGATTTTTTTTATGGAAAATATTTTTTTTTGTTTGAAGCAACTTCTTTTTTGATTGAAAAATAAAGACACAAATGTCCTACCCATAATATGGCCCAAACACAAAACAGCATTACTTCAATCAAAAAAGTTGCTTCAAACAAAAAAACCTTTACTTCTATCAAAGAAAACATTTTCAATCAAAGAAAAACAGTGTTCAAATGCATTTTTTTGAGTCTCAACTATATTTTTGCATTCAAACACTTTTTTTCTTTGATTGAAAAGGTTTTTTTTTATTGAAGTTAAGGTTTTTTATTGAAAATATATATTTTGATTGAAGCAAACTTTTTTTTGATTGAATAATAAAGACAAGACAAGACAGAGGATTTGTGCATGTGTAACTTGAATATTGGACAAATATCAAAGTAACACAAATGTAATATGAAACTTTAAGCACTGAGTCATGTACATTACACTTGCTCTGCGGAATCTGTTTTTTTAAATGAGGAAATAAACTTTGAGTGGAAAAATCTGAATAGGTCTTTTAGTGTCAAACTCTGAACAAACATTCAGCACAGTGAGGCTCAAATATTCAGCTGCAGGGATAAGAACCAAAACTATCTGTTGACATTAGGGGGTCTTTCCTCTACTGATCTAAAGCATATGTTTTGCCAAGAAGGTACGCAAAGCCACAAGAATCTCTGGGCCTCTTCTTAGACGTGAACAGTGCTGCATAGCTCTCCTCTTCCTCGGGACCTTGGCTGCTCCCTTTGTCCTCCTCACCTGGAACCTCCAGCCCTGCATCCTCATCTTCCTCCTCTTCTCCATCAGCCTGAGTCTCTGGCTCACCTGTCACATCCTCTCCAGCTCCTCCATGCTGAAAAACAGCATCACATGAAATTAAGTAAATTAAATAAGCTCAAATGAAATAAATTACAATTAAATGTTGACATAATCTGTTGTTCATGTAATATAAAGGTTTACTGACATTCACCAGTGTTTATGCATTTTAAACTTTTAGTATTTATGCTTTTAAAAATATGTATGCAATATTCATATTGACTGTCCATGAAAAATATTGAAAGAATATTTGGAAGCAGTCTAATAGTCTAGCTATCCTGAAACGGCTGCTGGGTCCTTGCAGCCTCTGTGGTGACTCGATCATAGATGGTCTGGCGTTCATCCTCAGTCAAGAACGGCAAGGTCTTAAATCGGGGATCCAGAGCTGAACACACAAAGAGTCTCCCTCTGATCATCTAAGTACCTCTTCTTGAGGTCCTGGCATATGGCAGTTTTGATCTCTTTTATCATGTTAGAGTCACCTGGGCTCTCCTGGAGTTCTTGGATCAGGTGGGCATGGACTGGTGCAACTGCTGACAGTGTGGGAGTTTTCTCCTTCCATGACCACAGTGGCAATCTTCATGGGCTTCATAGCAGTGACTATTTCTTCTGCAGCTGTAATGTCGGCCTCACTGACATCTTTTTCATTCTTCCTCACCTCATGTGACAACAGGGCAGCAGTTACTGCTGGCTGCTGCTCCAGGAAGCGCTGGAGCATGACATGTGTGCTATTCCATCTGATGACCACATTGGTCTTGAGTTTGTGCTGTTCCAGATTCAGCAACTTTTGTTTTTCTTTCAAGACTTGACTGGCAATGGCGCTGCGTCTGAAAAAGTTGGTAATCCACCTACCGGCTACCTCGGATATGTAGCGGGACGTTATGGTCACATACGACTGGGTGGCTCTGGACGTCATCCGTCACAAGCAAGGCAACTCTTTGTGCAGCGTTAAGAGATGTTGTCATAAACCTGGCTGTAGGCCATGACAAACGAAGGGAAAAGGACAACAAAAAACTGGCAAGTCCATGTTTTATTATTTAAATAATCACTAATGAATGGGATGTGTTTCAATCAGCATTATCAGTGGTGTTCATGTGGGTGCATGTATATGGAGGTGTGATGGGTGTTGTGCAGTAAAGTAAACAAAAGGTAACAAAACCAAGAAGGTGCAAATGTGGTCAAGGTCTGAGAGAGAGCGGCTGGCAAGAAGCTGGGGCTTTTATAACCTGTGGAGCACTGAGCCCAGGTGCTTCCAATAACCACAATCAGGTCCTCCCGGTCACCACTGCAGCTAGCTCCCACCTCAGAGACAGCACACAATATGCGTGCAGGAGAGACTTCAGCGTCTAGTGGTACCTTTCCAAAGCGCCTTGGCTTTGCGCGTGGTGAGCTGATGACTGGTTATGCCCTATGCGTAAAAGTTTCAACACCTGCCCGAACATATGTGAAGAAAAATTTGAGCCCTGGTCACTCTGAATACTCTTTGGAATACCAAACACTGAAATATACTGGGTTAAAGCCTTTAGCACCGCTTTTGTTGTTATGGACCTTAGCGGGTACGCAGCAGGATACCTGGTGCTTTGGCACATAACCGTGAGCAGATACTTACAGCCAGACTTTGCGCACGGCAACGGCCCCACACAGTCCACAATGAGACGATCAAATGGTTCACTGACAGCTGGAATAGGCTGAAGTGGAGCAGGCTTGGTGCCCTTGTTCGGATTTCCTGTTAATTGACACACATGACATGTTTTAATATACAAAGCAACGTCCCTTTTTACGTGTGGCCAAAAAAATGCCTTAAGACATTCAAATAGGTTTTTCTCACGCCAAAGTGTCCACTTTAATCATGTGCCACTTTTAAAACCTGTGGACGGAATTTAACCGGCACCACTACCTGAAAAACAGCCTTCCCCACATTGTCATAACCCAGAGCGACCCATTTCCTCAACAACACCCCATTCTGCAAAAAGTAGCCACTAGCAGCACTGCTAACTTCAGACGCAGACAAAACACGGTCATACATTTCTTTTAATGAGGAGTCACTCTGCTGCTCTTGCACCAGCTCACTGTGTGACACCGACAATGGAAAATCAGACAGGGACAGAACCATGTCAGCTTTATCACATTCCACACACTTGGACCTGTGATACCTCTCCTTCACACACTTGGACCTGTGATACCTCTCCTTCACACACTTGGACCTGTGATACCTCTCCTTCACACACTTGGACCTGTGATACCTCTCCTTCACACACTTGGACCTGTGATCTCTCTCCTTCACACACTTGGACCTGTGATACCTCTCCTTCACACACTTGGACCTGTGATACCTCTCCTTCACACACTTGGACCTGTGATACCTCTCCTTCACACACTTGGACCTGTGATACCTCTCCTTCACACACTTGGACCTGTGATACCTCTCCTTCACACACTTGGACCTGTGATACCTCTCCTTCACACACTTGGACCTGTGATACCTATCCTTCACACACTTGGACCTGTGATACCTCTCCTTCACACACTTGGACCTGTGATACCTATCCTTCACACACTTGGACCTGTGATACCTATCCTTCACACACTTGGACCTGTGATACCTCTCCTTCACACACTTGGACCTGTGATACCTCTCCTTCACACACTTGGGGTGTATCAGTCTGTTGCTGAAGGAGCTGCCCAGTGCTGTGATAATAGGCGAGTTCAAGATCACGCAGTGCTGCGCAGCGCTGCATAAATCGTGATGCATGCTGGTTAAAATGTGTCCACGATGACCTGGATGGGAGTGGTTTCTGCTCCGCATCTGATGTCACATGACCTTAAGTTATCGCGGGAGCGAGGCTGCTGCAGAGGATTCGCGCAGTTGCTCTCCAGGTACTGCGCGACCCCAGACCCACCTTCATGACGTCAGGACTTTGCCCTAATTGGTTGTCATCTACGCTGACGTATATGACGTGTGTTTCGATGAATTTCCATATCCATAAGGCCTCTGCCTCTTTTCTACTCAAATATCAAATACTTTCAGATAAGTAGCAGCTGTGTGGCCGCACCTATAGGATAGTCACCATGAATAAACCTATAAAATCCTTCATGTAACGCAACAACCCTGAAAGATGTCGTCAATAAACTGCTCAGTTCTGTCACCCTACTTGTGGTGATGATGGAGAAGTGGTTAACTGCTGTGTCCAGTGTTATCTGTACTATCCACTCTTATTAATTAACCCTTTCTGTTCCCGTCACATTAACAATACAAAGAATTATCCTGAGCTATTCTGCGTGTGATGAGATGGTGCAGCGGGACAAGGCATCTGATTCAGTCATTTGTTCTGATTATTGTATTTCATTCATTCAGTGAAATGTATTTCATTCATTGTGATGTTGCTATGAGAAAATGCATCATCTTATGTGTCTATAGTTATGCTTATTTGTTAAATGTAGTCAGCAAATTCCCCTCAGCTGTGATTTAATCATGATACACCTAAGCACAGTTGTCATCATAATAATGAATAACTGTTGTAATTGTATTGTATTGTTATTGTGCAAGACTTACTATAATGTACCAGATAGGCAAAGTTAAAATTTATTTAATGGTGACATTACAAGGAAAACAGAACATGATCATTTACAGTAAGACAACATTTAGGCTATTCATCTACTCTTGATGCGCCACTGTGTGACCGTTTGAAGTGAAGTAATTACAAAGTATCCAAATTTGAAGTTGTTATTGTGACAAAGCTGTCACATTCTGTTGTCTCTAAATATGAACTGTATATATATATATATATATATATATATATATATATATATATATATATAAATAAAAGTAATCAGATGAACACATCCTCTGCAAAAATACAGGCTTGACACGGGTCTTGATCTCCGGTCGTCTGCATGCAACACAGCAGCAGTTCTACTGCTCTGTTCCCTCAGCCCAAATGTTTTGGTTGACTAATATTTTGAACATCTCAGATTGAATAATTTCTGAAGGAGATTAATATGAGAAAAAGGCCAGCAAAGTTCCCATAGCATCAGGTAAGAAAACTGATCGCAGTCGTTGATTATAATCAAAAATTAATGGAATTTCAATTTCCTCCACTTCTTCGCCGATGAAGAAGGCAAACACCGCAAACTCAGCCAGGTCGCGTCACGTCTACGGGAAGAGAGAGTGTCCGACTTCATAGCAGCATGTGTATCCCCGCCCCTGCTGTCGCCAGCAGATCTCGCTGATGTGATCAGGCAGCAGGAGGTCAACTTGAACGCGCCCAGTGACCTATAGGGGGCGGGACTAATGCACCAGCAGTGATGACAGCTTGTCCATCATCCTGCTCTCTCCCACCACCTGCACTGGGTCAAGAGGGCATCACAGGATGGAGCTGGCCTTTTTGATAAGTTTATCAACTCTACTTCTGCCTGCTGCTGAGATGCTGCTGCTCCAGCAGACTACTCCATAGAAAATGGCTGATGCCACCACAGAGTCATAGAAAGATGTCAGAAGTGCCCCTGCACTCCAAAGGACCTGAGCTTCCTCAGCAGATGGAGTCTGCTCTGACCTTTCTTATACACTGAACAAAAATATAAACGCAACACTTTTGTTTTTGCTCCCATTTTTCATGACCGACACAAAAAAAAACATTTCTCTCAAATATTGTTCACAAATCTGTCTAAATCTGTGTTAGTGAGCACTTGTCCTTTGCCGAGATAATCCATCCCACCTCACAGGTGTGGCATATCAAGATGCTGATTAGACGGCATGATTATTGCACAGGTGTGCCTTAGGCTGGCCACAATAAAGGCCGCTCAGTTCCCACAGGCCTGAGCAGGCACTGACCACAGTGTTTCTGCATCACTTCAGCCACTGTTTTTGCAATCATGGCTGTATAAGTATTGCTGACGATACCTGTGACATCATTCTTCTGTTTATCAGTTAAAGCAACATTAAGTAGATATTTGCATTTCGTGTGAACTGGCGCCCCCCAAAGTTTCTGACTGCAACAACTCTGTCATGTTACTACAAACAAAGTCCTTACATCATAACAATTGTTATGTCTTCAAAACATAAAACTTGAAGTAAACATGTTGGTAACACTGTGAGACAAATATTATAATATATTCAAATATTTGTCAAAGTGGACCTTTTGATAAACCTTTTTGATTTGAATAACTGCATTGTCTTTCACCCTTAGGACAACTTTTAATTTTAAAATCCCCATTATTATGAAAGGTCCATCACTAGTGTTAATCACTCCAACAAATATATGCTTAAGATTGGTGACTCCCACTATTCACTGAGATATCATGGAGCACAAATCTGGACAGAAGATAATGAGACTGCATTAGTTCAATGTTTCAAAGGCAATAGTGGGAACTAATAATACATACCATCGGTAATAATAACAATAATCTAAATGGAGTTTTTAAAATGTGAATGGCTATTTTCACCTACGAACACAAACTTTAACATGTGAAAATGTAAAATCCTTTTTACATGTGAATGAATTTTTTCACGAGTTATTTACATACGCGTATTTGCAAATTCAAATACAGATTTTTAAAGATTTTTCACATGATGCTTGGTTTGTGTCAAAGTTAATTGTTAGCTTAACCACTGCCTCAAAATTATAGTAGTATTATATTCTAATGATTATATTGCTGTCCTATTGTAACTGGACATGGCAACTCCACTTCTTTTTCTCATCCTGCAGTTTGGTGTGTTTCCCTCAGTAACCTCTAGATGTTGCTGCTTCTCTATGAATGACAGTGAGTCTGATTGTGGCTCTCTCAGCTGCTGGGATCGGCTCTATACTGAAAGGATAGAATAGAATAGAATAGAATAGAATAGAATAGAATAGCCTTTATTGTCATTGTACAGGACAGTATAATGAAACTGAGGGTGCTCCTTGCAGCAACAAATTAAAAAAAAAGCAACACATAGAACAAATGGTAATATAAATAAATATACAAATATATATATATATATATGTGTATATATATATGTATGTATATATGTATGTATATATATATATATATATATATATGTGTATATATATATATATATATATATATATATATATATATATATATATATATATATATATATATATATATATATATATATATATATATATATATTCTATTCTATTCTATTCTATTCTATCCTTTCAGTATAGAGCCGATCCCAGCAGCTGAGAGAGCCACAATCAGACTCACTGTCATTCATAGAGAAGCAGTAACATCTAGAGGTTACTGAGGGAAACAGACCAAACTGCAGGATGAGAAAAGAAGTGGAGTTGCCAACTTATATATATATATATATATATATATATATATATATATATATACATACATATATACATATATATAGCCCTTTAAGGTGCTAAAGGGAGGAGGAGAGATACATATATATATATCTATATATATATATATATATATATACATATATATATATATATATATATATATATATAGATATACATATATAGATATATATATATATATTATATATCTATATATATATATATATATATATATATATATATTATGTATATATGATATATAATATAGTATATATATATATATAATATATGTATATATACATATATGTATATACTATAATATATATGTATATATCTATATAGAATATATTATATATATACATATATATAGCCCTTTAAGGTGCTAAGGGAGGTAGGAGGAGGTAGACTGGGTTTGTTCTTGTCGGCTGGGGGGGGGGTTGTGAGTGTATCCATTCATATTCGTAGTTTGTATGGCCCAGGGGAAGAAGCTATCTGTCAGTCTGCTGGTGTGGGACTTTGTTGACCTGTAGCGTCTCCCAGAGGGCAACAGATCAAACAGGGGGTAGGCAGGGTGTGAGGGGTCTCCTGTGATGGCCTTGGTTCTCCTGAGGCAGCAGGATGTGGCGATGTGTTCCAGGCTGGTCAGAGGGCAGCCGATGATCTTTTGGGCAGTGTTTATGACCCTCTGCACCGCCTTCCTGTCCTCGGCTGTTGAGCCTGCGTACCACACACCCAGACAGTACGTCAGTACGCTCTCCACAGAGGAGTGATAGAAGGCCAGCAGCAGCTTTGTGTCCAGTTTGTTTTTCCTGAGGACACGCAGGAAGTGTAGTCGCTGCTGAGCCTTCTTATCCAGGGCCCTGATGTTGTAGGTCCAGGAGTGGTCTGTGGAGATGTGGGTGCCCAGAAACCTGAAGGTGGTGACAGTCTCCACCTGTTCTCCATTTATGAGGAGGGGGGTGTGGTCATGTCTGTTCTTCCTGAAGTCCATGATGAGTTCTTTTGTCTTTTGGATATTCAGGGTCAGGTTGTTGTCTGAGCACCATAGTGACAGTTCCTCCACTTCGGCCCTGTACGCTGTCTCGTCCTCGCCTCGGATGAGTCCAACCACTGTGGTGTCATCCGCATCTCTCTATAAAAGCAAATAACCTCTGTCTGTCTGTCTGTGTGTGTGTGTGTGTGTGTGTGTGTGTATTCCTCAAATATCTCTGCGGATCAGGATCAGACTGACCTGAGAGTTTCAACATGGCTTCTGCGTGGTTCAAGGGTGTGCTATTTCACATTTGTTTGGACTGCAATGATACCGTTAATAAATTATTTCATAAATGCTTTGCAAATTCCACAAGCATGTCCACCGGAGCCACCACAGTCACGTCCGCACCAGAGCCAAGCACTGATTTATACGGCCCACCTCCCGAAGCGACGGACCGGAAGCATCGGCACGTCCAAAACCGGACCTAGGGTAAATAATGTCCGCCAAGCTTTTTCGCAAACATTGCCGTCACATTTGCTTTGTGTCTGGTGCAGGAAGAAACGGTAAAAACGGGCTTTTGTCACGAAAGTGTCCAAGCAGCAAGTTTGGTTGTTGAGGAACAGGAAGTTGTGGGAGGGACCTAGGCTGATGATTTACATGCAACGACAGTCGGTGTGTGTGAGAGTTGAGAGATTTGTGACATTTAGCGTGTTTGGAGTGTGTAGTTAGTGTGTTATGTAGTGTTTGGTGTAGTGTGTTTAGTGAGTAGTGGAGTCGTTTTTTTGTTTAATGAGTCAGAATAGAGGAGAAGCTGAATGTGGAGCAGGCAGTCCAGCTCTTCATGTAGCTGGAAGGAGCACAGGCAGACCTGAGCATTGCCTGCATTTAAATGTAAATAGTTACATATAACTTTGTACATTTTTTTAATGGATGCACACATTTAGATAAACAACAATTTATATTTGCATTATAAGTAAAAAAAAAAAAAAAAAAAATGGTTTGTTAAACATATTTGTGGTTTTCACAGTAAAAAAATCTAACTTTTTCTACTCGGATTTCATGTCATTTCACATCCATTGTGTTAATACAGTATGTCAAAATAAAAAAAAAGAACTGTACAGTCACACATGTGATGTTGTGCTGAAAATAATGACACCAAGTAAATAGCTTTTAAGATGAAATATAATGGCAAAATCTAAAATAGTCAAAAACAGCCAATTATACCCTGGAATATCGGATTTCACAACAAACCTAAATATCCCTGACGTCCCACCTTCAAACACAGCCTCATTTGGCCATCCATGAAAAAGCTCCTTAACCTCCCACTTTTTTATAGGAATACACTTTTCTTACGGGCACTGCACTAGTATTTAATAATGTGGTTGGTTGGGTGAGTTGGAGAGCAGTCGTAGGTGTACAGGGCGTACAGAAGAGGGCTCAGAACGCAGCCTTGAGGGGAACCAGTGCTGAGTGTGAGTGCAGTGGACTGGTGGGGGCCGAGTCTCACAGACTGTGGGCGACTTGACAGGAAGTTTCTAATCCAATTGCAGGTGGGGAGGGGGATCTGTAGTTCCAGCAGTTTGGTGTTTCAGTATGGTGCATTGAGTGTGTGTGTGTGTGTGTGTGTGTGTGTGTGTGCGTGTGTGTGACCAGGTTAGAGAAGATGGTTAGTTGCATGCAGAGACCCTCAGTCTGTGTCAAATTACATGTCAAATTAGTCATGTAGAAAGGCAAACTAATGATTACCTGACCTGAGATCAGAATAACACCCAAGCAGTGAACAAAGATTGAACACATGTGCATTATATCAACCAGAGTTAAACAGTCCTGTCCTTAGCCTTGCCATGCTATGCTATGCTGTGTGCTACCTAGGCCCAGTTCAATGTACGTCTTTGAAGAAAAGGTGCTGGTGTTTCCTTTGGTTGATGAGCAGAGCAGGAAAAGGTTGTATCCCAATGTTGAACAATGCTGTTCTTCCTACCTACTGTCCGATGAAAGACAGTGGGTGAAGGAAACTGGTCGCTCCTCTCTTTTACAGGGATAGCAGTTCTGCGCTAATTTACTTTGTGTTCCTCAGATTGTAGAGTTAGCTGGTAAACTTTACGTCGCAGCTGCTGGTGTTGACTGATCTGGAATACTAGCAGGACCTTGTACGGCTGCTGTGAGGAGAAGTTCTTTGGGCCTGCTGGAAATGCAGCTGGCAGCTATCAGTAGCTGTTAGGCCCAGAAGAATCTGGGAGAAGAGAACTTGGGGGCAGGCAGCCCCTAGGGAGAGAGGTAGAGAAGAGAGAGAACAAAGAAAGAAGTTTTGACTATCTATGAAAAAACTGCAAATGTGTACCAAATACATACCAAAATGTACTAACTGCATGGTATAGGTAGCTCCATTTTACCCAGTCAATCAAATGTCTTTGGGCATCATGGTACACTGGGAATTGTTTTTAATGCACGATATAAGGTTTAGTGTTCTCCTGATAGTGTTAGCACCTTGTCTGTTCCCTGGATGATCACCTGTGTGCAGGGTTGTTTGTGCCTGTGGAAATCCACCACCAGCTCTTTGGTCTTCCCGGCACTGAGCTGGAGATGTTCCGCTGGCACAAGTCTACAAAGTCCTTAATAAGCTCTCTGTAGGCTCTGTTGTCCCGTCCCCGATGCGGCCAACGATAGCAGAGTCATCAGAGAACTTTTCTAGATGGCTGTGGGGTGATTGGTAGGAGAAGTCATTTTAAGTCATTACAGAGCAAGCTGATAGATCTATATCCTTCATACGAAGTTGGATCTTTGCCCTCTTTATACAAAACTGAAAAAATGGCTTTTGAAAAGACAAGAGAAAAGCTGGGAGGGAGACTGTATTGGAAATGATGGACTGAACATGCAGTTAATATTGTAATCGATTGTGATGGATTACATCAGTTGACTGTTGTTTTTCTGATGGCTGCTTTAACTTTGTGAATATAGACCTACAGTATATTTCTGACAAAGTCCCAGCAAGTAGAGGCTAGAATGTTGTTTTCCAATCCCACTGGCAGCAGCACAACACTTTCATCCTGCAAAATATATTCATATTCATATATATTCTTTTCAATCAGAATTTTCCAGAATTTTCCTTGGTATTTTGGTGACTCCTTGACTATTCCTCAAGCACCAGACTCATGTCAAAATCTCCCCCTGCCAAACACTTTGATACACAAGGTTGCTAGATAAGATAAATCATACAGTATAGTGATGCTGGGATGATGTATTTCTGTAGGCTCATCTAGAAGTAAGAAACTCCCTTGTTCCCTAAACAGAATGGTATTTTTCAATTGATTTTAGATTATTACAGGAAATAAGCTCTGTGGCAAAGGCAACTTTAGGATACATACATTGTCATAAAGCCAGCTAGGAGGTCTGCTTGCGCTCTCTATTACAGCCACCACAACATGACTGTTCAAAGCAGCATAATGACAACAGCTGCAGCAGGGGCATGGCTTAAAAATTGCGTTGACAGATTAATCTTATTGCCTTCATGTGCTTGGGCAGATCTATGTGGGGCAACACACTGATCCAGTATAAACATCCCAAGTCCAAAGTTTAAAGACACTGACATTTTGACACTCACTATATTTACTTTTTGGCATAACATAAACATATGATATAGGAAACTACGAGCAAACAACATAATTTTAACTTAAAGTTTCATAATATTTTAATATTGTGTTAACACTTTAATGATACACATTTGGGATATTGCCCTGGTGTACATGTTGCATTTTATCACAAATATATACAGATGTCTGTTCATCTCTTAACTTTTGCCCCAAATAAACCCATTTGTGGTTGAAATGATCAAATCAGTCAGAGCCTTGTCCGATCAAAGATTGTGGTGTGCTTGTCTTTTTTCTCGTAAGTTCCTCACGACTCAAGTTATTTAAGAAGGCCATTTTAGTACTCTAAATGGCAATTTTGACCGTACCTTTACTTCTACTTGAACCAGCTGCCGTAGCCGCTTGACTTATTCGCAGATTTGCCATTAAAACACCCGTTTGTATGGAGCATCCATATTTTTCAGCGCAGATCCACCGGGACGCTTTTACATTGGAAGTCAGGAAGACCAACACGGAAATTCCCACTTCCTACTTGCAATGGAACGCACCATTATTGTACACCCCTTATACTGTATGATAGCTTACTGTCGGCTCTGTGGCAACAGTGTGTACATCGACATCTCCACAGCTGTGAAGCAGCGGTCCGCTGTGAAACACACTCTCAATGGAAGTATTGCTTCTGCCAGCGAAACATTCACCAACGTTTCCAATGAAGGAAGCGGGAAATGTGCTTCTCCATGATGGTTGTGCTGTCGTAGCAGCGACGTAAGCCCACAGTTGTTGTGCTGCTTGGACGGACCTCCCTCTTTCTGTCCAGTCCACTCGGAGGAACAGCAGCCTGCTTGCCTGCGACGAGGGCGGAGCTGGTCAGTCTGGTGTCACGAAGACATGTCTCATTACAGAAACTAGGCACTTCGCTAACACTGGCTAACATCTACACGGCGTTGGGTTTGACTGCGACGACAAGCGCCTGTTAAGTCGACTCGAGGAGAAGCAGGATGCCGGTGAAAGGCGGCGGAAGACTGGTTTCTTACCCGAGCAAGAGCGAAAATGTCGGAGTAAGTGACACTTTACGTGTGTGACGTTACGTTGGGTAACATTTAGTAACTTCGCCATAACGCGAACTAAGTTTGTTAAACGATGCTTTCGTCGATGTTTGTAGTGTTCCCTACATATGCGTAATTTTAAATCTGCCTGAGATGTGTGAGGAGCTGCGTTAAGGCTGCGAGGTGCGTGTTCGCCAGCCAGTAGTTAGGTTATCAGTACACCTGTTGTGTTCAGGGCAGCCAATATAGAAACCTGTGTCGTAGATGGACCAGTATTCTTCCTACCAGTGTTCCAGCAGTGTACCAGGCTGACCTGTAACCTGAGAGAACTGGTGGGACTTTCACCTACACTCAGCAGCGTCAGCCAGACTGTGGTGAAATGAATCTGGTCAAGATTGATCTTTGGTTTGATGGGGCTGTTCTATGGAGACTAGGTCACTGGATGTAATTAACAGTACAGTGGGGAGAAGTATGTGAGTGTGAGGAAAACCATTGCAAATGTCTAAACTGTAAAACTGCCTTTGGGTAGGGCACCCTAACTTACTCAATGGCCAACCGTGGAACTGAAGTGTGTGTAAAATGATTGTTTGACTGTATTTCTGAAGACAGATAGCTTAATCATCAGCCAATCCGGTCAGAATACTGTTCCCTGTCACAGTTCCTTTAAATCTCTCTGCTTTACTACAGGACTCTTTAGCACAATAATGTTTGCCTTTTCACCATTGCCATGAATTTTAAATGTATAGTTACAGTGATTATTATGAAAATGCTTTGTTTTGGAATAAAAAAGGGCAATTGGATTATTGTACGCACAATATTTTTCTATAGCTGAAATTGTGCTTCATGTTGCTGTGACCAGTGGAGATCAAGGATCATACAACAACTCTGCTGGTAGGTCAAGGTTGTGTGTGTGTGTGTGTTTACGTGAACACCCACCCAAGGCTTCTTCTTGTCTAGCTCGTTGGATGCAGATAGATAGGCTGTTCATGTGTGTGTGTGTGGTAGTAGAGTTTCTGAGATAACTAATTTGTCCTAAATTCAGCCTTCTTGTCACCATATCAATCTATACGAAGACTGATATTTTTGACTGTAAGACATTGAGATGGGGATGGAAGTTAATGAGATGTCAGTGGGTGTGACTGAAAGCTGTTGAACTATCCGTTGTAGTGTATGGCCTGACATAGTTGAGAGGTGTGAACTTTAAGCAGTGAATTGTCCATTGCTTCTTACCCACCAGCAGCATCAGAAATGTCAGCTGATCTGTTAGAAGTAAAACAATTTTAAACTGTCCATTGAAAAGAAAATGAATTAAAGCAGTTGTAGCGTCAGGTTACATACCGAGGGCTGGGCAATCAGGCCAAACACTAATATTGTGTTTATTAATCACAATCCTTTTTTTCTCAATTTTGAAACACCCTGTAGACAACAGCCAGACTTGAAATAGCCTATGATGCTGCTAGCTGAAACGCAGCTGCATTGTTCACAATATGTCATCCAAGGAAGAGTCAGCATAGCCATGTAGTTGACATCACTCCATAATAGGGCTGGGCGATATGGCCTTTTACTAATATCCCGATATTTTTAGGCCATGTCACGATACACGATATATATCTCGATATTTTCCCTTAGCCTTGAATTAACACTTTGATGTATACAATCATGCCAGTATGATGATTCTACGTGTCTACATAAAAACATTGTTCATACTGCATTAATATATGCTTATTTCATGGGATTAAAGCAAAAAAAAATATTTTGACTGAAATGATTTTTCTAGCTGTAGCCAAGTCATATTCCCAATTTATAATTTGTGAAACATGTTACAGGGCACGTTTCTTGACATGTGCTAAAAAAACAAGATAAGAGTTACAGCCTCACCACACACCATGTTCTCTAATGCAGACATCACGTTTACATATTTGACCAACAGTGTTTTACAGGAGGATGATCTGAACAGCTGTTCTATTCACACTTAAAATGTTTTTTGTCTTTTCAATGTAATTTTAAATCTATGAAATCAAACTGTGACTTTTTTTGCCAAGCTTCTCTCAAGATTTACTCTTTCAAATAATCAACATCTGGGGAACCTTATTAGTATGCTATTTTTCTACTTCTTCTTCTCATCATCATCATTTATTATTATTATTATTATTATTATTATTATTATTATTAATAATAATAATAATAATAATAATAATAATAATAATAATAATAATAATTACAACAATAATCTCTATATAAAAGCAAGTAACCTCTGTGTGTGTGTGTGTGTGTATTCCTCAAATATCTCTGCGGATCAGGATCAGACTGACCTGAGAGTTTCAACATGGCTGCTGCGTGGTTCAAGGGTGTGCTATTTCGCATTTGTTTGGACTGCAATGATACCGTTAATAAATTATTTCATAAATGCTTTACAAATTCCACGAGCATTGTCCACCGGAGCCACTACAGTCACGTGCGCACCAGAGCCAATCACTGCACACCGTAGCCACGCGCGCACCAGAGCCAATCACTGCAGAGCCCACCACGACCCCCCACCTTAAGAAACAAGCAGACTTATACCTGCAGCGGCGCGAGCTGGACCGGGATTTTGCCGGTGGTTCGGTCCCATTCTGTTCTGTGCATCTAAACTGACTGTTGTGGATTAATGAGACTAAAAGGACAACAAACAAAGTGGAATCAGATCTGTGGATGTTCGTGTGTAGCTAGCTGCTAGCCGCTAGCTGCTTTCCGCTAGCTACACAGCCCATCTCCTGATCGAGGCGATGGACCGGACTCACCGGCACGTCCAAAACTGGACTTAGGGTAAATAATGTCCGCCACGCTTTTTCGCGAACATTGCCGCCACGTTTGCTTTGTGTCTGGTGCAGGAAGAAACGGTAAAAACAGGCTTTGGTCACGAAAGTGTCCAAGCAGCAAGTTTGGTTGTTGAGGAACAGGAAGTTGTGGGAGGGACGTAAGCAGATGAATGACAGGCAATGACGGTTGGTGTAGAGACAGCGATACTGAGAGTTGAGAGATTTGTGACATTTAGCGTATTTGGAGTGTATAGTTAGTGTGTTATGTAGTGTTTAGTGTGTAGTGGAGTCGTTTTTTTGTTTAATGAGTCAAAACAATTAGGAGACTGCTGAATGAGCATTGCTTGCATTTGAATGTAAATAGTTACATGTAACTTTGTACATTTTTAAAATGTATGCACATATAATGCTAATATAAATTGTTGTTTATATTATAAGTAATAAAAAATGATCGATCTTATACACTGGTCTTAAATGTAATAATAATAATGTTACATTATTATTATTATTATTATTAGCCTAAGTATGCCTGCAGAACAGGCAGCCTATATTAATTTCTCAGACATTTGCTCTATTATTATTATTATTATTATTATTATTATTATTATTAATATTATCAGCATCAATATCTACTCTATATATTATATTATTATTATTACAAAATATCGCATCTTCTTTTATTCATTAGTGTAACTAAGTATGCCAGACGCTAATGCACCAATAAAAACTGTGATTTGTGCACTGAAAATAATAAATAATAGGCTATACAGGCTCACATAATATTGCATCATGAGGCGTTCTGGGCTTGAAAATATCTTATTGTCGGTGCATGACACCTTCACAGTCTGCAGTGGTGGCTACACAATTAAACACTCAGTGAACGTTTCTCCCTTTAGCAACTAATGAAAATACACTCTTAGAGTCCGTTTGGTTTCATTTGTACAACCGACAGTGTTTTTTGATGCCAGCACGTGTCGCAGGTATTGCTAAATGGACGCTGGAAGAGAAGAGTGGATTACCGGTGACAAAATAAGCGTATTATGGTGAGCCCTGCTTCTCGCCTCCGACGGCCGACACACTGACTCCGCTGAGTGCGTGCGCACACACACCGCGTGTCGGGGCCGCGGATGAGTTTCTCTCCCTTGTGATCAATGAAGTCGGCGATGATCGGAGTAATTTGTGATTATTATCAGTACAAGCACAGCGAAAAATAATAGTCATTAAAGTAGCCGGCTGGAGTTAACTGTGTAGTCGGCTATATGGCCGGCAGCCGGCGCTTGTGGAAAGCACTGCGAGCATTGTCCACCGGAGCCACCACAGTCACGTGCACACCAGAGCCAATCACTGCACACCGTGGCCACGCACGCACCAGAGCCAATCACTGCAGAGCCCACTGCGACCCCCCACCTTAAGAAACAAGCAGATTTATACCTGCAGTGGCGCGAGCTGACCGGGATTTTGCCGGCGGTTCGGTCCCGTTCTGTTCTGTTCTGTGCATCTAAACTGACTGTTGTGGATTAATGAGTTTAAACGAGTCCGGACCGAGTCTGTTCGGGTCTGAGGAGATCCGGAGACGCGCGGACAACAAAGTGGAATCGGAATCTGTGGATGTTCGTGTGTAGCTAGCCGCTAGCTAGCCGTAGCCGCTAGCTAGCCGTAGCCGCTAGCTGCTAGCTACACGGCCCACCTCCCGAAGCGACGGACCGGAAGCATCGGCACGTCCAAAACCGGACCTAGGGTAAATAATGTCCGCCACGCTTTTTCGCGAACATTGCCGTCACGTTTGCTTTGTGTCTGGTGCGGGAAGAAACGGTAAAAACGGGCTTTTGTCATGAAAGTGTCCAAGCAGCAAGTTTGGCTGTTGAGGAACAGGAAGTTGTGGGAGGGACCTAGGCGGATGATTGACAGGCAACGACGGTCGGTGTGTGTGAGAGTTGAGAGATTTGTGACATTTAGCATGTTTGGAGTGTGTAGTTAGTGTGTTATGTAGTGTTTGGTGTAGTGTGTTTAGTGAGTAGTGGAGTCGTTTTTTTGTTTAATGAGTCAGAATAGAGGAGAAGCTGAATGTGGAGCAGGCAGTCCAGCTCTTCATTCAGCTGGAAGGAGCTCAGTCAGACCTGAGCATTGCCTGCATTTAAATGTAAATAGTAAGATATAACTTTGTAAATTTTTTGTATGCACACATTTAGATAAACAACAATTTATATTTGCATTATAAGTAAAAAAAAAAAATGGTTTGTTAAACATATTTGTGGTTTTCACAGTAAAAAAATCTAACTTTTTCTACTCGGATTTCATGTTTTTTTTGTGATTTTAGGTCCATTGTGTTAATACAGTATGTCAAAATAAAAAAAATAACTTGTACAGTCACACATGTGAGGTTGTGCTGAAAATAATGACACCAAGTAAATAGCTTTTAAGATGAAATATAATGGCAAAATCAAAAATAGTCAAAAACAGCCAATTATACCCTGGAATATCGGATTTCACAACAAACCTAATAACCCTGACGTCCCACCTTCAAACACAGCCTCATTTGGCCATCCATGAAAAAGCTCCTTAACCTCCCACTTTTTTATAGGAATACACTTTTCTTACGGGCACTGCACTAGTACTGTTAATAATCAAAGAAGCTCTGAGGCTTTACATTTGTTCTATATGTTATAATACAAGATTTCAGCATTGAGCTACAATCAGGCTACATTCATGATTTTGTACAGTCAAACTAACCAAAAACGTCTTATTGATCATTATAAAGTTTCAGGGCGTTCCTGTAACCCTGGTAACTCACGGTGCCAGAGGGGAGGGAGAGACGCTGAATGAAGCCGTTTACACAGATACAGTGCAGACAAAGTCCAGACTATAGCCCTTTGTACACAGTGTCTCCGCATTATCTCCGGAGCGGTGGTTCGCCAATTCTCCGCCGATGGTGATTCACACAGAACGAAGCATCTCCGCCTTCACGTGTATAATTCACACAGAAATCCGGCGCTGTGGCTCCCAAAGAGGCGTGACGGTACACGTCATGATGATGACGTCGGTGTTTCCCCAGGTGTTCCCCCAGGTGTTCCCCTGTTAATCCAAACCCGCGGACAGTTTATAATTTTTTATTTATTTATTTATTTATGTTGATTATTTCGGACATGTCAATTCATAAACATCACATTTCATCATTGTTCAAATAATACAATACACATGGCCGAAAGGGAAAAGCGGGAGAAGCCAAAGCTTATCAAGTCCCGCCCCCATTACCCACAGGATAAAATCTTCATCCTGATCTTTTCTTGTCATTTGCATTTTACATTTTCTTTTCTCTTTTTTTCCAACTTCTTTTGTTATGACCTTTGACAAAACATATTACAGCAGTAGCATACAGAGCTGAATTCAAGCTCTAGACAGTACATACAGATTACATGTGTGTCTACTGTTGTGTGCCGATTTACAGGGCTAGTTGAGTTCTTCACAGCTCCATATAATCATATGGATGCTGTTATAATGTGTAGTGATTGAGATCCTGACCCACCAAACATCCTAGAAAGTGAGTTAAGTTTTTCGCGCTAAATTACATAATTATACATAATCACCATCAGTAAACAGGACGCTGTCTGACTCTGTCACTCGCGGAGACGGAGGCTGTTTTCTGGGGGAAAGTTCCCTGAAGTCTCGGTCCGGAGGGCTGACGGTCGCGGTGATTTATTTTCATCACAAACACTCGGTAAGTTAAAGTTTTTTGCCGGTGACAAACGCTGTTTTTTGAGCAGAAATGTGACGAAGAGTCAGTAGGACAGGCGGGAGGATAGACGCTTCTCCACGTACAGCTGTGGTATTTGTTTTCCTTATATAAGTTGCCAAAGACAGTTAAAGTTATTATGTTACTGTTGTTCCTTTCTGTAACGTTGCTTTGTGGGACATTTCTCTGTATTTAGTTGAGTGAAGGACCTGTGCAGTTATCTGACTGCACGACCGACACGCCCCCGCTCCGTGCCTCCGGATTATCCGTTCACACTGGGATGGCTCACCAATAATTCAGCCCTGATACTATCTCCAGAGGCGGATCAGCGCCGGAGCGAAATTTCCCCCTTCTCCGAATCCCAAACTTTCGCACAGAGGAGGGTGCGGAGAATTGGCGCAGGATCCCCGCATGCAAACGGCAGTGTGAAAGAGGCTTATAGTTGTTGTTTCATACATGTAGCACACAACAGGAGACTCTCCGTGTCAGACGAGTTCTCACGTGTTGACTAAACTCAATTGATAACGTAGCAGCGCGACGAGTCCTTGCTAGCTAAGCAGCTAAACATTAGTGCCGCTCCATGTTTAGATCCCGCCCTGTGTGGGTCACTACACTGTCATTGGTCAGGCGCGCACACGCTGTTAACGATACCTTTGGCTGTAGAGTGTGACAATCTGTCAATAAAGATCAGCCAACACTTGATCTCCCCCGATCTACATTGATCTCATAAGTCGCCTTTGTGAAGTTTGAATGACGGAAATCCGTCGTAGCGACCGAGAACTTTAATCCATGCATACTTTACGTCCTCCCTCTCGTACTCAAACCACTGCCAGACGATGGATCCTGCGTTGTTTTTCTTGGGAATTAATTCTCCCTCCATTTTTCATAGCACCTGCTGCTGCCACTACCTGAGATCTCTGCTGCTACATGCTGCCGGTGTTATGCCGAGAAGTGCCTGCATGCTGGGATCTGCATGGCGCTCGCGGCATGAGGAGAATGCAGTATTCGGCAGAGCTGGTGTTGAACTTGCCAAGATATGCATCCCTGGCTGTTTAAGACAGACACACTGCTTTATGTATGGAGTCCATGTTCGTATGAATAAACAGTCTTAAAGGTCCCATATTATGGTCATTTCTGCTTCTTGATATGGTTCCTTGAAGTCTAAATGGAATGTTAGTAACATGCTTTGGTCGAAATAAGCTGAAGGATTAAGCACAGCAGGGTTCTTGAAACACCAGTTTCACAGCCCTGCTCCAGGTGGCCTGTTTCAGTGCCTTTCCCTTTAAATGCTAATGAGCTACTGCGCGCCGCCCACGGTGCCGCCCACCTCTTCCTGCCTGTGGAAGACGTGAGGACGGCATCATGTGACCATGGCAACGGTGGAGTTTCTGGAAGTAATGGCCGCCGGACAACAGACAGCGGTCCGACCCAGAACAACAAGAGGCTCCAGAAGAAAGTAAGCAGCCATGAATGAACATTGATGTTTCTCATTGGTTAGTAGTTAAGTTTGTTACCTCGACATTACTTTTATGTTACTGCAGACTAACGAAAGTTTTACGAGCTTACTGGCCGTCTGCCCCGCGTTGTTCTGATAACAGCCCCCTTCTCCTGCCTCCAGTGTTTACATCATAAAGCTTAGCCAGACCTTGGCTGGTGTTTACTGCTGTTCAGTTGCAGTAACGCGGATGCAATTTAGCAACAGCCATTACAAGACAAAAGCGTAACCCCATATTATTATTAACCTTTATGTAGCCAGGTAAGTTGATTGAGAACCTCTTATTTGTAGTGACGACCTGTAATTAGCTACTGCCAGCAATTTTCAAGTTTTCAATAAGCCACAGTTGCCCCCCATCACCTCTCTACCAGCAGAATTGTTTTTTTACCAGTTACAACGGTTTATAAACTTTAGATATATTACCAAAGAAACAATGCGACGTGATTAGCGATTATAGTTTCCAATGAATAATAAAAATTCTGCATAAAAAGCAGGTGTTCCTGTGGCAATTGTGTACAAATGCCTACATAACCTGAGAATATCTGCTGTATGGAAATACCACAATGAAGTGTGAACACTGGGCAAACAAGGTTGTCATTTTGCTGTCTCTCTTTTCTCTAATCTATTGTCACTCACTCACCTTTCATAATTTCTAGGTTACATGAAGACTACAGCAGCATCCTGAGCCACCATCATGCATGGTGGGGACCCTCCTGGCCTGTAACCTGTCTGCCTGAATGTATCTGCACTGCAGAATGCACTGAACATTTATCGGACAGACTATGGACCTTTACGTCTGAGGGGAATAGTGCAGTCAGCTTTTAGTCACATAAATACTATTAATTTATCGCAAAAGTGTTATGATGAAAAGTACATAACTGATTCCTAGTTTATCTTTTAATTATTACTATGAAAATTACATATCAAACAATGAAAACACAGAACAGTCAGGAAAGATGTTTTATTGTAAGAAACATTTGTAAACATGTGTTGACATGAATGAAATAATAACAAGAAGAAGAAAATATAAAGTGAAACAGTTTGACTTTATATATCAACTTCAATATCAATATGAAAATAATAACAAAGAAAGTATCTAGTTGCCATGGGTGTAAACATTCAGTGCTGACTTTATATTGAATTGTGTTCAGCCAATATAGCCTACAGAAGCTTTGTAAGCTGGTGCTGGGGCTCTCTGGGGTGGAGAGTGAGAGTTGCGTGGCCCGAGAGGTCTTCAGGGATTGAGTTTCAGCACCTCGTTCACATATGGGGCAGGGTCCTGGAAAACCTTCTCGAAGATCAGGTCCAACAGAGCATCACTGCAGTCTGCAGTGCAATAAACAAAAATGTATGTTTACAGGAAAATTGCAGTAGAACCAAAAAGCCTTGTGCTATACTGTTGTGAAGTTTCTCTTATTTCTCCTAATTACTTCTTATTTATACATTCTCCTTATTATTTATTTTGAAAACCATCTTAAAAGAATTCAGATTTTAAGTGTTTGGCTCTGCACTGTCCCTTCCTTCCTGGACTTTGGAAAGCTCAGTTTGAAAAGAGGATCTCCTGATGATGTGGTGGCTTGTCCTCTATCAGCCTTCTCACTGTAATGCAGTGCAGCCAGGTAGAGTCTTGAACAGTAAAAATACAATAAAACATGAAAACAATTGCAAGAAATGGGCAAACAATTTGAAATGTTCTCAACAAGTAATCACAGTTTCATCATCCTGCACAGAATTCCCAGATATGGATAGGATAACACATGACAGCACTGTTACAATATAATTCAAGCACTAAAGGCTGCAACGCGTTACATTACTCTAACCTGACCTCTTTATTTCAGTAACGAGTAATCTAACGCGTTAACATTTCCAAACCAGTGATCAGATTAAAGTTATTTATTCAAGTCACTGTGCATTACAATTATTTTGGTCATTTTCCTTAGTAAAAATATATATTCTTGCTTTCTTCTTGCGTCTCGGGAGTGATGTCACGTACGTCTGAAGTCACGTTTTAGCCATGAGGATAACTCACGTGTAACACCACGCAGCAACACAAAAATGGAGGGAGGAGAGAGATGCGCGTTTTCTAGCTGGAAATATGGTCATTATTTTGAGTTATTGAAAACAAAAAATCACAAATACTTGGTCAGGGGCCCGGCCGAGGATAGCGGCGTGGTCGGGCTCGGGCAGAGAATCTAAACTGTGTAGCAGGCAACAGTACACTCGTTTTGCCCTGGCCCATGCCAACATATTCCAGCTTAGAAAACGTTTTCAAATGCATTATTTCACCAAATCCTGAAAACTTAGACCCGGCGAGGGTGTGTGTATGTACCTCTTGACCGACCGGGTCTCTGGGTTTGCATGTGGAGACCGTGTTGATGCGAACTAGAAGCTGGCGGTTAGCATTAGCTTGGAAGATCGCGGTTAGCGTTAGCTGGTACTATGTGACACTGCTTGGTTAGTTCGTGTAAAATTGCTAAATAAACACAGCTAAATTCTTGCACATGCAGACATTTCCCTAGGACACACATTACATAATGTGCAAGATCAGAAATGTAATACACACAATGATTCTGCTGTAGCACTAACTTGTGTGGTCAGAGAAGCTAACGTTAGTGGTTAGCTGCTAACCTTACCTTGTTCTCAATGGCAAAACACACAGTACATCACGCACGAGTTCAGCCTTATCTACAGAAACACACAGCACATTTGTATACTTACATGTCCTTGGCCTGCAAGTGTTCCTTTGAGTATAAGTCTGCCGACTACTCCTGCCTTGTACTGGCCCAAGTTGGTGAAACAGTCAGCTCAAAGTGGTTCGCACACACCAACAGTTTGACAGGTGACGTCACCGACAGACTATCTTCAACTGGCCTGTATAAGCACTCATTTTCTAAAGGCGGAGAAAGCAAAAAAGGGAGAGGATGAACTTTTTTCATACCAGGGGGGATTGTAGACAGGCCGGGGATGCATATTATTGATAGAAAAACAGCTCTAAGGTGTATTTTGCATAATATGGGACCTTTTTAATTACAATTTCTGTAACCTCATAACAGTGTTTATTCATATGAACATGGACTCCATACATGTAGCAGTGTATCTGTCTTAAGCAGCCAGGGATGCATATCTTGGCAAGTTCAAAACCAGCTCTGCCGAATACTGCATCCCCCTCATGCTGCGAGCGGCATGCAGATCCCGGCATGCAAGCACTTCTCGGCATAACACCGGGCTTATGATGGGCACGCACGACAGAATGTGATGTATGTATCTAGGTGCGTTGGTTTTATCTCTCTGTGCGGAGAGTGAGAAAAACCTGTAGTTCAGTGCCTGCGACTAAAAACAACTGCGTGACAATTGAATGTATACTCGAATATTCACGATATAGTCATTTTCTACATCTCACAGAGAACAAACGGCGATACATCGAGTATATTCGATACCTGCCTAAAATATCTCGATACCAATACTGAAACGATACCACAGCGGAAAACTAGAACATCATTAAAAGTATTGGAATAAAATATCAGATGACAGAATGTGGAACTTAAAATGATTTATTTCTTTTTATTAATTAAAACACTTCTAAAGTCAAAATAAAAGTATACATCTCTCTAAAAAAGCAAGAAATCTCTGTCTGTGTGTGTGTGTGTGTGCGTGTGTGTGTGTGTGTGTGTGTGTTCCTCAAATATCTCTGCGGATCAGGATCAGACTGACCTGAGACTTTCAACATGGCTGCTGCGTGGTTCAGTGGTGTGCAACTAAGCATTTGCTTGAACTGCAATGATAGCGTGAATAAATTATTTCAGAAATGCTTTACAAATTCTGCAAGCATTGTCCACCGGAGCCACCACAGTCACGTGCGCACCAGAGCCAACCACTGCACACCGTGGCCACGTGCGCACCAGAGCCAATCACTGCAGAGCTCAAGCCAACGACATACCTTAAAAAACAAGCGGATTTATACCTGCAGTGGCGCGAGCTGGACTGGGATTTGAGATTAAACAAGTCCAAGTCTGTTCGGGTCTGAGGAGATCCGGAGACGCGCGGACAACAAAGTGGGATCGGAATCTGTGGATGTTCGTGGCTAGCGCTAGCTACACAACCCACCGCCCGAGTCGAGGGAGCGGATGCACTGGCATGTCCAAAACCGGATTTAGGGTAAATAATGTCCAACACGCTTTTTCGCGAACATTGCCGTTACATTTGCTTTTGTGTCTGGTGCAGGAAGAAACAGTAAAAATGTGCTTTTGTCACAAGCGGATTTATACCTGCAGCGGTGCGAGCTGGACCGGGATTTTGCCGGCGGTTCGGTCCTATTCTGTTCTGTTCATCTAAACTGACTGTTGTGGATTGTAGTGAGATTAAACAAGTCCAGACTGAGTCTGTTCGGGTCTGAGGAGATCCGGAGACGCGCGGTCAACAAAGTTGGATCGGAATCTGTGGATGTTCGTGTGTAGCCAGCTGCTAGCCGCTAACCGACCCACACGGCCCACCTCCCGAGTTGACGGAGCGGATGCACTGGCACGTCCAAAACTGGATTTAGGGTAAATAATGTCCAATACGCTTTTTCGCGAACATGGCCGTTATGTTTGCTTTATGTCTGGTGCAAGAAGAAACAGTAAAAATGTGCTTTTGTCACGAAAGTGTCCAAGCAGCAAGTTTGGTTGTTGAGGAACAGGAAGAAGTGGGAGGGACATCGGCGGATGATTGACAGCAGCAGTGATGTGTTGGAGACGGCGACAGGGATAGCGAGTTTTGAGAGTTGACAGATTTGTGACATATAGCGTGTTTGGAGTGTATAGTTAGTGTGTTATGTAGTATTTGGTGTGGTGTGTTTAGTGAGTAGTGGAGTCGTGTTGTGAGGCAAACCAAGGAGGAGACGGCTGAATGTGGAACAGGCAGGAATGAGCTGAGGAGCCTGAGGCATTGCCTGCATTTAAATGTAAATAGTTACACATAACTTTGTAAATTTCAAAAACTTATGCACCAATTAAGTAAACAACAATTTATATTTGCATTATAACTAATGCAATTGGTTCATTAAACATATTTGTGGTTTGCACAGTAAAAACACTACCTTTTTCTACTCTGATTTTATGTTATTTTGTGATTTTAGGTCCATAGTGTTAATATAGTACCTTAAAATGAAAAAATAACTGTACAGTCACACATGTGAGGTTGTGCTAAAAATAATTACACCAAGTAAGCCAAGGTAAATAGTTTTTAAGGTGAAATATAATGGTATAATCAAAAGTAGTCGAAAACAGCCAATTATATCCCTGACGTCCCACCTTCAAACACAGCCTCATTTGGCCATCCATGAAAAGCTACTTAACCTCCCACTTTTCTATAGGAATACATTTTTCCTACGGGCAATTCACTAGTTTTGTAAAAGCTGCTGAGCTTCATAGCTTCTGTATCCAAGAAGACAAGTGTCTTCTTGTTTTGTTCATTTGTCTTGTTTGCTCTCAGAGATTATTAAATAACCTGATTTTCCATTAAAAGCTCAGTGCTTGTAGTAGAAAAAAATTAACAGCACATTAACTACAATTTTATTCAGCTTAAAAATAATGAACACAAATGACATTAAATGTAAGTCTGGCAATTCATATAATAAGATAATACTTTAAACTTGCAATTTGCATTTCATGTTGATAAAGTTCAAACCCTGGATTATTAGCCTGCAAACTAAATTAGTGCACTAAAGTACAACACACATGACCCAGACCTGGTGGAGGTCTGTGCTCTAATCACACCTTTTCTAATAAGATAAATTACAATATATATTATAAATTATTGACAAAAATGTACATGCTATGATTATATAACTAGTACTGATTGACTTAAAATAGATAAATTATAAGTGGTGTTGTTGATCAGCATACTTGTGAACACCAGCGCATGTTATGGTAAAGTTCATGTTACCAGTGTGAACGTTGTGTTTGCATACAGAGATGTGGAACCACATCGGACTGTTAAACAGTTAGCTTTACCCCTGACTGCCTCGTGCAACTCTGATGGTGAATAAAGTTTGCTTGACTTCCATCCGGGGGATATTTAACGTTATCTATCGCTAACCTGCAGCTCTTTGAACTATTTGGCTACTAAGTGGCATGAGTGCTCCTGCCGACCGTCCTAGGCTTGTTGAAAAAGCAGACGCACAGAGCGAAATATGGGAATATTTCACTTACGTTGCCGAGAGTGAGGGCAAGCCCACGGACACCACAAAGCCCGTCTGTAAACGATGCTTTAAATCTGTAATGACGAAGGGAGCCAACACGTCTGTGTCGCTCTGCTCTGTGACTGTCTGTCACTATGAAACCACGGCCACTCTGGCTGCAGGCAGTGAGGAAGCAAAGAGAAGCTGCACACAGACACGCTACACTGCTGTCGCACAAAGTTCATAAAGTACCGATACTAATAGAACGTGAAAAAGTATTGTTCTTAATGGCTGGGTACCGCGGTACCTTTCTAGTATCGGTTTACCGTGCAACACTAACAGCAAGTAACGAAAAGGTTTGTTTATATACTCTTTTTGAATGAGTTGTGAGTTTCTGTCTGAAACTTTACTAAACACAAATCATCTGCATTTCTTAATAAGCTGAGGGAGCCATGTAGGGGTGGGCGATATGGGCAAAAAACAGTATCTTGATATTGTGGGGTATTTTGGCGATAACGATAATCAGTCGATATCCTTTAAAATGTGATTGGAATTGTCTGAGTTAGGGCTTGTGTCAGCCAAACGTGTTTTTAGCGCTGAGGGCTCTCAAAAACTCTTTTTCTGAGTGCCCAGTGGTGTGAAAAGTTGAACAGATTTCAACTTGAAGGAAAACACTTATTTATTTTCTTTAAACTTTAGCATTCAAGTACAAATAAAAGAAAGACTCTCCATTTTTGTACTTTTGAACTCAATAATTGAACTACAATGTAGGAATAGTTTGGGTCATCATACTGTAATATTTATACTTATGTCATAGGCTACTTAGGGAATTTCTTTTTTTTTCTCTGGTTATAATGCTCTCAGACAGCCATCATGAACTCTAATATTGTAAAGAAATGCTATTTTTATTATTTGTTTCAAGAGAGGACTTATCTAAGTCAGAGTCCTGCATGGGTGAAAAATAATGTATTGTGTCGGAAACAGATGCGGATCGGGTCGGACGCCCGGAGAGGCAGGTCGGGTTTTACGATTGCCATTTTCAAGGCGTCACTTATCATCAGTCATTATTAGCGACACAAATGATAAGCATTTATATTTCATATGAGCTCATTCATGCGTGCTTGCGCCCTCCCAGAACTCATTCCCTCTACGCTGTCTTACTTTCAATTTTAAAAATTGCGTCTGTCCAATTTTCCTTCGGGCGTCGGTATCAATTTATACCGGGTCGGCTCGGGTGCGGAATGTAAGTTGTGTTGGAAAACTGGTCGGATGCGGTGACCCGTGCAGGACTACGCTCTACGTGACCATTTAATCCTCTAGCTAATTATCAAGTGAAATATCCAACATGCTAGTTAACGTCAAAGACTGTGGTGGAAGACGACGGTAAAATATTTCCTTTCTCTAACGCTGGATTTATTTATGCCTGAATTTTGAAGGTGTGGCGGCTTTTATTTTGCCGTGGCGGTGCGCCACAGTCAATTACATGTAGGGGAAACCCTGGGTTCACTGATTAGGCTACTTCAGATTATGAGCCAAAAACACCAGTCTGTCCACAGCCCTTTTTAGATAGAAAAGGTGGCACATTTGCTCCAAGGTTAGGGCGGCAATGTGCTGCCCTGTCATTCTAAAATATTCCTCCTTTTCCAAAAGCCACCTCTGGGGTCGGTGTAAACATGTGACGTGCCGTGAAGCTCGAACTTCGGCTGTGAACAGTGACAAAGAATTTGTCTTCAAAATAAGAGTGTTACATTGCACCCCATCGGAGTTTAGAACTGGGTTCTTAGCGGGGGGCTTTTAATTTGAAAGTAGCGACCGTTCCTAGCTTGGCACTAGCTAACAAGCGGACACAACAATCATCTGAAGTACCGGTAGCTTCAGGGACTGGAGGCGCCTGCATTTTCTCTCTGCCATCACGACGCGCTGCTAAACTGTTGCAAGGAGGATGCTAGCGAGAGGTCATGTGATCATGTAGGCCAACTAGTGTGTGACTGAATCCTGCCATGCTGCAGAGAGCGATGCTGCACCGTGTATTAAGTGGATGTGAGGAGTTTCCGGCTGCGTTTCAATATTTTTGGCGAAGTAATTTAAATACTCGATAATGGAAATTTGCACTTCGTCAAAACAACAATGACGATATTATCGCAAACGATATACACTACTCACAATAAGTTAGGGATATTGTGAGAGACTCAGTGGATTTCATACGGTGTTTGTTTCACCTCAGAGAGTTTTGGGATAGGGAGGCAATTGTATTGGGGTGATAGACACACCTCATTTTGTGTTTTCCACGTAATGGTCTCACTGTGTACAGTGTGCCTTACATATTGGGGCCAATGCCAAAAAACTAAAAGACAACCCTTTTCAATGTGGCATCAATTTCAACATTCTGTGGGTATAAAAAGCTGGTATTGTCAGTAAGTCATTCCAAGTTCATCATTCAAACAGCCATGAACACACGACATCACTTAGCGGACGAGCAGCGCCACCTGGCCATAGCGCGCCTTCAGGTCGGTGGCAGGCAGTCAGATGTTGCTCGTGAACTTGGTGCGTCTCAAAGTGTCATCAGCAGACTTGCATCAAGACACAGAACTACTGGCAGAGTTCGTGACAGACCCAGGAGTGGAGCCCCACGAGTGACAGACCGCAACGATGACCAGTACCTAAGGACCTATGCACTCAGACATCGTTATGCAACTGCCACACAGCTGCAGGCCCAGTTACGAGATGTGAGGGGTACTAGGGTTTCCAGACAAACCATTCAAAACCGACTCCACCGCTTTGGCTTGAATGCCAGACGACCGTTGCAGGTGACTCCACTGACACCAATACACCGCCGTGAAAGTTTGCAGTGGGCACAAGACCATGTGACCTGGACAATGCAGCAGTGGTCTACCGTCCTGTTCACTGATGAGTGTCGGGTCACCTTGCACAGAAATGATGGTCGTCAGCGTTGCTGGAGAAGGCGAAGTGAGCGATACGCCGAGGTCAACATGGTCCCCAGGGTTCCCTTTGGTGGAGGAGGTGCAACAGTCTGGGCAGGCATCACCAGTCAGCGCAAAACAGATTTGGTTATTGTAGATTGCTCAGTCACTGCACGTTCTTACCTCAGAGACATCATAGAACCCATCATCATCCCCCAATTCCGCCAGCACACCCCCAACTTTCTGTTCATGGGTGATAATGCTCCACCACTTCTCACAGCTCGACTTCAGGAAGTCGGAGTGCCTCGTATGGTATGGCCAGCAATGTCCCCTGACCTGAACCCCATAGAGCACGTCTGGGACCAGCTGAAGCAGAGACTGGATGATCGTACCCCACCCCCACTTGACCTGGCAGAACTGCGTGTAGCACTTATGGAGGAGTGGAACACATTGCCTCAGAACAACATCATGAGGCTAGTGAGGAGCATGAGACGTCGCTGTCAAGCTGTCATTGCGGCAAATGGTGGAAACACCCGCTAATGACATTGTCAATTTTTGTTATTTGGGGCTATCCTTGTTATTGTGTAAATATTTGGGGTAATAAATATTAAACTAATGAAAATGGTGTTTCTTCTCATTCATTATTAGTAATATCAAAGGGAACTTTTACTTATTTCATTAAAATTCAGACCAAATAGGAAAAGCACTCATGTAAATAACAATAATGAGTAGTATATATCGCCTACCCCTAGAGCCATGTCTTTTCTTGTCAGCACACATTGTTCATTCATACAAACCAAACGTAGCACAGCACCTTAATGTATTATAGAGCATGAAATCGCAGCTGAGTCCTCTCCTTTCCAAACGAGAGGAAAGCTGTACCGCTCACTGGAAGACATCATCACCTTCCCTAACTTTAACGGTACTGAAGGATCCTGAGATTCATCAGGTTTCTGTGAATACTCCCATAATTCACTGGGGTCTCCTCATCAACCCCCATACTGTTCTTACAATGGAAGAGAACTAACATTGGTTACGTATTCACACTAACCCAGCTGCTGATGCTGAACAGGGAGAGCATTCACTTGCTGGCTATATGGCCTTATTGTATATTTAAATAGCTGGTACAGTCCAGCACTGATGTAATACTCAGATTGGGAACTGTATTAGGCCGTGAACCATTGACATTATTATGACATGCAGTATAAGAAGAGGAAAATAACCATATTGTCTACTGCTTTCTAAAACACTCATACATTTACCATGCACGGAAAGTCTAACCTAAGAAGTTATAAAGTTGCATTAAAGATGGATTAGGGTCTGTATAGAGTTTCTGTACCTATATTTGGGATTAAGGCTCAGTAGCATTTTCTGTTATGTCTGTAGAAAATCATACATCCCGAGAGCATTCAATACATAAAATTAGAGATGTCCCGATCTGATCTGCAAGATTTGTATTGGGGCCGACATGGGCATTATTCCATTGATCAGGGATCGGCAATTTTGAATGTGGACCCAGGCTGATTCTTTTTTTTTTTTTTTTTTTTTTACGTCAGAGCACAATTTGTGGCAGAACTCAGACAAGCAGCCCATCCAAATTGATTGTTGAAAAAAAACTATTGACTAAGACATTGTGAGCAAGTTGTTTCGCTTGAAATGACAGTCACCAGTCACCAGTGAACTGCAGGAGCTGCCTGGTTCTTGCTGCTGAGGAGAGACGGTGTTTTTTGGGTGGCAGTGTGATAAGTCAGTAGGAGAGACAGGATTGACAGCTTTTTTCCCACGCATAAATTCTGCATGTTTTCCTCATAGAAGTTGTAAAAGACACAACCTGCTACCACATTACTGTTGTTTGGTCTTGTAAAGTTGTTTTGTGGGTCGAAGCTGAGGATATTGCTCTTTTTTTTGATAGGTGAAAGATCTGTTTAGTTGTCTCTGAAACAACTATCAACAGGGATGGGCAACAGAATTTATTAAATGAAATTATGTTTTGCCCGGGGAAAAATTCTATTCAAAATATAATTTATATGCTAGCAAAATATATTTTTCTGTGCTCAAATAAAACATGTCACGGAATGGAAGGGCAGAGAGTAGAAATGCACTTCAAACATGAATATTGTTTTTTGTTATTATTGTTGCACTTTGTGCCTGTGTTATTTTTATTGAATGACGATTTTTGAGATGCCATTGCACTGACATAATTGTATATCACTCAGGAATGTGAAAGTTTTTGTCTCTGTGTAAAACTGGCTAATTGAATGATGGGGTTACAATATCCTACTGGTGGAAGTGCGTGATTACAATCTGGCCCTCTAGTAGGGAGGATAACATTTTTATGGCCCTCTCCATCATTAAAGTTGCCCATCCCTGCTCTACAATATAGCGCTTAGAATTACCATGACCAACACTCGATGGATATGCTAGTTTGGTCTAGCTACCGGAACACACGGATGTCAACAAACAGGTAAGTAGCTCCTTGCACAAACACACTGTTTTAACTACTTTTTAATTCATTTTGAGTCATACACGCTACAGTGCTGTGTGCTAAGGTGTCTGCTGTTGTTGCATAACATTCGGTGTGAGATGTGGAGCATGTTAAGACGCTTAAAACACAGTCTAAAGTTCTGACCCCATGCTGTTAGCGTTCAATGCTACGTCTCCGTTCACGGAGCTCTGTAATGGCTGGACCAAATGTGTTCGCGTCTTCGGTACTGGCAAGTCAAGGGTAGCTTGAGCAATGAAGCTGCATGTTTAAATTGACCGAAGTTCTCCTTTAACTCCCAACCAAATAGAGCTTGAGTTATTTACGACCCAGTCATGAATATACCTCATATTACTCATGTTACTCATATCACAACTGATTTGGTAAGTCTAGACCCCCTATAGAACCTGGAAGCTGCAATGTAGCCATATTAATTTTTGGTCTGCGCTTGCTCCATATGAAAGAACTTAGCCAGGCATTCAGGTTTTTCATCACCCTATTTGAAAATATGACCGGAATCATTTGAACAGGATACAACAATCGAGGCAATATATTCATTTTAACCAAGGATATACGTCCTAGCCATGAAACAGGCAGAGAATTCCATCGCTCCAAATCGTGCCTCACCTTCGCGAACAGGGGAACAAAGTTTGCTTTATTCATTTACTTAAATTTAGGGGTTATGAATATACCTAAGTATACAAAACCTGCCGGAGACCACTTAAAGGGAAAAGAAGGTAAAGCAGCTGGTATCGAATTAAGGCTCCCAAGTGGCATGGCTTCAGACTTGTTCAAATTAATTTTATACCCAGAAAATTTGCTAAACAAATCAATAATGTTAAGTAGAGCTGACGTCTCTGGGTTAGAAATAAATATCAAAACATCATCTGCATACAGACTAATCTTGTACTCATAATCAACTAGCAGACCCCGTATAGCAGGTGCCATCCTTAAGGCCTCCGCCAGTGGTTTGATGGCAACGGCAAACAAGAGGGATGACAAGGGGCAGCCTTGCCTCGTTCCTCTGTACCATGGAAAACTGTCTGATTTAAGCCCATAAGTCAAAATATCTGCCTGAGGATTATCATACAGAATTTTGACCCACCTAATGAAATTATCACAGAGACCAAATTTATTTAAAGTGTAAAATAAATAAACCCATTCTACCCGGTCAAAGTTTTTCTCAGCATCTAAAGAAAGCACCAGAGCATCAATAACTCTTTGCTGAAAAGCCTGAATTACATTGAGAAGGTGCCTGACATTGTCACGGGAGTTACGATTTTTTATAAAACCAGTTTGCTCTTCTTTTATAATTTTAAACAGAAGGTCCTCAAGTCGAGTGGCTAGGATTTTTGAAAGTATCCTCCGGTCCACATTAAAAAGAGCTCTATGAGGAACAAGACTCTGCAAACTTCCCCCTTTTCAGAATGAGAGAAATATTTGCTTCTCTTAGAGTCTGAGGTAATCCATTATGCTAAAAAGAATGGTTAAACATATCACGTAATGGGTCTGCTAATAAATCACAAAATTCTTTATAAAATTCTCTACGAAACCCACCAGACCCAGGGGCTTTTCCGTTTTGTAAGGTTTTTATAGCATTCAGTACTCCCCCCTGGAGATGAGGACGTTAGGATTGGTTTGCTGTTCTGTTGATATAGTAGGCAAACTAAGCTGAGAAAAGAAATCTTCCATTAATTCAAGTGTGTCATATGGTTGTTCAGATGCATACAGTCTACAATAAAATTCTTTGAAAGTGTCATTTATAGAGTTATTGTCATATATAAGATTATTCTGAGCATCACCAATGGCTGCAATAGCTTGTGATTCTGATCTTTTTTTGGTAAGGTATGCCAAATATTTTCTGTGTTTATTCGAATGTTCATAAAATCTTTGTCTAGTGAATTTAAGTTTGGTCTCCTCATCTTGCGTAAGGAGGTTATCTAAGGTTGATCTGACTGCAGATATTTCTTGCATTAAAGCAGGAGTTGGAGAATCAACATAGGCCCTTTCGTTTGTGAAAATGAAATAAAAATCCCTCTAGTGTAAACCATAATAGTGTACCATAGGAGGGCAGGGTTATCTGTTGACTGAGGGTTAATGGAAAGAAAATATCTAAACTCAGTATTAAAATAGGACACGAAGGTGCGGTTCTTTAAAATAGTTGTATTCAGTCTCCAGTATTTTACTCTGTTTCCTATGCCCTTAAGAGAGAGATGTAAGAGATGAGAGTATGAAACCTATGGGGTACAGGAAAAAAAGTGTATTCTTTATGCAAAGGAGGAGTTGTTCTCCATACATCAACAAATCCTAAATCCTCACAGAGAAGAATAAAATCAAATAGAAAATTGTGTGACTTAGCTTGTGAAGAAAGAGTTGAGGCTTTTTGGGGGAATTCAGTATTCACTTTGTAAGGGGATTAAGTATACAATTAAAATCTTCACCCACTATGGAAATATCTGAGTGAATCTCAGAGAAATCTAAGAATACTTAAGTTATCAAATCTGACAGGTGAGCAGGGGGGGAAATAAATATTCAGTATGGAATTAACCATACCTATTAAGATCTGCTTGATTATAACATACCTTCCATGTTTTCTTTAACACATTCTATAATTGAAAAAGGAAGATTATTTTTCACAAGAATTGACACCACGCTACTTCTTGAAGTAAATGAGGAGAAAAATACCTGCTCAACCCCAAGTGCAATATCAATGTGTTCTTTTTTCAGAAAGGTGAGTATTTTTCTTCTTTTAATAGAACTATGGACCCCTCTTACATTCCATATAGGGATGTAACGGTATGAAAATTTCACACTGCAGTAATAGTGACCAAAATTATCACGGTTATTGGTATACTGCGGTATTTTTAAAAAAGTCTTCAAAATGTTGAAAAAACACTGATACACTGATAAATTGAAATAATTTCACCAAGATTTATATTCAAATAGATTTATTATATATTAAAATAGTCCAAATCTCAAACCTTAACAAAACACTGCAAAATCAACATTAAATAAGTATAAAATAATGTATTAAAACTGTGCAAAATAAACCTTAAATACAGTACAATGAGTTCTACTGTCAGTAGCACTCGATTGGCCAGCAGAATCTCTCTTTGAAAAAAATGAATAGAACATGTCATTATTAATTATTACTGTCATTGTTACTTCATACTAAGGGTGCAACCAACAGATCATAAAACTCACAATTTAGATTGTATCACCTTTGTGAGAAACAGGTTTTTTTTAGATCAAAACAAAAAGGATTATTGTTAAATTAATTATGAATGCTCTATTTTGGCTCTTATCTCTATCTAGACACTTGTTATATTAACAATTTTTTTATTATTCTTTATATATACTGTATCCTACAAATAATCCACGACTATTATATATTTCTGATATTCTATATATATTGGCTGTCTTTCTCTCTGTCTGGCTGCTCGTCCGTTGTCAGTATACTCGGTTAGTCTGATTGGTCAAATGGCTGCTGAGCCACAGCTAGATGCTGCTCCGATGAACGGAGCTGAGATGAGAGTCAGTCATCTCAGTCAGTTTGCGTTCACTAACGCCAACTATACGTATGTTGCACCTGTGACCTTGGTTGTCGAGATCATCCATGTGTTCCCGCATGTCATGCACTTGCTTCTCGAGATATGCTAACTTCACCTCCGATGATGTCGCCGCGGCCTCTACATGAGCAGTCAGTTTCTCCGCTTCGCCCACTCGTGCAGCGACCGCCTGTAGCTACGAGGTCTGTTCTCTAATGGCTTCCAGGACAGTGGAAATCTTGGTGTCAATTTAGTAAGGTTATCTGTTATTCTGTCCAGGGCTTGAGCTAACATCCACGCTCGCTATCTCAGGCGAGGCACTTAGCTCCCCCTCATTGTTAGCATTAGCAGGGGTTTTCTTCAACACATTTTTCGTGTTTCTGGGCATGTTGTCCAAAGCCCATTCAGATGAGTTGACACACTTAAAATATCCTGTCTGAGGGTACGTGTACTGTGGATCTAGGTGTTATAAAGGAGGAGGAGGAGATTCTGAGAAAACTATAATAATCAATGCCTCTCACCCCCAGTTAACCCCCCTGGAGTCATATCGGAGCACCTTTAGCTGTAGACTGAGAGCTACGTGGAGCACCACAGAACACCACAGTAGGTCTTTTCGGCAAGTGGCCATCAAACTTTATAACTCCTCCCCCTTCTGTAGAAAAGACAGGTGGCACAAAGCATGCTGACAACAACAGTGTCATTATCATGTGTGATATCACCTCTTGATATTTTGTGCAATACTATTTCTCATTATTAATAACATTTAATATTATTTTTTAATATGTGCATTATCATGTTGATCATCAGGTCATTAATCACTGGCGATTAATAACACACTCGTAGATGGGGCACCACCTCTGTTGTTTGAATGTTTTTACTTGGTATCAGACTAGAAAGGAAATCAGTGGTATCGCACATAGCTAGCGTTATTCCATGCCTGCTGTCCTGTCTAATTGGCACACAGTGTGAAAATGAAAAGGGATAGAGTGCTGCAGGAATTAATCTGACAGCCCCTGAAATGAGTCAACATTTTTTCACACACGGGATCCATCCCTCCCAGTGTTTCCCCCAGTATTTTCTGAGACTGTGGCGCGCGCAGGGGGGTTAGTTTGGGTCATCATACTGTAATATTTATACTTATGTCATTGGTAGGGATGTAACGGTATGAAAATTTCACACCAAATAGTAGTGACCAAAATTATCACGGTTATCGGTATACCGCGGTATTTTTAAAAATGTCTTCAAAATGTTGAAAAAACACTGATAAATTGAAATAATTTCTTCAAGATTTATATTTAAATATATTTATTATATATTAAAATAGTCCAAATCCAAAACCTTAATAAAACACTGCAAAATCAACATTAAATAATTATAAAAGAATGTATCAAAACTGTGCAAAATAGGTCATTGGCTTTTTGTGATGAGGCAGCCTGTTTTTGAAACGTGTCCTTTAATGTCTGCGTTACAGTGGTAGAATGAGATGTAGTGGCAGCAGCACTCAATTGGCCAGCAGACCCTCTCTGTGAAAAAAATGAATAAAAATGTCATTATTAATTATTACTGTCACTGTTACTTAATACTAAGGGTGCAACCAACAGATCACAAAACTCACAATTGCTGCTCCAGTGAATGGAGCTGAGATGAAAGTCAGTCATCTCAGTCAGTTTGTGTTCACTAACTCAGTCCACCCAGTACGTGTTTGTATCAAATCCTCCTCACTGCAGCTCTGCATCAATATTTGGGGAATTATTAGGTCGACTTTACAAAGTGAAATCTACTAATTAATAAGCGGTTCAGATTACGAGCCAAATCACGGATCAACGTGGTTCAGTTATACCACTATCTGGTCAGTTTACCTAAGTGACAACAGCAAATTAGACAGAGAAAACTCGACATACACGCACACAAGCTTGAGGTAAATTTACCTTGCATTTGCTGAACAGTTGCGGGTGATGGTCATAAAGTGAAAGTAAGCAAATTGGAGGTGTTGCCGCCCCTCGCAACAACTTTCTTCTCGCAGCTCCTGCAGACAGGGCTGCCATCCTCGACCAGCTGTCTCTGAGCATTCTTATAATAACCAAAATACTCCCAGACTGCAGATTTGGTTCTCTTTGAAGGCGAAAAAATGCAGTGAGGACCGCTACTATCACGTCCTCCCTCCGCCATGTCTTCTTCACTACCTAACAAGCGCACATTGCACGCTGCGCATGCGCCGCAAGTTTTCCACACCGTGGTTACCGACCGCGGCGGTTACCATGGTAATTAAAACTTAAACGGTAACCTTCACCATCGGGAATTTCACTGTGGTTTACCGTGACACCGGTAACCGTTACATCCCTAGTCATAGGCTACTTAGGGAATTTCTTTTTTTTTCTCTGGTTATAATGCTCTCACACAGCCATCATGAACTCTAATATTGTAAAGAAATGCTATTTTTATTATTTGTTTCAAGAGAGGACTTATCTAAGTCAGAGTCCTGCACGGGTGAAAAATAATGTATTGTGTTGGACACAGATGCGGATCGGGTCGGACGCCCGGAGAGGCAGGTCGGGTTTTACGATTGCCATTTTCAAGGCGTCACTTATCATCAGTCATTATTAGCGACACAAATGATAAGCATTTATATTTCATATGAGCTCATTCATGCGTGCTTGCCCCCTCCAGAACTCATTCCCTCTACGCTGTCTTACTTTCACTTTTAAAAATTGCATCCAATTTTCCTTCGGGCGTCGGTATCAATTTATACCGGGTCGGCTCGGGTGCGGAATGTAAGTTGTGTCGGAAAACTGGTCGGATGCGGTGACCCGTGCAGGACTCCGCTCTAAGTGACCATTTAATCCTCTAGCTAATTATCAAGCGAAATATCCAACATGCTAGTTAACGTCAAATACTGCGGTGAAAGACAACGGTAAAATATTTACTTTTCTCTAACACTGGATTTATTTATGCCTGCATTTTGAAGGTGTGGCGGCTTTTATTTTGCCGTGGCGGTGCGCCACAGTCAATTACATGTAGGGGAAACACTGCCTCCTGTCTGATAATCACAAGATCATGATTTTCTTGCTGACCATTGTCAGTGTCAGACCATTTTTCTGTAATTGCCTAAAATCCAATCAAAAATTTCCACAGGCCTTTTGTCTAGGGAACAAGGCCGGTGCTAATTTCCAGGTTGACATACAGAAAAGAAAAGTCATCCCTGCAGCAGGTAGACAGTGACAGGTCGAACATGAGTGAGGTTAGTTTGATAATCAGCAGCAGGACACTCTTTTACCAACAGAGTGTTCTCCAACCCACACCATATTTCTTGTCTTATGATGTTACTTCACTACCAATAAGAATTAATACATCTATATGTCTAAGACAGCTTGTCCGGGAGGGGTAGAGATGTTTGGCCATGACCATGTTGAATGGTTAATATTGAGCTGTTTTATACGGTGGCCCTGAAGTGCAAATCAGAAAACACAAAAACAAATCAGAAAACACAACAACAAATCAAAAAACACAACAGCAAATCAAAAAACACAACAGCAAATCAGACACAACAGCAAATCAGAAACCACAACGGCGAATCAGAAAACACAACGGCGAATCAGAAACCACAACGGCGAATCAGAAAACACAACGGCGAATCAGAAAACACTACGGTAAATCAGAAAACACTACAGCAAATCAGAAAACACAACAACATGAATCGTCGCTGATTGGACTGGTCGGTCCTTTGAACCGGAAGGACATGGTTGTATGTTTTCAAAACATGAGCGCCGCCGGGTCAAAGGACCGACCAGTCCAATCAGCGACGATTCAGGACGCCTGAGGGTACCTTCCTTTTCCGGTTTGGTTAATCTCGTTGTGTTTTCTGCTTTGTTGTTGTGTTTTCTGGTTTGCTATTGTGTTTTCTGATTTGCTGTTTTGTTTTCCGATTTGCTGTTGCGTTTTCCGATTTGCTGTTGCGTTTTCTGATTTGCCTTTGTGATTTGCACTTCAGGGCCACCGTAGTTTGTAGTTGTGAGAGAGACACTGTAGACCAGTGATTCTTAACCAAAGTTGGGCCGCAAGCGCCGCAAAACACTTTCAGTTTTGCACCTGTGGGCTGCGAGGGCCGCAGGACTGCATAGATTATCAACTGAAGACACCAGAGAAAAGCTGTTATCCATGAGACGCTCAGTTACGATGCAGCTTCCAACCACACGGTGGCAGTAATGCATCAGTAAGTTGTTTAAGACGCCCACAGAAGAACCGAAGAAGACATTCAGCTTGCTGCTCACCTGTAGCCAGGGCATCGCACCCGTGATGGGTGTGGGCGTCCCACATTTTTTCTGCCGTTTATCCGCAGTTTTGCACAGACGCCTCAC